>NC_134186.1:10928105-11236786 GCF_964188355.1 Buteo buteo | reverse complement strand
AAACACTGTGTCTTGTAATAGCCAAGCTAGAAAATCCACGCAGGAAAGTCCTTCATTTATCCCTCCCAAACACGAAGCAAGTGTTTTATTAAAACAGATTCATTATTTCCTGCTTTCAGAAGCTGAACAAATATGATCAAAGAAAGGCATGGAACAGCAGACAAAAAGCTAAAAGCCCGTATACTTCGGGGAGCGCAAGAAACCGGCAGTTAACAGCAAACTTCAAAGCAAGCAGCAAAGGCTGTGGTCAAGACTTTCTGTAGGCACTGATGATTTTGAATTAACCCATACCCCACCCCACGGGCTGGATTTGGAGCTAGGAAGAATGAATACTGAATACCCGCCCTTTGTGAATCAGACCTCCTTCTTTTAAAACCAGGTCTGCTTGGAGCACGCCAAGAAATTAACTGCTTAAAAAAAAAAAAAAAAAAAAAAAAAAAAAAAAAAAAAAACAAGAAAGAAATCAGTCCCAGCAGCAGGACAGCTGTGCTCAGCACCCACCTTTAGGTGCTGACCTTTCCTGAGCTGCTGCTTTCCACATTTTCTAGTGGTTCACCACAGTGGTATCTACAAGCTTTGAATTATTTCAGAGATTAACATAAATGTCACTGTCCTTACCAACATCTCTCCAGAGACCCGATCCAAGTGGATGAAGCTCAGTGGGAATTTTTCCTCCAGCGCTGGTGTACTTCGGGTCCATCCCATTCCACCCTCTCTTTGCTTTCTCCAGACTGGTCACATTAGCAATGGAGACTCCCTTTGCACATCTCCACATAACGTCGTTGCTCGTGTCTTTCAAAGGCAGAAAAATGCTTCACCCCAATGTGTGTATTTAGGGACAGGCCTTGGCAAGAACAAACAGGCTCGTTACGCAAGCCTTGGGCAAGCCACCGGTGCAGTGCCTCAGTTTCCCTGCCTGTACCTCTGAGATGGCACTCATCTTGCTCTTCAGAAACTATCAGAGATGGGCAACAAGGAAAAGCCTAATCTCACCCAACCCCTGATATCTTCTTGCCTCCCTCTTATCAAGGATCCCTATCATATACTGCCCTCAAATCCTAATGGAATAGCTTTCAATAGATAAAAAAGCACTTTTTGACTGTAAGCAGAGTCCAGTGCAGGAACTGCTGATTGAAAGCTGCTTCCCTGAGCTTGTGCAGCAATTCAGAGATCAGCAGCATCACTGTCCCCAGTTCTCCAGTACAAGTACACAGCTAAAGCCCAATTATCACCAGCTACTTGTTCAAAGCTGCCTTAAAGTGCTTCCCCCCTACCCCCCCCCCTTTTTTTTTCTTTTTAACTAAGTCTTCCCTACAGTAATGTGTGTGAAAGCATGCTCCTTCCCAGACAGTGTTAGAGGAGGGAAGGGAGAAAACATCCACTTAAAGGAACAACGGGGTAAATGGTAATCAGAGCAGTGTCAACTACTCAGGGTTAAAGGCTGCACTGATGAAAGAGGATGTGTTCCTACCAACACTGATCAGCCACCACCCACCAGCTGGCAGGATCTGCCCAGCAACTCATCAATACAGTAACAGTTTTCAATCCAGCCAAGCTCTCAAGCCTCCCATTTCCAAAGAAAGTGGAAATGCAGAACTTTTGTAATTGATTTTATAAATTTATACACAGCAATGGAACAGCTAACACTTGGGCCAGAGGTGTAACAAGAGGTTTTGCTGAACATCCCCTGGAAATTTAAAAACAAAACCAAGAAGATGAGTGCTGCTCTCAGCTGTAGGCCTTTCCTCATAATGAGATGTGAAGCTGAAGCAATTACTAACTTTAGTTTTTTAAAGGAGCAATAGCAGTTTGACTAGGAGGTCTTCCTCCAGGAATGAGCTAGTAAATGAAAGCATTAAGTTAATAAGGGCTTGAGTGCTTCAGATCATTACAGAGATGGCCTACAGCTCCACACTTCACCAACTTGATTTTTTTTTATTATTATTGTTGTCAAAACAGCTTGAAGAAAATCCCCTTTGGATCCACTCAGCATTAAATGCAGCCTAGACAAATGGCTGCTTTCCTCCATTAAGCAACATTTTTAAAAGGCAAAAAAGTAATAATTAAATTCCACTGATTAATAATTACTTCTAATAAATAAAGAGAAACAAATGCCATTGGCCTCAGCAGCTTTCATGTCAGCTACCCGCACTGCTACCGAACCAAATGAACGTTGTGTGCTGCAATAGCTGGGAGCAGCATTGTGGAGAAACTCCCACTCCAGCTACAGCAGGAGACATCTTGAGACACAGCTCTTGATGGTTGAGCAACAGCCAGAGCAGCTGGTGGTTCCTGACAGCCTAGCATCCCCCATCCACCCCGCAGCCCCATGCTGAACACAGTTAAACCTCTTTTATCCTGCTCTCGTCTGAAACCACAGATGGGCAAACCTGCTTCAGGCCAGGTCTGGGACATAGATCTGCATTGTCCGGAGCAAAGCTGGAGCTTCCACTCAGGATCAAGGTGGTCATACACTGCCCGAGTGAAGGTCCTTCATGGAGGCTGGGGCCATGCTGCCCCAGTCCCACCAAGACGGCGGTGCTTACCCTCAGTCCCTGCCAGTGCAGCATGCCCATGAGGCCAACAAACTCTAACTGTTCCCACACCTCAATCCAGGGCAGATTTTCCCAAAAGAAGGTGACTCCTCCAGGGGATACTTGATCAGCAAGAGCTCTTCCTTCTGTTGGAGCCTTCTTATAAATTATCCTCATCCTTTTTTCCCTTTTTCCCTCCCAACTCACCTCCCCCAGGCATGTTCCTAACTCAACACATCTGAAACTTACTCTAACTCTGATCAGCTAAACGTAACTGGAAAGAGCTTCAGGCCTTCGCTCCCTTCTGCACGTCCACTTCCAGGGGGCTCCGCCGACAGGAGCAGGGAAGTCATATTGCATGTGAGGTTACTGCAATATCACAAACTTAAGCTGGTTATTTCTTTCTTCTTTATTTTAAAAGCTACACTATTCAGGTAGCTGAAGGAAAAACAACCTTTGGATTTTGTCTGCTCATAAATCCATCACAACAGCTTGGGGGAAAACAGTAAATAAGATATTGGAAGAAGTGCACAAGAGGCCAAAAGAAGAGTATCTGCCTCTGGATGTGCTATTTGCAACCGAAGCCAGGTACCAGGCTGTGATATTAGTATGTGGTATTGATTTGTTCTTAATCCAGAGAAATGCCCCTGTAATGAACTCTGCTGTGCCCTTAATGATTTCATATCGAAGGATGTTAGGTTCCCTGCTCATAACAGAGTAGCAGCAATTCCAAAAATAGCAAGCCTCATAATAAAATGTTATTGAGGAGCCTGAATTTCAATATAAAAGGGACTCTGCTGTACTCAAGGGCTTACTAGATACAAATGCATTCTTTAAAAAGTTGTATTAAAGTCATGTCGGTGCCTGAGTTACAGAAGCAATGTGAGACGCTACTCCAGGGAGCAGCTGAGCCCCAGGTCCCCAAGAATCTTTTAGGCAGATGTGATACAGGCTGGATTTAATCCCACCAGATGACTGGGGCCGGATGTCTAGAAAGCGCCAAGATGCCTTTGAGAGCTGCCTGCGAGGGCAGGAGAGTGTGGCCGCAGTGCTCCTCAGCAACAAGCAGGGACCGCACATGAACAGGTTGCTGGACCAGATGCCATGGGCCTGATCCTGGCGCTGCCACTCACCCCAAAGCTGTGGGCAGGAGCCTCCCAGAGGGCCACCAGTGAGCTGCCACTGCAACTGGTAGAAGCGGGCTTGCAGGAGTGGGCAGGCACCACTGCCTTACCAGTGGCAAGAAGCCAGCATCCCCACCAAGCTCAGGGCCACCGCAAAGAGCTCAGAGCTGGGAGCACCAGCTCTAAGGCTGACCTTGCTTGCAGGCGATTCCTCAGCCTTAGCTTTGTCACTGCAGCAAACAACAGCCACAAATGAAGCCTGCCAGCTGGGATCCCTGGCCTCTATCAGCATGGATCTCAGCCTGCAGGCTGGCCCAACTGGTAGGAGCCCAGCAGCTGGGGAGGATGGTGGTTGCCCCTCTCCCACCACATGCTGAGGCAGCAGGGAGCAACGGCTGACGTACAACCCGGTGTCCAGCCGTGCAGCTGGCAGTGGGTGCGAGTTATGGGGTGTATGCATGGGTAAAATCAACACACCATCCCCTGTGGTGAGGAAGAAGGCATCTTCCCAGCTTCAGGAGGTCGGGTGACCTCTCCAAAGCAAGGGGTGGATGGCCTCAGGGCGCTTGGCTCAAAATGCAGAGATGTCTGTCTGCACCTAACTACACACCTGGCCTTGGGGAGGTCTTCTGGCTTAGACGAAGCCAGAGATACGGAGCGTGCCACCCAACTTCATACCTGACTCTATCAAAGGGCACTACTAGGATCCATTTGCACCTTAAGCCTTGCTCACACTCCTGCTACCTGGATACCACCTATTTCTGCTGGCTTATTCCTGCCCATAATTCTGGGCCGCTGCAGCCCAGGATGCAGAGCAAGTGGCCCCCAAGGTATCCCAGCAATGACAGGAGGGAAACACAGGGAGGAGCCAGCACTGCTCCCCGTCGGGAGGAGACCCCACTCGCGCCCCAGACTGGCTGCCCCCCTTTGCAACCCACTTTTTCCATTTGCCCTTTTCCAATTCATTTTCTGCAGATCTGTTTGAGGTGGCATCCCTCACCATGTGAGAACAGATCAAGATGAGGGCTCCTCTCTCTGTGAGACAATCAGACATTTTATCTTGGTCAAGTGTGGTGGGAAGAATGAGTCTCCTAAGTAAGGCAAATGCTCAACAGCAAGTTCAAGTGGACATTTCAGCCTGCCTGCAGAAGAGGCCAGCTGCAAAAAGTCATCACAGAGATGGGCACAGCTCTGTGAAATGGCTGAAGCAAAAAGCATCTCCGTATTCCCTCCCTCTTCATTTCTCTATCACTTGCCCAGCAGGAGCAATGTTTGCTCTGGCCCAGAGACCATCTCTTGCTCCCTTCACTCTGGTGTCAGAGACATCCAAATTAGCACTTACCTGCGTAACAGTGGGGCTGGGTTTGCTCCTGGAAATAAAAAACGGAGCAAGCCACAGCTGAGAGGATGTAACATTTGTTTTGTTCACTGCAGGTTTTATTTAACCCTTGCTTCCAGAATGCAGGATGCATCCCCCATCCCTGGCTCATCCTGCACCTCCTGCGTAGGAAAGAGCTCGTTGCAGAGCTGCTGGAGCTAACGCCAGTGGTGCAGCCTTCCCACTGCTGCTCCTTACCATTGACTGCAGAGCGTAAGAGTTCAGGCCACCTGCAGTGTTGCAGCCCCCAAAACCTAAATCCCCACCACCAAAAGGGGCTGTGGTAGCTGCTGCTTTCCCCCCAGGCAGGGACAGGGATGTTGCGATGCATCTCAATGGGGCAGGGCATGGGGGGAAGCTGCTCCTGCCCTCAGCCGTGTGAGCTGCCCGACAGTGGTGGCACAGCAGGGACATGTCGCTGTTTTTCCATTAGCGCTTCTGCAGTGTGGGATGGGCTACGACAAAAACAAAACATGCAGCTTCATTTCTCCCATCCCGCAGCCCTTCCTTCGGCACACAGCCCCACACCTGGCCCTCGGTCTGGACTGCTCTTGACTTGACATGTGTCTCCTCTGCCTGCAGCTCAGCCATCACGCCGAGGGCAGCACTGCCGGCCTCAGCCCCAACACGTCTGTTTTGGTGGGTGTTGGAGCTCCTCTCCTGGGCTAGAGGTGCAGAGAGGAAGACCCAGCCCTGCAGAGAGCCACCTGGGATTCCCTTCAGGCCTTCAAATAACCTTCATGCACCTCCCAGCTTCATTACGAGCAACTGGGGGCATCTCCTGCCACCTCTAGTGGGACTGGGGACAGGATTAATTAGCTGGAGGAAACAAGGGGTGAACATTTGCCTCCTACTAGCCCTGAAAAGGAGCTCAGAGCTTGGCTCATACGTTATCCAGGAGAAAGGATGTAGACTGGAAAAAAAGCCATTAGCTTAATTATGCCTAATTAAAGGCATAATTGCCTTAATTACAGCCTGTTGTTTCTGACCCATGCCTAGGAGGTGGTGTCAGCAGGGCTGCCCCTGCCTGCAGGGTCTGTGTGTGGGGCAAGTGGAAGCACCTGAGGGGTCTGTGGCTCCCTGCCTGATCCCTCCAGGACCCTTTCCTGGGGAAAAGTGGCATTAAAAACTGGGCCAGAAAAGTGAATGTGTTCCCCTGAGCTGGCTCTGAGCAGGTGAAGCAGGAACTACCTCCCTCTCCCCAAACCCTAAACTCCCTCTCTGCTCTAGCCTAGTTCCTGCTTCTAGTTAACCCACAGGCTGGCAGCATGTGGTCCCCCCCGGGAGACGACAAGCATCCTTAGACCCTGTCTCTGGGAAGGACTCTGAATCCTAAAGCAGTGAAACAAGAGCATCTCTCCAGCATTGCGTGGAGAGCAGAAGTTATTTGCATTCACGTTCCAAAAACCTCTGCCTGCAAGAGCAGAATCAAGTTTACTCAAAGCTCCAGGCTAAGCAAAACTAGAAAAAATTGCTGATGCTAAACCAGAGGCTGCAGTTCGATGTCGATTTGTGTTTCCCATTGTTGGTACCAGAAGAGAAGTGCCACCAGAGTTCAGTAGTTTTGCAGGGTCATAACTCCTTTGAAGCAATATTTTTATTGTTACTTAGATTGCAGGCAGAATTTAAGTGGTGCAGCTGCAACCAGGGCTTGGCACAGCTTGTACAGATACTAAAAGGAAGTTTTCCATCTAAGGGGACAAGGAAAAGAAAATATGATTAGAGGGGGAAAAGAAACACTGATAGGAATTAATTTGTCCGCAGTGCTTAGCAGCCTCTGGCAGTGGGCTCGCAAGTGCAGCAGAGCTCAGCTCTCGCTCAGGCAGGTGCACGACAGACTTCTCCTGCAGCGCTGTGTGCTCGTCCGTTCCCATCCAGCACCAGCTCCGATAACATCCGGTCACTTTGCTAAAGGGGTCATTGAGCTCTACCAAAAACCCCAATACAAGAGGTGTCCTCAAACCTCCAGGCAAACTGGGGATGTAACATCAAGCTCCTGTATTCCCAGTCAGCACCTTAACTGCATGCCCAGCAACCCACTGCTCTGATTGTGAAATGTTGACTCTTGTTGCCCACATTCGTATAAATTCAGTTTCCCTCCAGAAGGCAGCCTTGGGTTTTTGGTGAAAAGAGCACCAAGAGCCCACATTTGTTGGGACTGTGATTTTAATAGCCCCATCCAATGCCATTAACTATAGTAAAATACATTTGAATAACATTAGGGTTTGGGGGGTTGAAAATCATATTTAATAAATATGCAGCCGCCTTTGCTGTCCTGTGATCTAGGTCTCCACTCCCAGCTCTGGGGTTCAGGATTGTTCAACTTGGAAGTGTGGACAAACCTCAGAAATGTTTCTTTTGAGTAATTCTGCCACAGCTGCCAGCTAGAACCCAAACAACTGAATCATTCATGAGCCTGTCCACAGAGCAGGAGGCATTCAGCAAAGGAAAGAGCAGGTCAGCCTTCAGCTGACTGCTATTAAAAACTTTCATTAAAGTCCTGGAAGAGAACAGAGCCATGGCAGAGGGAGAAAAGAGGAAAAGGAAATAAATTATAACATTGATCATGTTTGTGGATCGATGGAGGAGGAGGGATGGAAAACACAAAAAAGGACAAAATGTGAATTAGCCTGGGACATCTTAGAGAGTTGGGCATGTTTAAATGGGACAAGATTTAATTTAGATAAATATAAAATCGTACCTGACAATGCTCAGCATGTAACAGAGGAATACGGCAAGAGAGGAGCCATAAGAGCTGGGCATGGAGGGACATGCCTTCAGATGTCATTTTTGTCATGAAATTAGTTGTTATTTCAGTCTGGGGGGAACTGAGCTGACATCCTCCAGGCGCGGAGATAGCGGTTGAAGTCCCAATCCCAAAACCTGAGCCCTGTGCCTCACATCTCAGGCCATCATTGCTTAATGCTGCATCCTAAAACAGGCAGCAAGAAATCAAAGTGTATAAAACAACTAGTCAGTAAAGACTGCTTGGGAGGGTTAAAAGGCGATTGAACATGCAGGTCTCCCAGGAGAGAGAAGACTTTGTCAATACTTAAAATACGTGCTATTAGTACAGCGTGCTACTGAGCGGTGCGGGCAGCTCTCTGCACAGACACCCCCACGCCGTGGGTCGCCCCAGCATCCATCATGTACTTGCCATATGAGCATGGATGAAACACTTCAGTTTCTCCTGTAAAACAAAGCAAGAGGCTGAAGCTTTTTGGTACTGCCCTGTGTCCCCCCAAAGACGATGGCCGTGCATGGATGCAGGCACTTGCCTCCTGCCACCAGCAAAGTGCTGTTAGGCAGATGCTTCTTTATTTACAGCCAGCGGCAGGCAGGAGACATGCAGCTGAACATTAACAGGGCATGGCTAGGTTAACGAGAAAGACGTTTGCTGTGTGGTACAACAATTCACCTTGGTTCCTCGCTAATCTGGGGCTGGGAAGCCCTTTAGGAGAGGCTGAGGCTGTGATTGCCGGCAGGCAGGGAGCATCGCTGGCTGTTGGCTGACCCCCCAGGGAAGAGGATGTCCCTCCCTTGGGAAGGGAGAGGGGGACTACGACTCCGGAAGGACCGAGCACATTACTATGGTAGCAGATTTCAGGGAGAAAGGGGTTCCCGCATTTCTGAGCAAAGAAATAATACAAACCTCACCTGTAAAAGTTCTTGCAGGCAGTGGAAATCCTCCAGCATGGCAGGAGGAGATATATAGATACAGCTATATATGTGAAGTCTCGCTCCACACATCCCGCACCCCAGGGTCAATGCCTGGTTTGGGTTGGCCTCTACCCACAGAGAGGTGCAAGGGGCTCAGCGTGACCCTCATGCTCCCCCCCATAGCTGTGAGAGACACGTGCTGCAGCCATCAAAGCCACCTCTGGGACTGTAAGGGAGGAGGGTTGGGTTTTGCTGTCCCAATGGGGTGACACAGCAGCTGTTGGCAGGATCAGGCCCTTCTGGGGCACTGGGCTTTCTCTACACTGTGTAGTCAGAAACTGCTCTTGCCTTGTCAGCAAGACAATTCACTACTCAAAAAAATGAAGCCTGAAAATGCCTCATGCTCAGCAGCTCCTTTTCTGCAGGCAGGAGCAGTAATCAGAAGAGAGTGAGCTGCTGATCCTGATGGCTTCAGCGTGTGCAGCATCCTTTCTGCTAATGCAGGCAGCTGAGAAAGCAGAAGGAGCAGCCTCCTTTGCAGGGAGTAAGAGGACTTCAAAACCCCAGCGTGCCTGATGATCTGTTGTGCTGGAATGAGTCACTGAATGAAGTTGGTTGGCACCAGCATCCCTGCTGTTCATGTGATTATAGCTCATTTGAGAGCATCATGCCCCCTCGCCGCAAGGAATTCATCATTTCTGAAGGCACCATGTGAATCTGCTCCTGTTGCCTCCTCGGCTAGCCAGGCAGTGCCACGGGTGCAACCACCACCCCTCCTCCTGACCGGACTTTGGCGCAGAGAAGCAGCAGGCAGACACGCTCCTCCTGCAGAAGCAGCTTGCTGGGGAGACACGGTGCAGCCCAAAGAGCCGCTCTTTAATAGCACGGGAGCCAGCGCAGGACCCCCCACAGCAAAACCAGCCATGCCAGCTGTCGGTCTCTGCTCATGTGCACCTGTGTTCCAATTCAGCAACAGTGCTGCTTGAGGCATCGCTTGTTGCTGCTCGGTGCTGTGCGATAAGGAGCAGCACCAAGCACCCAGCATCTTCTCCCAGGGGTGCCTGCACACACATACACATGGAAACCTGGGGAGGTTTCACAGCAGGAAAGGAGAGAGCATTCCCCTTTGCCATCTCCCAGGCAGGGTGTATTTGTCATATCTCACCAGGGAGGAGAGTAGCGCTGCCTGCTCCTCATCTTTTTCTCTCCACCGCTGCAGCTCTGCTCAGCCCTAGCCCAGCAGGAAAACAAGGACATTACAAGGAGTGCTGAAAGGAGGCTTTATAAATGGTGAAAGAAAGGAGCATCAAGGCCCCCCCAGGGGGAAAATTCCTCCCAATCAAACGGCAGGAGCAGAAAGGGCATGTTTGTTAACTGGTTTGGGGTTAGAAGCAGCCCTGCAGGGGAGCATGAAATACTTGGGTCGTCTTTGAAACTGTGGGAACAGGGTGCCTGCCCCAAAGCTGGACCCTTGCAGAAACTATTTACTGCTACATCTGTTCTCCATTTTATTCCTGAGCAAGTTGTACTGACCACCTGGGCACCCCAAGAGAGAAGACCACCAGCTGTGCTAACTGCTGTGAAGGGCAATTAGCACAGCCCAGATCTCCAGGTCCAGAGGGGGAGAAACCTGCGCTCCTGCTTCGAGAGAGACAGCAGCACCCAGAGACCTGAGGCTGCGTGGCCCATGGGGATAGATGGTAAGATTGTAATTGCACCCTTGTTACTGATTTGTCATTGACTTGTTATTAGTTAGAATTAATCATATTTAATTTTAATAGTTTAGCAAAATTATATGTATGTTGTATTTTATATATTTAACCAACAACTAGTGTTGTTGTGAAATCCCCTGTATAGCCCTGTACCAAGGCCAGAGAAATTGGCTAAAATCATCTAGTAGGAACATTTAGAACTTAGATAACAAGATAAAAGAAAATTAAAATCTGATTATAAAAGAGTTTGGTTTGACTAAAAAGTAGAAAATTGTGAAGCACAAGTATGGGAGTGTTAAGTTTGAAATGTAGCCTTAGGAACTTAGGAGCTTAGAAAATGTATAATGTGTAACCATAAGAATTCAAGTATTGTTCAAAATCATTTAACCACAGAAGTTTTGACAAAGATTGGTAGTCTTGTAGTGTTTGTTTTAAAGGCTAAGGAAACCGTTATGGACACCAGTTTGCTGCTTGGAAACACCTGAGAGGTCAAGAAGTGGATGAGTGAGGAAGACTACGAAAGACCACCAGAGGACTCTAGAAGACCACCAGAGACCTTTAGTGTGCCTGCGTGATGGACATTAACATATGCAAATGATTTCCTGGAAATCTGATGAATATGCAAATGACATCTTTGTAATCTTATGAATATGCATAAGTGAGTTCAATATAAGGTGTATTGTTTTGGTTACAGGTGTGCGTGGTTCGTGAGAGGACTCGCCCGCACACCCGGCCGTCAATAAAGAAGTGTCTGCTTATCTACACTAAATTGGTGTTGATAAGTTCTTTATTCTGAGATTTCGGTAACACCCTGATCACAGACACTGCAGAAGTCAATTAAAACAAGAAGAGAAATTGCTTTTAAGCAATTGCTTCACGCTGAAAGATACTGTGCCACAGACTCCACAGATGCCACCCCATGCCAGTCTTGCAGAAGGGGGGCTAATTTCCCTTTGGGGGTGGGAAAGGGTGACTGGAGCCACACTGCACCCCTAATGACACAGGGGGAAATGAGACAAGGCATGAGAAGGGGAGTTGCAGGCATTTCTCTTCCTGCCAATGGCAGAACAGCTGAGGGTGGCCCGGTGGCCGTTTGGGACACTGTTAACATGGAGCTATCCATGCCACCTTCTGTGCCCCCACTGCAAGTGTGTGGGCAGGAGCCCAGCCTGCCCTGCTCCTCCAGCCCCACTTCAGTACACAGCCCTCCAGGATAAGCCCTCCTGTCTTTGTTTGTGCTCCACTTCAACTCAACTCTCCTGAAAATGGGCAGCCAGAGCTGTGCACAGGTCTTGGGACAAGGTCTCATAAATGGATGTAACCACATCCCCGTCTTACCCACTGCATCTCAGGAGTGCATCCGCCTTCCCTACAACAGCCCCATAGCAGTGGTGCTGGCTCATCTCCCCACTGCTGAGCCACCCAGGTCTGTCTCCTCGGCATATGCCAACACATCTGTGGGGGCTTTTTAGCAGAAGTCCCTGCTCAGAGCCGAGCGCAGGCCAGGTCAAGCCCTCAGCCTCAGTCTTGCGTGACCAGTGCGTTGCTGCAGCATGAAAATCAGGCATGCTGCCGGGGCTGGAAGGAGCGACCTTCCTTTCCAGGCGAGGGAACACCAGCGCGACCTGTACTGTGCTTCCCTGGGGCTTGGTGACACCACGGCCCTGCTGCCCACAGAGCCGAGCAGCTTGAATTACACTCACTTGAATTCCAGGAGCCAAATTCACAGCGCCCTGTGCTGAGCCCTGAGAGCCACCGAGCGGCCATGCCCATTAGCTGCAGGCAGGCATTTCTGTCTGGCCGGATATAGGCATATTTGAAACTGTAATTTTCAACCTTAAATCCCAAAGGGTAATAAAAAAGGGCACGCATCTGCTCCCTCTTTTTGCCATGTCTGTGACACAAGGTGGCTACAAGCCACTCTACAGCACGTAGAGCAAATAGCACAGACCAACACCCACGCACACCCCCTTGTCCCACAGGGGTAGGAAGAGGCAGCCCCGCTGCAGTCCCATCTATGTATTTATTGTCAAGATGGAAAGGGGAAAGATTTGGGGTAAGTGGAAACATGGGGTAGGAGGGCACAGCAGAGCCCTGAGCCAAGTCATACCCTCAGCTGGTCTTCTTACGCTGACCTGATTGGTAATTACAGGCAGCAGCTGGGCCAGCAAGGTGAACGTAAGTTACCCAGTGGCAAAGGTCCTATTCTGACTGCCTCAGCACTCTGCACATGATGAGAAAGTGCAGCCTGTGTGACAAGGTAAGAGAGGTCACCAAGTATCCCCGTGAGCGTAGTTAGGTGTACCACAGACCCAGCAGTGCTGGGTGTGCACACCTCCACGCACAGACCACAGCTGATGCGCAACACCCGACAGCCTGAGGTTCTGCACTTCAGCTCTCTGCAGCACCCCATGGGAGCAGATCATAACCAGGCTGGCACAATCAGTGATGCAAAGCAGATCCTCCCTAGCTTCCTTCTCAGCCTGGTCCCTCAGACCAGCTTCTTCTTGAGCAGCAGGATCTGAAGAATCCATATAACCCATCCAGCTCGTGGTACGCCTTCCATTTTGTTAGAAAGAGTAAGTACAGAATCTTAAGCTTTATTTCTCTATTGGCCAGCAACTTAAACTGGGTTAAAAAAAAAAAAAGCAATGAATATTATTACACAGAGAAAAAGTATAAAACAACTCAATGGACACAAGCCAACTTATTGTTCATGTCTCATTCTTCCTGGCCTCTTCCAACGCTGTACAATTTATTTGAAGGGAATAGGCAAAGGCAGCTATGAAGATACGCTGAAGAAACTAGAAATATTGCTTCAAGCAACATGCTCAATATTTTCTTCTTAGTTAGTAGTCAATACTTGTTTTATAATCAAGATCCTGACAAGAAATAATTTAGAGATTTATCCTTTAGTTCATTACACAATAACTTACATTTCTTTCCACTCTTTCCTACTGCTGTGGAACCAAGGATACACCTCAGTTCCTCCACCTCTCTTTCTGCATTAGTTAAGGATTACTTCACAGGGCTGATGTTGATGGGGGAGTTTCAGATTGACCTGCTCTGAATTTTAACTTGTCACCCTTTAGCGCCAGTCCAAGATTTCTGCTCTGTGAACTAAAAACTCCACGATGCTGCAAGACCCTTTAGGGGTCTGGGTGATTTTGCTCACATTAACTGTCTGCTGCTAAGGGACAGGGCTCAGCTGGCACCACTAGAAGGCCAGGAGAGGGAATAAATTTGTTTACGAAAGGGCTTGTCTTCACTGCTTAGAAACATCAAAACCCCACAGCCCTTTCTGCTTCATGGGTGTAACAGGCATACCAGGAAGGTGAGAACAAGACAAGTGGCACACAAGATCCTGTGAATTCAGGCTAAGACCCTGCTGGCATTACAACAGCATTAAGTCCATGGCAGCGGTGATGTCTATGTTCTGTATGTATCCAGGATTCTAATGCAGAGGGAATATTTAATTAAAACCTAGTCCTCTGCAGCAAACAGACAGTTAACCCAGCACTACCACTTTACCAAGTACACTGAGGCAACTGGTTGAATCTGACTCTCCTGACCTTCTTGGCAGTAACCAGTAAAGTGGGCTTCCAGATCTCATTAAAGCCAGAAAACTCTCAGCTGATTAATGATCTTTTTAGAGACTGATAAAACATTTGTATATATTCATTTCCTGCCCAAGAGAAACAAGCCTAGAGGTTTTAATTAGGAGAATCAAGCCAAGGGCATCTCTCAACATGTAAGAGAAGGTATTTCCACTAACTGAACAGGCCAAAGGGGAGCAAGATATGCCAGCTCCACAAACAGACCAGTTCTTCACCAAACCTCAGCAGGGGACAGGTAAGACGAAACAAAGTTTTCTCATTCACACTGGAAGCCACTCAATAAAACAGACTAGACCTAAAAGAGTTAGAAAGTAGTCCATTGTCTTTGCTCCAGAATTGCTAGTAGGCAAAAGGCCTCTTGTGGCTTCTAATGGCACTGTGTTGGGGGAAGCTTCAAGGTAGAGGAGGAAGGATTGCTGAGAAATCCTAAGGCACCCACATCTTGGCAACATCAGAATCATGACAAGGTTTCAACTGCACCAAGTTGTGCTCCCGATCAGCAGGGAGAGTAGCTCCTGCCCCAAGCAACCAGGCAGCCATCCTCTCAGAGGGGAACAGCTGTGTTAGGACATTGGTGCACACTTGGAAGAGAAATCTTCCATGTATGAGATACCCATCTCTGGCTCCAGCTCAGCGCAGAAACATCATCTGTCGTCACAGTCAACGCCTGGTGCTGCTGAGCCACTTCTCAGAGAGCAAACCGTGGTTCTTGTATAGCATCCCGATACCTTCATGTTAGCTCAGGAAAAGCCTCAAGAGAAATGGCCCTGGATAAATCTTGCTTTGTAGTTATATGAAGGGACTGTTTTGCTAAAGCTTCTAGCAGAAGATCCACAGCTCTTTTGCTTCTTGACAATGAAGAGGACCCGCTGAACTCCTGGCTGCCTTGTACACAACACGGAGGGTGACTTTCCCCCAAAGGGGGCAGGTAAGGCGGTGCATGGTTCAAGAGACATTTAATTACAGAGCCAAGTCCTCAGGTTACAGACACTTCTGTGGTGATGGTGGAGAGTGGTCAGGTTGGCAGGTGCTAAGGGAAGTGGCAGAGGGGGAGCGACAGAGTTCCTGCAGCTATTAATATGGTTCTGGTTTTAAACTCTTGTACAAGCAGCAGGTGAAAATCATCCCAAAGATCTACAGGGTTTAAAGAGAAGAAAGAAATGCATGAAAAAACAGAATGGATGCAGTGGAGGCAACAGCTTGCAAACTAACAGTCTGAACTCAGACTGGAGTGGCAGCTAGCTCCTGCCTGGGAATACTGCACTCCAGTTTGCAATAAGCAGCAGGAGAGAACATAATCTGTGCTAAGCCTCCTAATTAATCACCAGCAGCTTCTCTGGGGTGTAATTTGGCTACTTGCCAGAGCAAAGGGGAAGATGAGGAACTCCCAGAGACATCTGCATCTAGAAGAAAAGAATATCCTGTGCCCTCCCCTATAAAATGGGAGCAGGGGGCATCCATATCCTACCCCTTTATTCATCACCCTCTCCCAAATCCTTTGCAGACCCGCAGTGCTGTTCTTCAATATAACACAGCTGAGGGAGAAATTCTGGATGATTTAAAATAATCCTAATGAACCAGGGTAGGAAACTCCTCCAGACTGGCTCTTCAGCTGCATGGGCAATCACGGCACATCTCCACAAGAGGTCTCTCTCAGGCTGCCAAACCGCCTGCCATGGCCAGCACTGCCTTTCCCACAGCCCTGGAGCAGAAGTCTCTCCCCCTTGCCCAGCTGGCTGCACTCCTTCACCAGAAGCAAATTTTACAGATCAGCAGAAGAGGCTTTTGCTTTGGAGCTAGTGAATCCTCGGGTCCCCGAAGTACCTGGCAAGTTCTTCTTGTCAGGCAGGGAAGAGTCTAAAACATCCAATTTTTTTCCATCCCTCAGCTCTGGAGTTCCTTTAACTTCTGTCCAGCACCCCCAAAACTCCACTCAGCCCTTTTACCTGCACGCAAGCAATGCTGATCCCCACTGCCCCGATAATTTTCAGATGCTCTTGAATGAAGTTTTCCAGCTTGGTAATGCAACCGCTCTGCAGGGTGAAAGGAGGGACATGGAAAGTCAGCTTCATTTTAACCTCTTGTTCACTTTAATCCAATGGTTGCGACCCTTGAAAGCAATACTATAAAAAGTGGTGTCTGTGAGCAATCTCTTCCCCTGACATCACTGGAAAAGCTACACTGCATCATGTTTTGTATCGCTCTGGACCTACTGGCTCAGGAACCGTCAAACAAACCCAAGGCAGCTGCCAGCTGGGCAGGAGAAATGCAGAAGAGGAGCCAGCCACATCACACAGAGGGAAGCACGTCATTTTTCTTTGAGATATGTGGAGAAAGGTTCCCTCATTCACTGCTTAGCACATGCCTGGAGAGGGTATTGACTCCTGTCAGGCCAAAAGGCCAAGGAAATGGAGCTAAGTGGATCCAGCACCAAGAACTCTAACATGACAGGAGCCTTTTAAGGGTAAATTCCTCGCACTTCTATTTATGACAGCAATGAGTTTCAGCGTGAGCCTGAAAAGCCAGGCTCTGCCTGCCTCTGCCTTGCAACTGCATCCTTGGCTGGCAGCGTGACCCCTCCCTTACTGTTTCAGGCCCAAGTTTTTGTTGTCATAAGGCAAAAATAAATCACTAAGAACATTCTCTGTTGTTGGTTTGGTTTTTTTTTGTTTTTTTTGTTTTTTTTTTTTTTGAAGAGTTCCCTTTAAATAGTTAAACTGTTTAATCCATCGAGGCAGGTTTTCCATGGTAGTAACATCAGGGGGATTTATTGTGTAGGCTACAGTGGTGCCCCCAAGGGTGCTTGGGGGCCCTCCTGCTCCAGGAGTTCACAGTGAGCAGACACCTACAGGCATGCAGGCAGAAGGAAGGAGCAAGCACACAGCCACACAGCCCTCCAGGGAGGGATGGCAAAGGCCTCACTTTTCCCATGCTAGCGTTAGGTTTCAGAGTGAACCCCAGCTGCCCTGATATGAAGCTGTTACTCCTGTTCCCTGATCTGACCCTTTTCTAGGTTCTTCTCCTCCAAAGCCACTAAAATCCTTTCTGAACTCTAAGACCTCATATCATGATATTCAGCATCTGACTGTGGATCCAAACCTCCCCTTGCAGCTTTTTCTTCTCTAGAGCTAGCCCAATACATTTGGCAGCCTACAGGGCCTCTCTTAATGCAGCTGGGCAGCCGCCTCCAGCTTCACGCAGCACAGAGAAAGGACAGGAATTGCCAGCCCTGCCCCTCAAACAGTTGTGGGTTTCCACTCTCAGAAACACCTCATCAGCCCTTGGACTCTTTTCTGCACTTCCTCGTTGGGTCTTGCCTGGAAGGAACAAACCTTATGGGAAAGCCTTCTTCCTGAAGGGCAAAACCCAGACAAGCAGCTGGACATAAGAGGGGCTTTGGTAGATCAGAAAGACTGGACTTCATCTCCCTATTCATTCCACAAAGATAGATGATTAGTTTCCTTTTAGCTGTTTGAGTTGCTTGGCTTAATACAGATATTATTCACACTCCTTTTCTGAGTCCTGCTCAAAGCACAGACCGTAAGAAATACCTGCTCTGAAGGGGCCACCTCTTCATCCACAGCCCTCCTTAACTGACAGGGGGAGAGGAACAAGGAAAAAGCTCCAGTTGCTGCTCCCCAGACTCAATACAGCCAGTGAAGGTGCTGGTTCCCCTGATGAGAAAAAGGACTACGCTATCCCATAGAGAGTGTCACAGTAAGCAAGTTAAAAGACAGGTGACAGGACTGGAGAGTGCCAAAATAAATGCAAGAACTTTTACCAGCCTTATGCAAACTGGATGAATAAATGGTCTAAAAGCTACCTTTTACTTACTCAGCTAGTCTGGGATTCAATTTGCTTCTTCTAGAAAAGAGACAAGCCCCTCTATCCCAACTCCAGCCTTCTTTTCAGCCCAAACTGCAGCCCACTGGAACTGGCCTATTTTGTTTGCTACAGGGCCCTCTTTCTTCCCCATACGCTGTTTCTTCGTGCTGTAGGTCAAATCCCACGATCTCAATCAAGGAACAGAAATATCTCCATCTGCGCTTCGCTGAGTAATTCCAACAACAGGAAACTGTGTCAAATGTAGGGCTCACATCCAAGTCTCTTGCCAGAACCAACAACCTCTCCCACTTCCCCCTATCACTAGCATACTCTGTAGTAACAAATACATTATTTTTCTCTATATCTACATATAAAATAATAGCCTAGATGGCTGAATGCTCAATTAGATAAATTAATTCTGCTTTCTAAGGAATCCTACTGACTTTGAAGCCTACCAACGGTTTGCAGCAATAATCTAACACCCTCACTCCCTGCCCACCTCCTTCACATACTTTGTGACAGGCGGCCCTGAAGCCCTTTTGCTCTTTACCTCCTTGTAGATGTTGGAAGGATGGTCTCTTCGGCCACACAGGTCGGTTATTGTCTTACAACAGCTGTCTGGGACTTTCCGTCCATTGGCCTCTGGAGATTTGATCCACAGGCTGTCAGCCCAGTCTGTGTAGTTGTTGCTCCCACAGCACTTGAACTGCATGCACACAGAGCAAAGGCTGAAGCCAGCAAGCACTGCAACCACCTTTTCCCTCCAGCCTCCCACACCAAACCCTGGGCTTCACCCTCCTTTGCAGAGAGACTCCAGCTATCTCACAGGCTTTTTTTTTAGGCTACTATAATTATTAGTGACTTTTGTGTTAAGAGTCCCCAAAATGGCTATTAAATATCAGCTTCACCCATCTTTCAGCAGCTGTGACTTTTGGTTACTGCCGGGATGAACTGTAACCAGAGTGCACCTGCAGCTGCCTCAGCTCTTAACCACTGGACTGGAGAGCATTGATGGTGATAACAGGGTAACTTTAATTACCAATTACTATCACAAATGCACCTGCTATGGCAGTATGTGTATAGTAGGGCCCATGCTTTGAAAGTGCCTGTGCACAAGGGTCTTTTCTGTGGGAAAGCCTATCAGAACTGCAGCAGCCCTAACCTGAGCCAGGCACAGATAGCAACAGCAGCAGGAAGGCTCTTCTTTCATTACATCTTGCTCTCTAGGGTACTGAGGAGCTTAATGAAAAATGTCAGCAATTTCTCCAAAACTTTGCAGTGGGAAGTAGAAACAGCTGTCAGAGTGACTTGGCAGCTCCAGTTCACTCTGGGAGCAATTCAGATGTTGTTTCCCCAGTGCTACTGGGCATGCAGTTCAGAGGTCACACCACGCAATTCTGCTGGTTGCATGGCCCAGGTCCTGCACCCCACCCAACCTCATTTTGAATCAGAAGCAGCAGAACGTACACTCAGCATACAGAAGAAACATATGTATGTTGGATGTCAAGAGCCCATAATGGCTTTTGTGGTTTTGATTTTAAGCCCTTCAATTGCATTAATTCTCCTTTCCTCTAGAGATACCCACCTCCTGCTGCAGTTTGTCTACTGCGCTGGTAACACTCTCTTCTCCCTCCTTCCGGTACTTCTGGGTCATGGTGTTCTTCAAATTTTGCTTCAGCTCCATGCTCAGCTGAATGGAAGAGACAAGTGCAATGATATTACAAGGTAAACTCAGCCCTCGAGTGACCCAGAGCCCTGCATATGTTTCATTGTCTTTGCTCCAAGAGGAAAGCAGAGAGCCTAGTGGAAGCTACAGCTTCCTTCAAGATTGTCCTCCAAGGCTGGACTGGACAGGCTTATTCCCAATTGATTACAGATCATGCCTCCATTTTAATAACCAGAAGGAGGTGCTTCAGGACCACATTTCAGCCTGTGTAACACATCACCATATGGCTCCTCACCTTGAATATGTAATATTGCCAAGAAATGCCTGCAACAAAGAGAATACAAAACTGTGCCTCCTTAAATATGAATATGCCTATGAGACCACGTACAGTCTCCTCCCTCTGAAGCCTGTGACAAAATACTAAAAAACAAATCACTCTGTCCAGGAGCAGGAAGAAATCAGAGTCCTGGGCATGCTGGACTAAAGCCACATAGTCTTGAATAGCTCTTGTTATCAGCAACAAAAAGGATGCCACAGGAGGGAATTAAGTGTGCAATTGCTAAAGTACTGCAAGGTTTTTCTGATAACAGTGACAGAGAAACAAAGTCTGATTTTGCAAGTACAGAATTTCTGAAAGCATCATCATAAACCACTGGCATGTTCAGGTGATGGGATTCAAACATTTATTCCTGTGGAGGCTCTTCTAATCTAGCTGAATTCTTCTCACCCATCCAGGTGACAGACAAAAAGCACCAAAGAGCTGCATCTTTTTTTTGTCATCCTGGTTCAAACAGCAACACTGCCTTAGTCCAACACCTGTGAAATTCTAAGTTTCCTATACCAATAAACAATGTCAACATCCATTTAGATGGGGTCAACGAATGAAACAAGGGGGTAGCCTCTCTGTACACCTTTTATTCTACACAGCAAGTAGTAAATGAGAAGTCAAACATCTGGTTATCCTACACTGTGAAAAATACACTGTTTTTTCCAAAGCTATGTTCCAAATGGGGACAACACCTACCTCACAGAGATGGTATGAGGCTTCATTCATTAATATTTGCAAAATGCTTTGAGATCCTGGGCTGGGAAGCTCTACAGAAGTGCAAAGGACTTAGTGTAATAAAAAGAAAGGAAAAGGTTCAGCAGCTGGCAGGCATCAGAGGCAAATAAAGAGGAGAGTCCATTAGCAGAATTATTACTTGGGAGAAAAGCAGTTACCTGCGGGCTCACGGGGAAGAACTGCAGCATGGAATAGAGATAACAAAAGAAACAGTTTAGACACACACGCAAGCCTTAGACACCAAAGCAAGAGCTGAAATAAAAACAGTGGCAAACAGAGCAAGCAGCCTGCAACCAAGAAAGAAGGGGGATTTGTCAGCCAGAGGGCAAGGGGAAGTGCAGCTATTGATCAGAGATGCCCTCAAGTGATCTAAAGCATTCAAGGGTACAGCTCTGAATATGCTGTCCCTTATTTCAACCCAAGGATCAGCTCCTCTTCATCCGTTGTCATATATGAACCTCGTGCCTTTGCATGGATGGATGGACGGACAGACACTGGCTTTCTGCCACACCTGCCGGGATTGATCTTTCCCTGTTAAACATGAACGCTCATACCACTGATCTCCCCTGGCAGGAGCCAGTACGGTTCTTTGGCTCCTTGCAAAACACCAGTGCCCATCTTAGTAAGGCAAAGCACAGAAGGCCTAAGAGAAAAACAAATAGCAAGGAAACCTGGCAGTGAAGCCAACAAGATGGGATGTCCAGCTGCTTTTCAGACAGCCACTTGACAACAATCCTAATTTGCCATTTCCAATCAATTTCCAGACATGAGAGCAACTTTGCAGGCTGTTTCTGCCTTGGTGGTTAAACTCCCTTTGAAAACAAGTGATGACTTAAGCCTCTGCTCTCTGTAACTGCAAAAAGTGCCAAGTTAGAACTGCAGCTGTTGGGAGCCTGTACTGTTTTCCAGCCCCTCAGCTGCCCTGGTTAAGTAAAGCTCTCAAAAACTTCTTGACCTGAAAGGACCTCTCTGCTGGACCATTCATTATCTTTGCCAGTTCAAAAGCACGGCATCTAGCTTGCTGGATGCAGCAGGAACTGATGTCCTGAATATACTAAATGGCACTAATGTGATTTCAGTTGCTTGCACTATGCCTTGAAGGGCATTAGGAGAGTTCCTAGATCTACACAGCCTCAAAAATTGTCCTCTACAAGGCTCTGCAGAAAAACAGCACACAAAGGTGAACCACAGGAAGGAGCTGAGCAGCAAGGCTGAGCAGCCTCCCTAGAGTAACCACCACCACTTTGTCAAAAACAGTAAATAATCCAAGGTCTTCTGTATGGGGAGGGGAGTGAGTACAGACATGTGGAAAGGTGAACCACAACCAGACCCTAGGTCTCAAGCCTCCAAGCCCAATTCTGGCTGGAAAAATGAGATGATAACCAGCTGTTTTCTCTCCCTGGTTTGAGTCTCTAAGGACCAATGTCCACTCACCTGCTGGTAGTAGATATAGGCCAGGATTCCAGCAATGATCTCCAGGAGAAAAATGCACAGCAACAATATGAAGTACTGTAAAATAATGTGAAAAGCAGGACATTAGAACAGAATGTAAGGAGATGCCAGGAGCCAGCTTTTCATTAGCTGGTAAAATGCATGATTCCCTTCATCAATGCTTTTCTGCAGCAGTGTTCAAAGGCAGGGGCTGGGGTTAAGACCTCAATAGGGCAGGAAAGGAACAATCCCACAGGTTAAAAAAACCCCAAACCTCAAAACCCCCCAAACCACAGGATAACTGAAGACAAGCAGCAGCAAGTGTGAGTTTAACTCACAGAGCCAGAGGGATGTAGAGAATGGAAAAGTGCAGGCAACTGAGATAAGATCACTGGACAAAAGAAAGCGGTTGCTGGATAACCTGATGACTACACTCAATATCATAGAAAACATCTGATTCTGACATCAATATATAAAAATTTGAAACTTTTGCTTGTTTTGATATTGTTTAGGGCATTTCACCAAGTTACTAAGGAGCAACATATGTTATAATGATGATTCAATAAAGCAACAAAGGGCCCATTTCACCAAGGATACAGCAGACCAGCTAAGCATAAGCATAAACCATAGGTTTATGTTCCCAGTGACTTCTGTGGGGCTGAACGACAGGATGAAGGGTGCTATTGAAGCAGATGGACTTTAGCACTGATTCACACTCAGGACTGTGACTGTATGTTCTGCTGAACTGGGATCTAAAGGGAAAAGCTCAGTATCTCAAAACCAAAGAGAGAAGAGCTCTTAGAAGACTAAGAAGAGAACATGAGTATTTCCTAAAAGGGCTTAATGGCAGTGAAATGGAAAGGGATGTGCCCTGCTTACCACAAGGAGAATCAAATGGACAGTACAGAAAACTGTTGGGAGCACTGTTCCTATACACAAACAGGAAGGGAAGCCAAACCTATGAGAAGGAATGTATGTACTAGATTAAAAGCACTGGGCAGGCCTGAAGACAGAGGGTGATGTGGCTACTTTCTCCTTGGGAAGGCCAAGCTTTTCAGGGAGAACCCCTGTCCTGACACACAGCCCCTGCCTTGCTCCGGGTCAGCAATGAACAGTTTCTTTACAGATCCAGGCTGTTCTATGACTGCTATTAAATTAATCTTTCTGTAGATAAAGTTGAAGAGACACCAGTTCCAGCCATAACAAGGACCTCATGCTAAATCCCTGTAAGAGTTGGCCTCCCCAGCACAGAACAAACAAAATATCTCCCATTTTCTGTTTTACCCCTGACCTTAAGAAACAGCTGTTCCCAAGGGATGAAGCAAATGGCAAATGTAACTGGACATCAAACCATCTCTCCCTGGCACAAAGAAGGACAGTGAAGACCTGGACATAGCAAGCTGACCTACACAGCATGGATGCCTTTTGTTGCACAAGGGTTACACTCCCACTGTGCACCCTTCTTCACTAGGTATTTGCAAGCTCCTTTGCAGGAGTAAAATGACACAGACACAAACACTCAGGCTTCCTCTTTCACTCCTGTTGGGATTCAGCAGCTGTGAAGGACAGACAGCTGGGTTTTATCTGCAGACTGGGTTTTAATCTGAGGACACAATCTCAGACTTTCATTCCCCAGCCCCAAACTCTCACTGCGACCAAACACTGACTGTCTCTGCAGATGCCTATACAAGGTACCCATTCATACCAGGGGAATGAGTCACACAGTGGAGTTCGGGATAGCTAAAGGCTGGTCCCAACACTGGCAGGAGGTTGAAAGGGGGCAAGAAAGGATTGACATGCCTTGACACAAAGGCTGGCTTTCTTTAGTTGGAACCTAGTTATGCCCTAACTGTTCTGACATCATCTCTCTGCCAAGGAGGGTGGCAGGATACTGAGAACAATCAATGAACTGGAAAGTTTGTTTGTTTTTCCCTGCTCTGTGTTGTCATGTCAGAGGCATTCAGGTAGAGCTGAGTTGCGTCACCACAGCTCGACTCGTGCTGGCTTACGGTGGATAGAAACAAACATGTATCCAGACGACCTTAAAAAATTTGAGTCACATGGCTCTTGTAAAACTTTGTAAGGGAGGTTAGTGCATCTGCCACCCATGCATCCAACTTGTCTCTACGGATACACTGCATCATTATCCTTATCTCAGTCTCATCATTCCCTCAGGGCCGCTTCCAAGTATCATCCTGACATAGAGGAGCAGCTTTCACTCTGGACACACACAGAGCACAGGGCTGCTCTCCTTGCTCTTCATCAGGAGTTGCAGGGCTTTCTTACAGAGGTCTGCTCTGGGAGGAGTAGGCCAGCTCTGGCATGGAGCTGCAGGGACATGCCCTACTCACTTCCCAAAGGCCACAGAAGAAGTCAGAAATGCAGGATCACCCAAAGGCCTATAGTAGACATATGCCTGGACCTGGGTGGGCTCTGGGCAAAATTTACTCTTACTCTGGCTCCAAGCCAGAGTCAGGACTATCTGGTGTCTCCTCAAGACCTACATGGTCCAGATTTCTTCCATCCAGCTTCAACTGTTTGAGTGAAGCACCAAGCTTTTAGTGTGTTTTCTCTGAATAACCCAAAGCATGGTTCAACCCCCCTACAATCCACATCACTCTCTGGAGAGGTCTTTCTACTACCTGGAGAAGAGATATATAGCAACTATACCCCTAAAGCAGCAACCTCACTTCAGTGGGAGGGCTCCAGGCTGAAAAACAGCAGGAACAGAAATCATAACCGACATGTGTTGCCTTCTCCCTGTCCAAGGTAGTTAACTAGAAGTGGCAGCGTGAAGGGCCAAGCCTGAAGAAAGCCACCTTCTTTCTTTACGTACAAGGTCTTCTATTCAATGGGTCCTTTCCCAAGAATCCTGCTTGCATACTTTTGTGTATGAAAGCACGCATCTTGACTGAAGCATAATATAGTAGTGGTTTGTGTGCTTGTAAAGAGCTGGACTGCAGCATCACGGCCAGCCAGACTGCAGATCCACTGCCATGCCTGCTCACGGAGCCAGAGAAACTCCACATCTGCTGCCCAAGCCTCAGCAGATCACCCAGCTAAGGAGGGACATGAGGAAGGCAAATAAGCAATGACACAAAAAAAGTAGGACAGCTGTGAACAATGAGCAATGAAATACTATGAAAAGCCTTGAAGTGAACCCATAAAACTCATAGTTAGGTAGAAAGGCAGCAAAAAAATTCACAGCTTCCTGAGCCTTCAACAGAAAAACAAGCTAAAAATCAGATATGCATTTTACAAACAGCACCCAAAGCTGTCAATACTTGATTTTTAAAAGCACCAAGGAGGCACTGGGGAGAGTGGAGATTGCTCCTTACAGTGCTCCCTCCCATATTTATGTGGGCCTCTGGTACAGAGAGAAATTGGGACAGGCTGGCACAGACCCCGGGGCACCGACTGTGAAGCTGTCAGGATTACTGTCTGAGCTCAGAGCTGGCAAAAGCCCTCAGCCAGGCTCACCCAACCCTGGCAAGCACAGCCCTATCTCTTGTTCAGATTACTCACCAGCAAGCAAAGCAGAGCACAAGCAAGAAGAGACAATAGACCTGTCACGACCAGCCACTCCAAAAGGACGCGTGGTATAAGGAGAGAGAATGACCTTTTGTTCCGAAGAGACAATTATCAGTTTTCTGTGGCAGAATAACAAAGAAAACCCCACCGGATTTTCATCCATAGCTTCTGGCTGAGGCAAAAAGACAAAGGGAGATCTCTTCGGCATGGAGAGTAAGTGAAGCAAGGCCAAAATGGACTGCTACGGACCAGAAGCCTAATGAACATGCACCAGCAATGCACTCACTGTGTCCTCCTCTGTGTTTTATTCTCCCTTCCTAGCCCTACTCTGCCTCTCACAGGGATTACCAGGCCTTCAAAGCAGTGGTACAAGCACCAGGCTTGCTCACAACTCCTATTTCTGCTCCTCTATCCAAATGAAAGAGGGAAAATGGGACAGTCAGGTGAATGAGGCTTTGCAAAGGAGCTGGTGAAGAGTTGCTGAAGTATCCTTTTCTGTAACTGTGAAAGCAAAGAACCACTGATTTGTTATTTCAGTCACTACACTCACCACTGTAGCCCAGATACTAAAAGGAACTGCTGCCACACTCCACACTGAAAAGGAGATTTGAGAGGGAGGAAGTGGAATAGAAACCCTCGGGCTGGTCAAAAACTTCAGTGTAAGGAGGTGAGCAGGGAGTTCAGGAAGTAACACAAGGAAAGGTGTAAAAGAAGAGGCACATTATCAAAACAGTGTGCCTTTTTTCATGGAAACAAAACTAAAATAATTTTTTTGCAACTAAAGAAAACGTTCATTCAAAATGTTCTGATTTTTAACAACCAAGCAAAAGAGCTTGTTAATTTGGCTTGAATCTACTGTCATTAAAAGCCAGTTTTCTTACAGGTCTCTCATTTCCTCTCTCTTCCCATTTTCCAAAAGAGAATATGGGATAGGCAGGGAAGAAGGAAGAGAGAAAAGCCATGAGATTTTGTTTTGAGTAGTTTCAATAGACGTTCTCACACAAAGCATACGTATTATGACTATACTTTGTACTTTTGAACAATACAGTGGTAAGCACATTCTTTGGGTGGATGAAAGGAAATGCTCTGCAGTAGAAACTGCCCCATAGGACAAGGGCAGCACTGCTGTTCAGAGCTGGAGGCCTTTAGTGGTATTTGCTCTAGGACAAATAAGATTGGTACAGAACACAACCAAGATGTTTCCCTACCTCGCAGCATGTTTCAAGAGAAAATGGGGTGAATCCTCCCCCAAACAAAATAAGCAAGCAAAACTTACCACTCTTAGCAAATTCCGACGCTCTTTGAAGGTGGCACAGCAACCAAGGATGCCGGTAACCATGACAACCACCCCAGCCACCACCAGAATATAAGCAGTTGCCGAATACGTGCTGGAGGAGAGCAGGCTGATGTAGTCACTCTTCTCAGCTAGGGTCCAGGTACCCACTGCCATCACGGCCCCACCAGCCAGCTGGGTAGAAATAGAAGCAAGCAAATGAAGGGCATCTGATGTGTGAACTTTCTCACTTCCCAGAGTAACTGGACTGGGATACCAGGACATGCCTCAGCTCCACAAGCTGAGCCAAAAATGATCTACACTACAGGAAGGACCTCTCAGAGGTCTCACCAGGACCTCTGGTGCACTGAGAGGGGCTGGGCTTCAAGGTGGCTAGTTTAGCACCCTAGACAGCCTGAGATGCAAGCTGTCTGAAGCATCTACCTGTGCACAGCAATTCATACTTGGACCAGAGCCTTCCCAAAAGTAGCCACACTGTTATCTGAGCAAATACAAAAAAACCATCTAATTTATTGGGGTGCTACCTAGCAGCAGAGGGGAAGAAAACAGCTTTACATCAGCAAGCTTTCCACTGTTTGTCAGGGAGCAATACTACCAATAAATGACAACCATGCCCAATATCTCCTTCCTAGACTATACATCCGGGGAGAAAGCAGTCAAGGAGCTAAACAGCCTGGCTGGTTAAACTCTAACGCTTGCAGCAAATGAACACGAAGAAGCCAACCAGACTCCTAACAGTCCCTTCTCTCTTTGCAAGCCTTATGTTTCCAGAGGGTTTTATTTGGCTTCTAGTAAGCTCAGACAGTTTTCCTTAAAGGTCTGACCTGGACATTCCAATTCTCTGTCCCAGGCAGCAAAGGAAAAAACAATCATTTGGCATCAGTAACTTTCTGGTGAAAAGCACAACTCTAGGAAGCTCTAGTGTGGACCCAGCTGCAAGAAGGTGTTTATTATCCTTGCTCTAGCTGTCCCACTCCACTGCAAGGACTCCCTCTGCCATTTTGAGAGGAGGAATGGCAACACAGGGGAGTCCTCAGGTTCCCTGAAAAAGCAAGCCAGGTGAAAAAACAAAGCATGTTTTCAGGTTCCCTGTTGTTTTCTATACTTGGTAACATGATCTAGAAAGAGCAAGAGACTACAGTGTCAAACCATAACTTCTGCAGCCTGGGCAGGCAAGCCCAAGGGGTGGGATTTCACTCCACAGGACAAAATCTGTGTCTTATTGACATCAGCACTTTTTGCCAAAGACTTCATCAAGCCCAAGATTTCTGCACCCCTGACACCAAAACTGCAGTGCCATCTCAGTGCCTCTGAAATATACTGAAGTTTCCTACCCAGAAAAAGAAGTTGAAGATGAAGAGCAGGTACTTGAGACAGATGGTGCCACATGTTTCCTTCTTTTCCGTATACTCACGCATCTTTCTGGCTCAGCAAGTTCCTGAAAAAAAAATCAGAAAAGCTTGAGTCAGTCAGTCATCTCACCTCTTCTCCCAAAAGGCTGGCATTACTACTCTCCTCCTGCAAGAACTCAAACTTCCAACCTTTTGCTGAAGTAAGCCAGTGAGCAAGCCATTCAACTGACCTCAGGGATGTCAGACAGTGCTTGTTTAGATAAAGAGCTCTTGTGTCCATTTGGGTGACCTACACAGCATGAGACCTCACAGTGTGAAAGGGAGGCAGACAGTACCAGCATGTGGCCTTGCTGTACTGCCTTCATCCTCCTTCTCTCTCCCCATCCTGTTGTCACTTCTGGAGACTCATTTTCCTTTAGATCAATACTTGCAGTGGACGGATCAGAGCTACCATTGTGTGAGTGGTCAAGCCAAAACCATGAACTGCGATCAATGTTAAAGTGACGAAACTTCAATACAGTTCATGCTCACTTCTTGCTGTTTGAACTGAAATAAATGAAATCCCATGTAGGGGTCAGCGTTCGGAAGATCTCGCGATGTCACGGAAAGTTAGAGGGTTAGTCGCAGCCTTGTGATGTACCTGTAACCCCACCTCCCCTTGTTAGTATAAAAGGAATTAATGGCGCAATAAAAGGCGGAAGTTGGCGCTCACACTGCGTGTGTTATCTGTCTCTTTCCCTGGTCCGGGCCGACCAGTGATCTAAGCGTGGCACCTTGATATGTAGCGAATGCTACAATCCCAGAACAGAAAATCCCAGTATCTGGCTCCTGAGTGCAGCCTGTAACTGCTGCTTCTGAAGGCAGCAACAGAAACCTCTGTCTTTGACATTTAGGGAATAATCAGTCTCCAAAAAATATTCTTTCCTTACTGGCATTAGTTACAACAGCCTTAAATAGATCCCTCTCTAAGTTTGGGCTATTTTTAATCTTTACAACTGTACTGGGAATGTACTTGTTATCCACTCAAATACCCTATCCTTTTGAACCCCAGCAATATGTTGGAGTAATCTTCTTCTTCACTCACTTATTTCTCATGGTCCTTCTCATTGGTCAGCTGTCTCCTAGGGCAGCTATCCCAGCTACTAAGAGGAAGAAACCTAACCATTGGATTCAGATGATCTGACAGCATAAAACGCCACTGCAGACACCTAATGAATGGGAGTTCGTTGTGGGTCAGTCCCAGTGCAGTGTTACATATCTGCTACACTCTTGAGCAGGTTTCTCAGAAGTAGGTCTGCAGCAAGTGCAGTTCCATGTCACTTCACTGCCTCCTGTTGATGCCAGAAGGTCTGAACCTCTCCAAAAAATGTTCTCACCACTGCCTGACTAGGCAGACAGGACAAAGGCAGAGCATTACTTCCAGCATCACCGGTGTGAGGCAGTTTACAGAAGTGCAATAAAATCCGCACCACCTCTCTTGCATTCAATTTAAAAAAATCATCCCTTTCCTCCCCTACCAGCCAGCAGGGAACAACGCAAACATCTTGCACTCATATCAGAGCAAAACGCTTTCCTAAAGTGGCAATCTCCCTGGAAGCAGGCAGGCAACCAGCCTCTCCCCTTTTCCAGAGGCATGGAGTTCTTGCTTGCTTAGATTACAAAACTTCTGCCCACAAGTGACATGAGTTTCCTTTGGGGACCCACTGCAGCTGCAACCCAGCCACACAGTACACTTATCTACCTTGGTAAGTCCACTGCAAAACACCTGACAGTAAAGAAACCAAGCAATGGGTACGCACAGCCAGGCCGCACATCAAGGGGCTATCAGTTTGGGTCAGTCAGTCGGTATTATCTTTGCCGCTACATTGCTAACATCTGGCTTTAGAACCAGATGAACCAAGGCCGGGAACAGCAGCTGCCCATTCTGCAGCATAATTGTATTTTATTTGCAGGGAACTGTTTCCTTTTGCTTCACACCAGCCCACTCGAAAATCCCAGCGAGGCCTGTGCTTTAGAAACTAATAAATGGAGCTAACAGGGAAGGCAAGGGTGAGAACTTGCCAGTAGTGCCACCCATGCCTGTCCCCCATCGCCATTTCACATGAAAACATTTTTCTCTAGAATAACATCTGGCAACAACAGTTGGCAGCAGCAGGCTGTTTCACTGGCAAAGGGAGCAGCTCTGAGATGGTGGCATATATCAAGGAGAATAACTTTTCAGATTTATCTTCAGAAGAGATCAGAACCTCCAGCAATGCTCAGATTAATTACCATGTGGCAGCACAAAAAGGCCTGGGGCAGTGGGGAGGAATGGATGCTGGTGGTACCGTATGCACTGAACAGACTTGTAAATTCTCAATGAGAAGACGCCCTGTGAACGCAATGTTCATGGAAGGTGACAGATTTACAGCTCCCAGAGGCTTCATTTAGCCACAGAACAGGAATGGCAGCAGCGAGGCAGGCTCCCACAGCCACACACGCCTGCACAGCCCTAAACAGATACATTAGCCCAGACCCGAGAGATGCCCTCCAGTAACAGATTCTAAGGGCTGCACTTGGCTTTTTGCCCACCCCTTCTAACATCAGGGCTGTACGTAGAGGAAAATGCACCGCAGGTTTGCTGAGACTGACCCCTGTTCATATCACTGATAGCCAGGGGACATTACCAATGCTTACTGTCCTTGGGCTGGCTCATTGGCCCAGTTCCCCTCTTGCTCCAGAGGATTTCAGGAACCTTTCCTCCTCCTCCTCAAAGTATGTCCCCCACCAAAAAAAAGCCACTACAGGTATTTCCGCATATTACCATACAGCAGGTGCTGGGCCCTAGCGAGGGATGCTAACTTGTCCCTCCTTCTGACCTGAGAACTCAGAAATCCTAGACCAAGCTGCATCTTGTTCTGGGGGAGGACTGGGCAGACACACAGCTGAGATCGTACTTGCACTCAGATGACAGACAGTCTGAAATTCCCCACAAGACTGCAGGTCCTGCTCCACCGAGCGCTGCATACAGGCCTTTCAGGCAGCTCGGCTTCACCACTGGGAGGAGAGGATCTGTCTGTTTCCAGAAAGCTGGGAGGGAACAGCTGCAGGTTTATAAAGCATGGTGATTCACGCAGGGACAGCAGGCCATGAATCAGAAAACAATCAGGGCTGTCCCGTTTGATCTATCCTTCCTAGCCAGGAGCAGAGCTGATGGCACTGGCTGCCTCTGCATGCTTAATGACTCACTCAGCAAGCTATTCAGGGAAAGGCAGCTCTCTCCAGATCCTCTTTTTGGAAGTCATGTGTTTGTGCTCCTTACCTCACACAGGGTGGCCTGCTGTCTCTTGTCGCCTGCAAAAACAGGCTCAGGCTGTAGAGAGCTATGCTGGTCTTCAGAGAAAGCAAGTGAGGGCAGGAGACACCAGTGAAATGCCTCTCCCAAAGAGCCCAGTCAGTGGAGAGGGGAGCCACAATCTGCCTTGCAGGCTAAGGGTGACTTTGGGCTGTGAGCCTTGTGGTCCCAAAAAGCACAGAGGTGTTGATCTGTGCCACAGCACCAGGATGAACAGGGGGAGCCTCATCCTGACTTCACTGACGTGACCAGGGTCTCTTGCCTTCAGTCATCTTTATAACAAACCCTCAGAAGTGACACAAATCACCCCTGAAAACAGACAAGAAGCAGCAACATTAATTAACACACATGGTTATATTCTATTTTAAAACACCAAGGCGAAGGTCTATTCTGAATCACATCAACAATTACGAACGAGCTCTCCAGTGGACAGAAAATGGCGAGCTATGCCACAGAGATGTACTTACAAATGCATAAAAACATACTAATTAGACATAAGCTTCATAATGGGAAGCGCTTTGCTAACTGAAAATATGGTTAGAAGACCAAAAGCACTTCCACAATGAAGTTCACTTGATCAAGTCCAATAGACAGTAGCTTCATCAGCAACTTAAATTTAAGCAAGCAATCATGGTATACAGGCTGTGAAATTCAGTCATACAATGAAGAGAGGTATTTTTATGTAATTCACCAGAAATCAACAACAGGTTCCTACTATGCCCACACACACTGCAATGTAACTGACAAAGAGAAATAATGCTCTAACTAAAACAAAATGCACAAAGATGGGAGGAAAAAACAAGGACAAACTTAGTGCAACAGAGCCTGCACATGAAAGGGAGAGGTAACAGTTTGAAGATTAATTCAAGAAACAGGGAGCTGAACAGCTTGAATCCAATTCTCCACTCTGACACAGACTTTGTGCATGGCCTTGGGCAAGTCCTTTAGTCTGTCCCTTGCCTCTGCTCTTCCTCCCCAGTGCAGGACCCTCACCTTTCTCTAAACCCAGTGATGTTGTAAGGATCTGCACCAAGAACCCCTGCTGACAGAGAAATGCCAGCTGTAAGGCATGACAGGCTCCAGGTGACTGGTGTATTGGCAAAAACCTCAAAACAACACAATTTCACTGCCTCAAAAGTGCTTTTGCCAGTATAGGCTACTCTGGCCAGTCAACTGGAACAACCTCTTTTGGAGTTAGTAAAATCCATACTTACAATGAGAGGATTGCTTGGTAAAGCAATTTTGGCAACCATTTACGAGGCATGCTGGCTCAAATACGTTGAACGTTGCAAGATTTATAGTAATGAAGTACAAGAGAATGGAGTAATAGTGAAGCACCTACATGAAGAGCAAGGAGGAAAGGATGACCCACCTATTCAAACATCTCAAAAAAAAGAAAAAAGAAAAAGAGCAAGCTCATTCTGCCCTGTCTGACTGCAAGCCACAACCTCTCAGCTGGGTAAGAACACACAGTGAACAACTGCCAGGCAAGGCAGAGGTCACTTCAAAAGTGAAACCATTCCATGGCCTGATTTTCTTGGGCTCTCATCCTACTGAAACTGAACCCTTAGGACAAACCGGACAATGGGAAAGCATCAGAAATTGAGCAGTCTGACTCCAGTTCCAGGTGCTGAGCATCTGGGAACACAAGCACTGGACAAAGAGCTGTTTTGTTGTGCTGAGCCACCTAAAATCTCAATGGCAGGACTTGCTCTGGTTATCCCACATCAGACCACTGTATTTTTATTTGCAGGCCCAAAGGCACATACAGGCACACACCCACACCCCAGCTCAGAAAGCATGTGGCATACACACACACACTCCTGCTGGCTAGACATTCATTTAGTCATCACAGACGTTGCTTGGTACCTTTGCCTCAACTTGCACAGTAACAGTACTTAATTAGTACTTAAACAGCAAAGAAAGCCAGGCCTGCAGGCTTTTTCTGCACAACCTGCCCTAAAGCAGCATCTGACGGATGGGGAAGAAACAATGCCAAAGCAAATGAAATAGCTTCCAGGACATTAAAAGCATCATTATTTTAAAGTATTGATTTTTAAATGATAGCAAGAAAATTGGTATCCAACATACCAGTGATGTCTATTTCATAGATAACTTGTATGCCAGAAGTTAGATAAGTTCTAACATCTTTGCCAACACACACAAGAAAGACTATGCTGCTATGAAAGTGCAGCTCCCAAAGGGCTCCAAGTCCAACATTGTCAGCCCCCTGCCAATACAGCCACCTCATGCACCCAGTGGGCACGCTGCTGGCCTAGAGTGCAAGGTTCAGCTATGCTGGAGTCTATCTGAGCTGGCCCAGATAATGCTGGCCCTGAGGCTGCTCTTAGGAAACAAAGCAGACATTCTCCCCTTGGTATGTCCAATGGAGGTGTGGGCCAATAACCCATTATCTTCAGCAAACTCATTCTCCAGTAGGGCTGAACTCCAGCCTTTGAAAGCATGACCTCTCTAAGTTCCCTCTCTGTAAGATGAAAATACTACCACCACCTCTTTACCTACCCACTGAACATCCTCAGAAAAGGTCTCCAGCTGCTTATCAACTTGCCAGCATGCCTCACACAGCCCAGAAAGCAGGCAGAAGTCATTAAGTAAAGCCTTCCCAAGAAAGGAACGCTAAAGCTTGCAAGTGAAGAACTCCAATTTACAAAACTACTGAGTGCCATTATCTACACCAAATGAACAGCCAACATGGGTCAACAGTTTTGACACTGACCTTTCAGCACCAAAGCAGCTCACAGCACCAGTGCAAATGTTCAGTCCTCTTCAAGTGCTTTCTTCCACCCCCTCTCTTCTTGCTGGTTTTGGTCCTCTGCTGGATTCAGGAAAGCAGAAAGCTGAAAAAGAAAAGAAAAGGATGCAGAGAATTATTAACTATGTCAAAGATTATTTTGGGAATCAATATTAGATAATATACTTTGCCATCAAGTCCTCCTTTTAATAGAGAGCATGTGATTTCAGAATACACCTTATGAATGCATTTGATTAAACTGCGAAGTGTGCACTGGGTAATGGAGGAGAGCCAAACTGTGGCAGTGAAGGGCATGAAGACCTTCTGATGGTTAGAACAGGTTTATATTCACTGCTGCAACCTGTAAATGCTATCATTTCTGTCATGGCTGTGTACACACCACAACAACAGCTCATTCTGGTGCAAAAGGCCTGAAAGTAACTCCATGAGAAAGCTCAGGAAGAAGACCCTTCTGTGCAGTGTGAAGCCCTAGCTGGTGTTAGTGCCTTGAAGTGATCATTGCCCCGAGCCCTCCCATGGGAGCTGCCTGGGAAGAGGAAAGAGGTGGGCAGACAGTACCAGAACTCATTGTGTACATCCATCCTCTGCTCCCAGGGCATACGAGCCCCAGGATATAGAGTGTGAACCAGAGCAGGGCCCCTGTAGAGAAAGGTGTGCTAGAAGTCACCATTTTCTTCAGCGTCTGTCCCTGCTGAAGCATAATCAAGACACAGGTCCTAAGCACCATGGCAGGCTCTGCTGGAAAACAGCTCCCCTGAATTCACCTGCCACTGCCAGCCCTCCTAGAGCAAGGCTTCAATCTCCCAGTAAATGCACAGTACTTCCCTCAGATAAGCAAGAAGCCACAGGAAGGTGCCTTCAAACTTAACAGGAGTTATTTCTCTACAACCTTACTACATTTATCATAGAATCATAGATTGGTTTGGGTTGGAAGGGACCTTTAAAGGTCATCTAGTCCAACCCCCACCCCCAGCAATGAGCAGAGACATCTTCAACTAGATCAGGTTGCTCAGAGCCCCATCCAGCCTGACACTGAACACTTCCAGGGATGGGGATTCTACAACCTCTCTCGGCAACCTCTTCCAGTGTTTCACCACCCTCACCATAAAAAATTTCTTCCTTACATCTAGCCTGAATCTGGCCTCTTTTAGTTTAAAATCATTACCCCTTGTCCTGTCACAACAGGCCCTACTGAAAACTCTGTCCCTATCTTCCTTATAAGCCCCCTTCAAGTATTGAAAGGCCACAATAAGATCTCCCCAGAGCCTTCTCTTCTCCAGGCTGAACAAACCCAGCGCTCTCAGCCCTTCCTCACAGGAGATGTGTTCCAGCCCTCTGATCATGTTTGTGGGCCTCCTCTGGACCCACTCCAACAGGTCCATGTCTTTCCTCTACTGAGGACCCCAGAGCTAGATGCAGTACTGCAGGTGGGGTCTCACCAAAGCAGAGTAGAAGGGAACAATCACCTCCCTCAACATGTTGACCAACAGTTCTTTTGATGCAACCCATAATATGGTTGGCTTTCTGGGCTGCAAGCGCACATTGCCAGCTCATGTCCAGCTTTTCATTCACCAGAACCTCCAAGTCCCTCTCAAAAGGGCTGCTCTCAATCCCTTCATCCCCCAGCCTGTATTGATACCAGAGGTTGCCCTGACCCAGGTGCAGGACCTTGTACTTGGCCTTGTTGAACCTCATGAGGTTCACATGGGCCCACTCCTTGAGCTTGTCCAGGTCCCTCTGGATGGCATCCCATCCCTCGGGTGTGTCAACCGCACCACTCAGCTTGGTGTCATCTGCAAACTTGCTGAGGGTGCGCCCAATCCCACTGTCCATATCATTGATGAAGACATTAAACAGTACTGGTCCCAGTACGGACCCCTGAAGGACACCACTCATCACTGATCTCCATCTGGACTTTGAGCCATTGACCACTATGCTCTGGATGCGACCATCCAACCAATTCTTTATCCACCAAACAGTCCACCCATCAAATCCATATCTCTCCAATTTAGAGAGAAGGTTGTTGTGGGGGACCGTGTCAAAGGCCTTACAAAAGTCCAGACAGATGACACCCGTAGCTTTTCCCTTGTCCACTGGTGTAGTCACTCCATCATAGAAGGCTACTAGGTTGGTCAGGCAAGACTTGCCCTTGGTGAAGCCATGCTGGCTGTCTCGAATCACCTCCCTGTCCTCCACGTGCCTTAACACAGCTTCTAGGAGGATCTGTTCCATGATCTTCCCAGGCACAGAGGTGAGGCTGCCAGGTCAGTAGTTCCCAGGGTCCTCCTTTCCAACCTTTTTAAAAATGGGTGCAATGTTTCCCTTTTCGCAGTCTCCGAGGACTTCACCTGACTGCCATGACTTTTCAAGTACCATGGAGAGTGGCTTGGCAACTACATCAGCCAATTCCCTCAGGACTCTGGGATGCATCTCATCAGGTCCCATAGACTTACGTATGTTCAGGTTCCTCAGGTGGTCTCAAACCTGACCTTCTCTTACAGTGGGAGGGACTTTGCTCCCCCAGTCCCTGCCTCAAGGTCCATCCACTCGAGAAGTGGGGGAAGAGAGATTGCCAGTGAAGACTGAGGCAAAAAAGTTGAGTACCTCAGCCTTCTCCTCGTCTGTTGTTACCAGTTTGCCAGTCATGTTCGTTGGGGGGATACACTTTCTTTGACCTTCCTTTTCAGGCTGACGTACCTATAGAATCCCTTCTTATTATTCTTTGCATCCCTTGCCGAGTTCAGCTCCAGCCACGCCTTGGCCTTCCTGACCCCATCCCTACACAACTGGGCAATGTCCCTATACTCTTCCCAGGACACCTGTCCCTGCTTCCACTGCCTGTGCATTTCCTTCTTGCCCTTTAGCTTGACCAGCAGGTCTCGACTCATCCGTGCCGGTCTCTTGGCATCCTTGACTTCTTACTCCTGGGAATCAAGAGCTCTTGTGCTTTATGGAAAGCATCCTTAAAGATCTGCCAGCTCTGTTCTGCTCCCTTGTCACTGATGGCAGTTTCCCAGGGGGTCCTACTAACTCCTCGAACAGCTGGAATTTTGCTTTCCTAAAATTCAGGGTCCCGACTTCAGTCTTTGCATGACCCATATCCCTCAGGACTGCAAACTCCACCAGTGCGTGATCACTGCAGCCCGGGCTGCCTCCAATCCTGATGTCACCAATTAGCTCACTTGTGTTGGTCACCAACAGGTTCAGTAACGCATCCCCTCTGGTAGGGCTGTCTACTACCTGGCTTAAGAAGTTATATTCAATGCACTCCAGGAGTCTCCCAGATTGTCTACAGCTTGCTGTGCTACTTTACCAGCAGATGTTGGGGTGGTTGAAGCCTCCCAGCAGGATGAGAGCCTGCAAGCCTCCTGTAGCTGGAGTAAGAAGACTTCATCAGTAGGCTCTCCCTGATTCAGGCAGCCTGTAGTAAACACCAACCACAAGGTTCCTTTTGTTGGCTCGATCTCTAATTCTTACCCATAAGCTTTCAACCTGCTTGTGGCTATTCTTCAGAGACAGCTCTTCACAATCTATCCATTTCTTGACATAGAGGGCAACCCCTCTGTCCCTCCTTCCTCACCTGCCCCTTCTGAACAGCTTGTAGTCATCGACAGCAGCACTCCAGTCATTTGTCCCACCAAGTTTCAGTAATGGCAAGTAGGTCATAGCTTTCTAGCAGCACCATGGCTTCCAACTCATCCTGTTTGTTGCCCATGCTCCATACACTGGTGCGGAGGCACTTCAGCTGCGCCGTTGGCAGTGTCATCTTTTTAGAGGAACACACCCTAATTCCTTTGACATGTTTCACCAGTGTTTCTCTGTTGGCTCCTATTACCTCAGGAGCCCCTGGCTCCTCTTTGTAAGACTTCAAGTGTGCTCCAGTGCACCCAGCACATTGCAGAGCAACAGGCTGAGGGCCCTTGCTAGCAAACCGTCCCTCTAACCTTGGTGTGTCATCCTACGGTTTGTCATTTCTGTGGAGGCAGCTAGGCTGCATAAGGCAGCTGTACTGGAAAATGGCCTCTAGCATCCCCTCTGTCCAGTGCTTTTCTAAGATAGAGGGTCCCAAACTTTTTGCAGTCGTTTGTGCTGCCACATCCTCAGCCATCTCATCCTCATCCCACAGCAGGCAGGTTCAATTCTCCCTGCAATCTGTTTCCATTGGCATTGCAGGCAACAGGATGGAGAGGAGAATACCAATTCTCCCTCCCTAACCTGTTTGGACACTGAATTAATGACCCTTTGATCTACACCCTGACACTAACCTACTTCACAGCCTAAGGCTTAAACTCCTATCTATTGCTGGTACCGGGATATGGAAACAGTAATACTTCCTGACTTGCCTGGGTGGGATAATGGGATGTTTGCAAACCAGCTGGGAAGAGAAAAAGTTACTTTTTATTAGCAGATCAAATTTAACACAATTCATAACCATTTTAACTTCCTATTATCTTCAAGGGGAGGTTCCTGCAGGCCTTTACCTAGCATAGTATGGGCAACACACCTTCATTTATAATCAGCTTGGATTACCCCTGCTTCCATTCCCTATGAAAAGGCATGCTCTAGTAAGAGCTAGAAACTTGTTGATTCACATTACTGTGTAGCCTCTAGACCACAAAAACATGTTGAGAGAAACAGTGGAAATCCCAGCACTTCAGCCATTGAGAAGCAGGCCAAACAAAGCCCTGGAATCATTAAAGATCAAACAACAGAGCTTTCTGAGGAACTGGGGAGTGGAGGGAAGGCACAGGCAGCACAATCATCTGTAAAGCAAGCAATAGCTCTGAAGCATCCTCAGTCCCATGGCTGGGCCCAAACTCTCCTCAAGGAGCCCTTGTGCCCTACCATTTATCCATCTGCTTCATGCTGCTCCCCCACTCCTGCCCTTTCAGAAGAGAAAGCCAACCCAGGACGCAAAGCTGAATGTTTTGCTTTCCACCTCAGCTTGTTGGAACATGCTGGAAAGTCAAAGTACTCATGCCTCTAGGGCTGGGGAGAAGGCAAAACATGAGCCAGACATCCAGTGAGGCAAAAAAGCTCCTTCTCAGGAATTGTCATTTATACTTGTGTGTGGAGCAGGCACACAGAATAGTTTTTGGTCCAAAACACTCCTCCCTGACCCTTTACACGGACGCTCAACTCATTTGGCACTGCTGAATGAGATTCCCCAGACCACAGCTTGGAAACTGTCTTTATCTCCTTCTGCCTGTTGTCTAAACTGATGATGTGCTGCTGAGGGCATGAAGTATTGACGGTACAGTACCTAGCACAAAAGGATCTCGCCCCAAGCCTTTTAGGGGCTGCTGAGAAGTGAGGAATACAAAGCAATGTTTTCTAGCCACATCACCTACTCCTACCAGGAAGGTGCACAGTGGTTCTGGGAGAAGTGGAGACAACTTAGAAAGCCACCTACATTCAACAAGAAGGAAGATCTCTTGGCCATCTTTGGCAGACCCTGCCTGGCTCTACCTCTCAATGGGGAGAGCACCTTTCTGAAGGACTCAGAGAGGATAAGCAAGATTCCATCCTGGGAGTTTGGGAGGATCTCACCTCAACACTGTCTGGGTCTAGGAATCATCTCCACAGGCACATCACAGTCCTGCTGTCACCCCTTGGGATGCTTGCCAAATCCCTCCTTTCTTCTACCCTGGCTCGAGCTGCTGCATTTTGAATAGACCCCTCAAGAGAGATGTAGACCCTTAACTCCTGCTAATTTTGATGAGAGTCAGGTGTCCAGTGAGGAACTGTGTGCCTAATACACCTGAGGAGCCATCTGCTCTTTGAGACATGAGCTGTCTCTCAGAAGAGCGCTTAGCCCTTCTGCTAATTTTCCTGAGACTGTTTACTCCCCAGGGGAGGGACTTACTGAAGTAACAATGAGCATACATTTCAGACTCGGCAAGGGTTCACATGTCCAGCACCACACACATACCTGCGAATTAAATGTTCTATGAGGGGGTTAGTCAAACCTAGGCAAGGTGGTGGCTGACTTCGGGATCCTTGAAGATAAAAGGGACCTTAGCATAAAACCAATTTCACAACCATTAAGAAAAAGAAAGCATGAGACTGAAAGAAAGAGCGATAGAGCATGCCCAGGACTGCATGTGTCTGTGCTCTAGCACTGTTCCACTCCAAAGCAAACAAAAAACCCTTCACAGGGCTTTCTGGTCCTAACAAAACATATGCAGCCAGCCACATCCTGAGAGCAGAAAGCCCCCATGTGCTGCTTCCAGAAGTGGATGACCAGGGAAGCAAATGGCCCCTCCAAGCACCCAGTCCCCATCGGGAGCTGGAAGGCAGGCCAGAGACCAGCATGCACTGCGCGACCAACGGGAACTCCTTCTTGCATCAAACAACATCCTCTTGTATCTCATAAGGCCTCCTTTATCCTGAAGGATCCCGAAGCACTTTACGCTATTTATACACAGGAACCACTTCACTAGTCATTGAACTGAGGAGAGGAACAATAACCGTCTCTTTTCTCTCTCTTGAAGCACCAGAAATCAGTGCCTGGCGTGTGTTTGCAGACAGCTCATAGCAATGAGGGTTTGCCATGATGAGGAACAATAGTTCAGATAGGTCAGGGTTAGCCAACAGACAAGACAAACTCTTCACTGCAGCCTACTATTGGCATTTTAAATTCTATTTTCCCAACTCTGCTCATGGGCATTGTGGGGTTTTTTTGCATATGTTTTTTTTTTTTTAAGCAGGGCTTTGTCCACACTGAAGAACTTACCAGTAGCATTATACCGCATTTCTAAACAAAACAGTTTGTGCAGAATCAGCTTTCCGCCTGATCCCTTCCTATTCATTACATTCATTTTCAGCTCAGCTCTGAGAAGCAAAGCCACTGGGTCCTCAGTGTTTTCAGGGAGTGCTCACAAAACCTCCCTGCCGTGTAGCCATGCCAGTACTAGGACCAAGCCAATAAGCACTAAAAATCCTCCCAGCTCCCACAAAGCCTACTCAGGCAATTCTGTACATCAGTTCACATCTGTCCTGGTTTTGGCTGCAATAAAGTTAATTTTCTTCTTAGTAGCTGGTATAGTGCTGTGTTTTGGATTTAGGATGAGAAGAATGTTGGTAACACACTGATGTTTTCAGTTGTTGCTTAGTAGTGTTTAGTCTAAAGTCAAGGATTTTTCAGCTTCTCATACCCAGCCAGCAAGAAAGCTGGAGGGGCACAAGAAGTTGGGAGGGGACACAGCCAGGACAGCTGACCCAAACTGGCCAAAGGGGTATTCCATATCATGTGACATCATGCTCAGTATATAAACTGGGGGGAGTTGGCTGGTGCGGGCATGGTGGCTCGGGGATTGGCTGGGCATCAGTCGACGGGTGGTGAGCAACTGTATTGTGCATCACTTGTTTTGTATATTCTCTTATTAGTAGTAGTAGTATTTCCTCTTCCTTTTCTGTCCTACTAAACTGTCTTTATCTCAACCCACAAGTTTTACTTTTTTACCCCTCCTCGATTCTCTCCCCCATCCCACTGGGGGGGGGCCGGGGGGGGGGGGCTGGAGTGAGCGAGTGGCTGCATGGTGCTTAGTTGCCAGGTGGGGTTAAACCACGACAAAAGCGCTCTCCAAATAATGCAGCGATGATAATCATTTGTTCAGTCTCTACCAATAGCTGGGTTTTTACACTGTGGTTTGAGCTCAGGGCAAATACTAACCTAAGAACACATGCTGTGTCGTAGCTAGTGCACAGTCACTCAAAATTTGTTTGCAGTCTCATTGCAGAGGTACTTTCAGTTTCATTCCCTACAAATCTGTGCAGTGAAAAAGTGACTAGCTAAAAACCAGTAGATTTTCTACCTACCCACAGTATCAGGTGCATATCCCATGGCAGGCCACCATCTTCACCTCACCAGGCTCATGAACGAATCGTGGGACTTTAATCCCACCATCTAAAATACGTGCAGCAGTTTTTGGAAGAGAGGGCAGGCAGCTGGTGTGTCACCACAGGGTACATTTCTAGCCTCTCTTTGACACAGCGTTCTATAATCTCACTGCCTGAAAGATCCTTTGCCTCCTTAAAGCATCCCAACAAAGAAAAAAAAGGTAGCATGATATAGTAGGAGCACAGAGAGATCAAGTGACTCCCCCAGCAGAGAGAAGGGGTGGATTTGCTCTCCTCACATCTCAACACCCATCCTCCACCCACTGAGCTGTTCTGTCCTCTGGAAGACCATTGCAGAACGCAAAGCTGTAAAACACAAAGTTTTCAAGCTACTTGTTAGCACTGCCCTACCTGTGCCTGACACACCTGACTGCAGACAGTACAAAGCAAGAAGTGCACAAAATGCTGGCACCAGCTTTAGCTTTTGTACAAAACTTGTTTTGCTTTGAGTAGGCTGTTCCTGTTCTTGCTTTCTGCAGTGTAAACAAGCAATGCAAAAGTCTGTGGAGTCAGCCCACAGGTCTCTCCCAGGCTGCCTGCTTCAGTTTCGACTCCACAAAAAACACATTTTAAAAGCAGCTGAGAAGGGATTTGACAGTGGAAACTAAGGATAGCAGTCTTATCGCTTCAGCTGTCTTGCTGATTAGCTCAGGACTGGTGCCGCCCATGCCAGAGGAAACCTCTCAGCATGTCAGTGATAGTGCTGGTACCTCTGGTTCTAGGAACGGGGCAATGCACCCTGCAGCACCCCAGTGCACCGACAAAAGGGAACATCATGCAGCCACAGAACGAGGTGACAGCAGCTCTCACCTCAGCATGGCAGCTAGAGAGATATCGATGCCATCTTCAGAAGCCTCCCTTCCTACCCAGGACAGCCACCTCATGTGGGAACACTCTCGTGCCTGGAATTACCCACTTCGGTAACAGCAGCGCCAGGAATGGCCAAGAAGTCTCTTCTGACCATCAGTCCTTATATATCCCTGATGTCTGTGTCTCTGAGGGTGTTTTGGAGTGATCATTGAATGCTTTGAGGAGTTATATTCCTCACCAGAGCTAAAAACACTTTACTAGAGTCAGATCAAATATCAAGCACAGTCAAGGGCAAATTAAGTGACATTTCATTTCCCAGAGCTGAAAGTCTAGGCTCATAGGAACTAGCTGTCTCCTTTTGCTATAGGAGCAATGCTGGAAACAACGCTCAATCCAAGCTGCTTAAGGCTGCCTTGAAAAGGACCATTCTTCCAGTAAAAATTAAACATCCTCCAGCCAAAAATAAAACATTCCTCCTCCTTCCCCCTTGCTCTTGTGTAGCAGGTTTTAATGACTCCACCAAAACCATTTACGCAGCTGTTCTTAGGCCAGCCTGCAAACTTGACAGGGAGGCAACCAGCAGGTGAATAAATAACTGGGAGGCAAGGGCTGTCCCCAAGGCAATTATTTGCTGGCCCTTTGCCAAGGCTGGGGGCAAGGGAAAAAGATAAAAAGTCCCTGACTCCAGAGCACATGCTAACAAGTTTTAAAGAAATCCCCCAGCCCCAAGCCATCAACCACTTCCCTGAAACACCTCACTCCACCAGCCTGTATACAGACCTGCACACAGGAAAAGGGAGCTGGGCTTGCTTGGGTCCTCTCCGCTGCTTCAAATAAACACACAGGCAAAGGGCAGGCCTCCATGAAGGGTACAGAGCTATAAACAGTACAGAAACTTTGGCAAGTCTGCCTCAGCATATCATCCACTTCATTTAGAGCTGGCAGGAATAAGTAACTGGGAAAGGGTTCCTCTAACAGAGGCCAGCATAAACTAGCTGGACTTCAACCAAAGCTGGGAAATCCTGCAGAGGATTTCTCCACCAACCCACCCTCAGGTTACCCTAGCACTATATGAACAAGCTTCATTAAAGGAAAGCCTAAAAGGAGTTTGAAACTTAATCCTCCCCACCACTCCCCCACCGTGGAGGTCAATTTTCAAGTCAAGAGGGACCATATCATCTCATCTGATCTCCTGTCATTTTAAAGGTTAAAATTTTAAAGGCTAAAAGTAGTCCATTCTACAACTGTCGGACACCCTGGATTAACCCTCAAACACCAGGAAGACTCAAGAAGACTTCAGGAGATGGGAGAAACCACATACTTTGTTCCATCAGGAGCCTCTCCAAATGTTACTGGCACATACTCAGCATTCAGACTACTTCTTTGAGCTTAGCAGAAACCAGCAGAGCACTTTCCTCTGTGTGTAAGAGACAGGAACATGACAAACATCCAGCGTGGGGCAGACTCATTATCCGTCTCAACACACCCCATGCCATTAGTGAGCAGGAGGGGGAAAGCAGTCCACAGCATGGTTCATTTGTAGGTTAAGCCACTCACTAAGTCCTTAAACACTAAAAGCAAAAAATACTCAAGAGAAAATCCAGGAACAACACAGCCAAAAGTTTCTGAAGAAACTGAGTAACTACCTTCACTTTGACCTGAGTTTCGGTCAGTACTAATGCCCACTGTGAAAATGAGGTCCCTCTAGGATATCAAAGGATGAGGAACCCTGAAAACAAAAGTCACTTCTTGCTTTTGAAGAAATTAGATAAAACTCTAAAATTCGTGCTGGAAGTAACCAGGGCAATTCTGGCACAGAAAATAATCCTCCTATGACTGACCTCAGATGAAAGGGTGTTTCAGCACTGACTGCTCTGGTGTCAGGGCCACCTTCCTACCACTCAGAAAACTCCTCACTGCAGTGGTAGCAGCATCTGACTTGGTAACCAAGTCAGTCTTCCTGCACAGACACAGGAAAACAAAAAAGACTATTTGGTCAGGGTGATACAGGGAGAGGGGACTTGGGCTGGCCAGACATGGTTATCCATGTCAAAAATTGGGAGGATACTGCTGATCTGCAGAAGTTATGCCCTTCGTACACAGGGAAATTTGCTCCCCACTTACACACTTGTAAATATACTGTTGATAAGAATTATGCTGATATAACTACAATAATTTAATTTGGATACTCTCACTGCTCTCATCTAAGTTAGCTTCCCTTTTTCCTAAAAGGTGGTCTTCTTCCACATGGAGACAGATGCAGCCAAAGTAAAGCTCGTGACACAGTGAAAGCGAAGTTTTTCCTCTGCAACTGTGTCTGATTTTCCCTCCTTCAGGCTTCTTGCAGCACACCTGTGAGTCAGGATCCATGCTCCACCAGTGCCTGACCAACTCTGAGGGCAAACAGCCCAGTGAAGTCAGCAACTAGGATTTTCTTCTGGTGTCAGCACAGTGGTTTAAATTCCCTTTTTCCTGTGTTGGGACACATTGCACATGCTGGAGGTAAGCACTGGGGAACACACAATGGATAGAGCAGGCCTTTGTTCCCGGAGGCTGAGTGCAGCCTCATTCCCCACATACAGCACCAGAGCTCAGTGGGATGCTTGTACTCTTTCCCTACTCAGGAGGAGGAAAAAACCCAGCAAACTGGGACTCGAAGGTGCAGAAACCAGCCTGACAGTTCCTCCTCCTCAAATACAGAAAGAGGTCCTCCTGATAACAGGAAATTTGTCTCTCCAAAAACCCTCCAAGTGGGCGAGGTAAATTGGAGACCACATCAAACCCCTCATCTCACCTCTGGCAGACCTCTCACCTAAGTCAAGTCTCCCAACAAAGACGGAAGAGGGCTACTCCATATAGCAAGAGGGGACCTGCAACTAACCACAGCTTCCAGCTCGCTGGCAGCTCAACTCCTCAGTGAGCTGTACTTCCACACAAGACTGGACTCATCCCTTCTATGCTACAACAGCCGAACCCACAAGCACAAAGCCCAACACTTTCCCGTATGCATGTTCCTTGCGCACAGCACTCGACATGCACACACCTGAGACCCCTTCTTGCTCCAGAGCTGGCTGCTCCAAGGCAGTGCTTGCCATGGATGTGTCCATGTGCACGGCTTCTACACTCACCGTACACCGCTGTGACTGTACACAGAGCTCCTCACCACCTCCCCAGGAGCTCTGTGTGCAGCTTACAGTGACCACGGACAAAAAGAACAAATGACCTCTGTTTCCAGGGCAATGTGAGGGGGAGATATGGGATATGAATTCCTCCCTTCTGGATTCCACCAAAGCTAGGAAGAAATACTGACATTCACAAGCCATGACTCATGCCTGCCTGGTCCAGCACTCCAGAAGTCCTGCTCACTGGCTGGCATGCCAGAAACACCAGCATGGCTGGCATCTGCCAGCTGACTCTGTTAGCATATAAATTTGACCAAAACGTCCTTCCTCTGTTTTCTGTATTGTTGCAGTGTGGTGGTCGCTGAGGGTCAGAGTACTCCCTGAAAACTTGTACAACCGCACAGGCAGTGTGGCTGTTGCTCTGGCAGGTAACAGGTCAGCGAGGCTCAAAACATGAACAGCTTCACACAAAACAGAAACCTCTCCCCCAGGAATTCCTGCCTCAAACCACTCTTGGTCCCACTTTTAACTGGATCTCATTAGTGAAGGAGCCAAAGAATCTGTTGTTAGTACTCCAGCTACGCTGGTAAGTCATATACTTGTATTTAAAGAGCTGCCAAGGATGCTCCATTAACCTCCACAGAGCATAATTCCTGACTGTCCCTCCTTCTCCCACTAGACCAGTATCCTGCCCCCACTAGCAGCTACTTACGCTTACATCCTTCCATAGTGGAACTGGCTACACTTTCAGGCCCATGTTGAGCTTATTGCGCTACTGCCTGAAATGCACCTACCGAGCTGTACAGCACTTTTCCAGCTCGGACCAGAGAGCCACAACCACCCAACCAGCAAGAGGAACTTAGGTTAGAAACACGGACGAAGCTGGTCATACCCAAACATGGCCCAGACCCCAAGACACACCTTATTCTGTCATGCAATATCAGGAGTGCAAAATAGTAAGTATCTGCTTGGTCTTTCTCCTGTCTGCTTCTCCCCCATAGGGGCAGAAGTGTTCCAGGGCAAGGTATCAGACATGCTTTCACCCCACCCATTTGTACAGCACAGCCAGACCTCTCTCCCCCAATCTCTCCAGGTGTTTGTTCCTCTCAACCTGTCCCTCTCCTACAGTGGCAAAGACATCTGGGAAACATGCTGCAGATTTCAGCCCAACTCCACAGCTTCTTAGGAGCGTGCACTTTTCACTTTGCAGCTACAGGGACAAACTCCACCAAAGCACAGGCACTTGGACCCTCATAACTCTTTCCACTGCCCCAGCTCCCCACTGCTCTGTTTAAAACCAGCTCCCTGCCGCTCTGTTTTCTTTCCTATAAAAGGAAACAGAACCTGGGTTGGAAAAGTGAACTTTGCTCCTTTTGCATTCAGATCTGGTACCAGCATAGATAAGAAACAACAGTCAATGCCAAACATTTTGTGTCACCTACTTCTGGCTCAGTTTTTCCTTACGAAGCCTCATTACCACTGCCAGGAACAACTGGTGGGTCTGAGCAACATCCCCTCTCGTACCTCCCACACTTTTCAATTCCACCTCTCTTAAGAGGCCGTGCCATATCCCACATCGTCCATGCTTCCTCACTCAGATGCACTCACCTCTTATGTACATGCTCAGCAGGTAGAAAAAGCGACTCCACGGCAGCCTACATGGATGCAGGCAATACACACTGTGCAACTCACTGTACAATTAAAAATGCATTTGGTTGGCTGTACCCTGCTGACAGTGGCTGTGGGTCAACACCCAAATGCATTTAAACAGCTGCCAAGGACCCTCCCTTAACCTCCACAGAACATAATTCCTGATGTGCTTCCTTATCCCAGTAAACCAGTATCCTGCCTCCAATAGTGTCCAGCACTGCTGGCATCAAAACTATGCATGAAATACACACACACACACACACTACATATATATATGTATCTATCTCAATAACTCCATGAAGACCCCAGCTGGCATGTCATGGCAGCTACTCATGCTTGCAACCTTCTAAGGAGCTGGCTACACTTTTAGGCCCGTGTTGAGCTTATTGTACTACTGCCTGAAATGTACCTACCGAGCTGTACAGCACTTTTCCAGCTGGGACTGGAGAGCCACAACCACCTGACCAGCAAGAGGAACTTGGGTTAGAAACATGGACCAAGTTGGTCATATCCAAATGCAGCCCAGACCCCAAAACACACCTCTTATTCTGCCATGCAACGCCAGGAGTGCAAAATAGTAATTATCCTCCTGCTCATTCTGCCAAGAGCTTTATTACTGTGCAGCAGCCAGGATGCAGGACTAATAGGACTGACTGAATTCATTCCCCAGGATGCCAGGCTGTTGAGATCACAAGCAGAGGAGTCTGGCAGGCGGAACAGAGCAGAGCACTGGCGAGGGAGATGCTCATCAGCAGTGCTGCTATTACAGTGCTGAGCCTTGCCAAGAGGGCCTGGCAGCAAACGGGTTTTGTGCCATGGGGAGGGATGGTATGAGGTGCTCTCCGCAGAACTGACAAAACACCTCATCTCCATCCTGCAGCCCTGCTGTTCCTCATTCCTCCCTCCACACCCTGGGTTCAGGCACGGGGCAGCAGAGAAAAGCACTTTTCTCACAGGTTGGGAAGATGGTCACCATCCTGGGGAAAAGCTCTGCCAAAGTGCACGTGCAAAAAAGAATGGGAAAATGAGGCGATTTTACAAACAGCGACACCGTTCATTTCATTTGGGCTTTGCTGTGGCAAAAGGAAAATCATGTTCAGGGTCTGAAAGGTAGGATGAGCAAATGAGACGGAAGGAGACCTGGTCTTCACCTTCAGGATCTTGAAGGTTTTTAAACAACCAGGGAGACTAAGGTTTCTGTTCCTCACAGCCAGGGAAGCTGAGATGAGCTGTAATTTCCAGGAGTCACCCTCCCTCAGGCTTTCCATGACCTCAACTGTCGGTGCACACATTCAGGGAAAGCTGGAGATAACCCAGTGTCAAGCCCAGGAGCAGAGAGTAGAAGTGGGGAGGAGGAGAGCATCTTCTCACAAGCTTTCAAGAGCAAGACTGATGAAGTCAATGAGGATAGTATTAGTAGACTGGGACATGAAAAAGCAAAGCTCCCCGTTTCTGATTTTCAGAGTCAGTCCATCCACATTGTATCTTCCTAAGCTTCTGTCTTAAACAAAAGGCACAAGAAAAACAGAGGGACAGCATGATTGCTTTATAAGTGACCAAATCACCTGGAAATGCCAGAAAGGATTGTTTGCCATGTACAGGTATACATGGTGACAGAGACGTTACATGTACGAATACATGTAAATATATATTTTCCTCCAATGCATAACAAGTAGCCCAACACACTTCTTAGAGCAGAAGCCAAACTTTGTAAAAGCAATGAGTGAATTTACCTGTGGGATGACCCAACTAGAGGAGACACAGCTCTCCACTCAACTCCCTCAGGGCTGTCTCAACAGCAAGGGAGTTGTTGCCTGCTCTGTTTATGTGCAATGGGAACAGCTAGAGTTGTGCTGCTACCTTTATTAGCTGGGAATAATATAATACGCCTGCTGGAAACTTCCTAACAGGGATAGATAGCACTCCATTAGCCACTCCCACCTAGCATTTTTGCTTGACAAGGGAAGACCAGCAGCTTTTTTCCACCCCCTTGCTGAAGAATCTCTCACACCCAAATTTTTGGAGGCTGCACTGAAAATATCCTTTGCAGAGCCAAGATTTTTGGCTGTGCGTACCTCACTGTACTTGAGAGCAGCCTGAGAGTCCTGCCCACTTCCAAACTAGCATAAGACTTCCCTTCTGCACAAGGGGGCCTTGGAAGCTAAAGCACTGGATAAAAATCTTCTTGGGTTGGTATTCCCTGCTTACTCAGATGACGGCTTTTGTATTAAACCCAAGAGGAAAGCCACAGCCCCAACTGGGCTGTTGAAGTTCCTCTTACTCAGTGCTCTGCTGTCTGCACTAAGAACAAACCCTCCTTTAACACACCTGCCTTGAGACAGGAGCAAGAAAACTTGACTGTTAAGCTCCCACAAAATGTACCGCAGGATGGAATAACCACCTCAGACTCCAAAGTAAAATGAGATATGTGGGACATTATGTCAAGCACATAGAAAAGGCATGTTCTTATGATTTACTGTAGTCAACACACAGCAGGGACTGCCAGGACTTTTACCAGGCAACTGGGGGAGTAATTCTCCTCCATTGCTGAAGGACTCCACCAAGAAGGTAAGCCATTATTTCAAAAAAGCCATAGGCCAATCAATATATGCGACAGTTTGGAATAAAACATGCTTTTTGCAGAAATACAGTATATGGACAGAAAGACATCCAGGTCAGGAACTCAAAGACATCATCAGGACACTACAGAGCAAGGATGTGATCTCAGGATAGTTATCTGGAGGAGCTCAAAAGCTGCCAACTCCTCTGACTTGCAACCCAAGCCTTCAGCAAGGACATCTGACTCAAAGTAGTGGCACCTAAGAGCAGCTGTAGGAAACCAGAGCCCAGATCCACCTATGCAACCCAGCATAATGCCTTTGACAGGGACTTGTCACCAGATGCCTCAGGTAAAGCATAAGTGATGCTGCCCCAAACATTGCCCAGCTTCCAACAATTTGCAGACTGGAAACTGCCTGTCCTAGGCACACAAACTCCTTCAGAAACACACTGAAACTTTTGCATTGACTTTTCCAGTTTCTGTTGAGCTCAGCAACAGCTCAGAAGAGACAGATGCTCTGCTCTCTCCACCACAGGTAGTCATCTTTAGTAGCAGTGAGAGTTGTGCAGGAGGACTGGGATGGACCTTTGTCTGACTGATGACATGCCAAGAGACTCTTCAGCCTCAACAACACCTGGTGGTAGATATCCTATCACACCAAAAACTTCCTTAAGAACCTAGGCGATGCCTCACAGATAGCAAAGGAAACCCATTTTGGCAAAAGGGACTTGTTTCAAAACTGTTTCAACAAAATGACCACCTCTGGGCATTACCTCTGATGGGTGATGCCATTTTAATTAACCCTTGTTCCAGCAGACACCACGTGAACTCTCAGAGCAAGCCAGGAAGTGCTGTAGGGGGACAAAGGAAGTGAAGCAGTGTAATTTAAGAGATGCTATAGAGCAGCCTGAAATAAAGATATGTCTCTGCTAAAATTCAATAGGATACTGCAACAGGTTGACTACAAAAGCCCTCAGGAAGAGTCAGGATTTTTTTAAATTTACAGCAGTTTACATTCTTCATGAGACGCAAAGCAAAGGCAACTGGGAAAGATTCCTCACGGCAAGCAACACTGTAGTGCAACAATAACCCATCGCCATCAGCTTCCCATCTGATTCAGCTTCCAGAAAATGAAAGAAAAGGAACATCGCCTGGATTTTGTGGTAAATAAGGGCTTGCTCTCCCCCTCCTCCACCTCCAAGGGTCCTCCTACGAGACCAACATAAAGGCCAAGTCTTACTTGTTCAACAGGGAGACTTAACAGAACACAGGGCAGAGGGAGATAAATGTTGTTTCGCAAGCTTATGGCAACGTTCGTAACACTCTTCCTAATGCACCGACTGCGCAAACCTTCTGTCACCTCCCCCACCCCACCCGCCCGCAACAGGTTAAAACACTTTAAAAAACAACAAAAAAAACCCAAAGCAAAAGCCAAGCCCCTGTGAAGGTGCACAATGCCAGCGGGCGCGGATGTTGAAGCAAAGCAGCGCTGCAGTGGACCTGGCCTTCGGTACAGACCGCGGCCAGGTACAGGCGGTCGCCTCACGGCCCGGCGCGCCGCGGGCGAGCAGAGCGCCGGACCCCGGCTGCGATACCCGGGGCCCACGGGCAGCGTTTTGCCTCCCCGCTCCCAGGCCGGGCTGTCGGGGGCTGCTGCTTGCGGCACCCGCCGCCGTCCCGGCCTCCCCACCCCGCTTCCCCACGGCCGCGGGGGGACCCTCCCGCACCCTCCCTCCCTCCCTCCCCAGGCGGCCGCCATTTCGGGGGCGCCCCGCCTCACCCCTCCGCAGCGAGCCGCGCCGGACCGCAGCGCTCCGCGCCGCCTCACGCCCCGACCTGCCACGCTGTGAGGGAGGGAAGGTACCGAGCGAGGCAGCGAGGGAGGGAGGGAGGGAGGGAAGAAGGGCGGGGGGGGCGGTGCGGCTAGCCCAGCCCGCCCCAGCCCGGCCCGGGACGCCCAGGCGCGGCCACCGCCCGACCCCGCGGGGCGGTGCCTCCTCGGGGGGCGCCTACCGCCGCCACCCGCGCCCCCCCGCCCAGCCCGGCCCGGCGGCGGCGTGGGCTGGCCTCCTCTCGCCCGCTCGCCTTCTCCTCCTGCTCGCTTCCTGCCGAAAAAAACGCCCCGAAACCCGGCGGTGTGCGAGGTGGGCGGGCTCGGCGCTGCCTGCCGGGGGGTCGCGGAGCGCTTGGGGTCGCGGGTGCGGTGCAAGCCCGCCAAGCCGTGCCTCTGGTAGCAGTGGCCGCTGGCTCTCGCCACCCGGGCCTCAGGCTGGCGTTTCCACTGCCGCAGGCAACGCGCTACAGCGAACTCGAGCTGGAGCGTCTTTCTCTTTATTTTCCAGGCGTCAGACCTGCTGGTTAAGGAGTTTCCCATGAAACGTCCTGTAAATCAAGATCAAGCCCCGACTGGCACACTGACTCATCCTTCCATCCCCTCATTTCAGCTTCAGCCCGAATAGCTCTGCGCTAAGCAATAGCCCCGCACAGAGGCTGGCCACAAAGACCCTCACCCGCTCCCCTCGGCAGCTGAGCGGCCTTGCACGGTTTTTTAGGGGTGGGTGGGAAGAGAGGAGATCTGCGCAGGGAGGGAGGGTTTAGGACCTCCTGGGTGTTGGCCTCGACTGTGACACTTAACCTCTCCTGCCCATGTGCCCAACTCAAAAACCACATCGTCCTTCCCAATGAGTAGGCCAACTCATCTCTCCTCAGCCCATGGGGATCCTACCTAAGCTTTAGCTTAGAGCCCCTGGAGAGCCGAGTGATTCAACAGAGCCTTAGGGGACGGGCTCACACTTGCGCATCCAGAGGTTTCTTGCAGGGAGCGTGTGGCAGAGCCAGAAGGCAACAAGAGATGCCGGCCCCTACCCCTGGCCCCAGCCCTCCTTGGCAGAGCCCTGGGCAGCCAGCCGCACCAGGCCACTGCCTTCTTGCTGTGTCCAGAGATCTCGTGTACAAATAGGAATGAACGTAACCTGCCGCCTTGGCAGATTTGGGTCAGCAAATGGGCATCATTAGGCACAACTAATGTGCTTGGGAAAGCCTGTAGGTAAAGGTGGGCTATACTACAGGACACACCCCCACCTCCCAGTCCTCAGCTCATTAATATATATTTACTGGAGATACATGTTTACCTTCAAAAAACTGATTTTACCTGGTCAGGTCTCCTGTGGACTAGTTGTTTCAGAAGCAGGGCCTTATTAAACCACATGGCTTGATATGCATATAAAGCATGGCTTGCAGGCCTGAAGGGTCTGGAGCTGGATTACTGTAGCTGTGCCAACTGAAATTTCTTGTGACTCATAAACAGCCAGCTAAGTAACGAGCAGACTGACAGTGGCTCAAAGAGCTAATGAAGCTCTGAACTGCAGGACTGTGGATCTACCGGCACTGAGCAGATTTCCACATAGAGCATTTAAAGGTGTATAGCATGAGCTATGAGATATGTTTGTACTTGGAGCCTAAGTACTTGGTCTGTTTATATAAGGACTAACCAGTTAAGTAAAAAGAGCATGAAAAGACACAAACCGAAGAAGGTGACAGGACAGAAAATAATGTGTGACGGACTGCATGATCCCCACAGCAGGAACTCATTAAATGTGCGTAAATGGAAACTGTCCCTTGGAGTTCAGGGTGCTGGAGTAAAGAAGGTAGAAGAAAACAACATCCCAAACCTTTGCAATTCTTGCATTTGTCCTGTGGGAAAGCTTTAAACTTAGCACTGTGGCTTAATGCTCTCTCTTCAGCCCTGTTTTGGCTTTCAAAGAGATGCTGTCAGGCTAATCCTGTTATGCTTATCCTTAGCATATTAACATGAAAGAGACACGGGAAACCAAGGCAGAGTGGGGTCCCTTTGCCTGTGTGCAGAGCTTTGTGGGACCATGGTTGCTTATCAGAGCAGCTGGGGTTTTTGCCTTTGCCCCTAGATCCGATTGTATACATAGCTGCACTGTTGCACGTGCTAGGATAAGGCTTCCCAGGCTATAAGAAGAGTACTTTCTTGTGATACGATTCAAAAATGCCTTACAGATGATATGCAAAAAGTCACCTGTCCACTAAAAGACTGCAGCCAATACAGCACAGGAACAAGCCCCCAGGCAGAGTCTATTTTGCATCCTCCCTCGTCTCATGCCATCTCAGGATATTCCCATTATTTGCTTTTTATTTGTGCTGCAATTTCCAGCAGTCACTTGCAGAGGGTGGCTGCTCCCTGGGCTTCTGTTCAGAGGCAGAAGAGATTCTGACAAAAACAAGGGGATGTAGTAAAATTAGGACTTTTGTGGAAAGCCTGGTCTAGTTTGGATCTGGTATCAGACACATTTAAAAAGTAACAAACTGCCTCTCTGGACTGTAAGTGTCTGGGTCTTCCAAGAGGACACTTAAATATCGCACAGAAAGACAACAAAAGACCATCCAGTAATAAAACCCACCCTGGTGCTTACTGTTGTCCAAGCACAACCTACTCAAACTCTGTGCCACTTTGTCATGGTTGAAACAAAAGTCCACCCTGTTCCTGCTAAAAAAAGATGTTACAATGAGCTACTTGTGCTATCAATTTATAGCAGGGGAAATGAGTAATAATTTCTTTGGTCAAAGCTGTGGAGAGATTAGTTGTATAATGCATGAACATCCAGCTGGACCCATGCCAGGGCACAAGGATTAAAAGCAACCAAATTCCTAACTCTAGTGAAAAGAATGCACAGGACATTATTAAAATAAATGTTTAGTTCTACAAATATAGGTACGAGGTGAGAATGTGCCCTCTCTGAAAGTACTACACTGCCCCCAGACATTGGGGAAGATCTCCCCTTTTTCTCCTCCCTGCTCTGGCTTGCCTAATCACCTGAACTCTGGCTGCTTGAAAGAGGTAAAAAAATAAGACCAGAGATTAATTGCTCCTGTTCTGCCTCTGAGACACGGGTTCCTGATCAACTCTCTCCCTACTTAGAAACCTCCTGTTTGTACCACCATCGGGGACAGGCTCCTGAGCACTTCCTGAGCTGTGAGAAGGGGAGGTCACACTGCAGTCGGTGGCTGAAGAAGGAAGGCTGAATCTCCTGCAGTGCCTGAAAAAAAAAACTCTCAACACAACCATTTGTAAGACAGCATTCCTTTATTGCCTGTACTCTGCTTGCACACTAAGAAAACATACTTAAGGTTGTACATTTAAAAAACCCACATGGTAGTTCTTGCTGTTTACTGCAACATGACAGCACTGATAAAGGTAATACACAGACTGGCCTGTATTTGTGTGTCAGCTGTATTTCACACGCCTTTGTCTTTCATGTGCTCTGTACACAGTGTGGGAGGTCCGCATTCAGACCACATTAGCAGATCTCCTAGTGCTCTCTTCCTTCTGCAGCAACTTCCCAAATCCTGCTGCTGCGGGTAAGTAAATGTTCACATTACTGATGTGCCCCAACCAAAGATGCCAGTTCTTAGTCAGCACCACTCCTTATTGACCTGCAACTGGAGCGTGATGCAGAGAAATTATTGACAGCAGCTCCCCCAACTCAGGTAGTGGGTTTGACCTATTCAGAGGTCAGGAGATAAGGTGATAATGTCTGTGCTCTTTCATACCCACATTGACTAAAAAGCCAGAAAGCCACATCTGTGTTCAAATTACAGGTGCTTTCTGAAAACAGAGAGGATTTCCCTTCCCAAACATTGTTTCTTGCAACACAAGCAGTTCCACTGACAGCACTGCTGGTGTTACTCTAGACTCCACACCAGCTGCCCTGGTTCCTTCTGGACCCCTTCTAACTTTCTGGTTCCCAGTCTCTGGCAGGCATTACTGCAGTTAAACACAGCGTGACCCACAGCCAGCCAGCAGTAAGGACTGAGCAGGAGCTTATTACTTTTAGCTATTCCTTTTAGTCAGGAATCCTGTTCTTCTGGAGAAAAACTTCCTCTTTCCTATCAGGAGTAAAAGGCACTGGGAGGAACCATGGAAATTCTTTGTAACACTGATGGGCTGTAGATGACTCAGAGCACTTTTCCTGCATGAGATATTCCCCAGAAATTTGTGCAATAAACAGACATTCAGAGTAATTGCCTTATTCCAAGAGAGGAAAGAGTGGATAAATATAGGCCTTCCCTATGCTGCAAGGCTGGGGGGACTGCTTCACAGCTGCAGTGTCACATCTTGCACCTAGAATGTCATAGTCACATGCAGAAACAGACTCAAAGAAGAACGGGAACAGGGCATTACAGAAAAAGCTCACTTAGTCCCACAAGGCTTTAAGAGCAACTGAGCTACACAACAGAAAGCATCACACCCCATAGAACACCGAGGGCTTCATGCCCAGGCATGGCAACAGCTATGCCGAGAGGCATACTTTTGGGGCCAGTTCCTACCTTGGCCCGCGCCTCCCCTCACCTTGCTTTGCCCCACTCCTTAGTGACAAGGAGGCCCCTGCGCAATAGCAACAACTTCAGTCCTGCTCTTTCTCAGGCCCTTCACCAGGAAAGTGAGGTTATTGCACGAGGCCAACAAAGAGAAAAAGGCTCACTAGGTACATTTCACGCAGGCAGCTGCCTTATGCTTCCAGCCCAGGTACATTTGAAAGTACTATGGTCAAGCTAGCAGGGTGGGATCTTTCAGTACTGCAGATAAGTCAGTTCCTAGTTGCTGGAGATTCTTCAGGAAAGGATAAGACAATGGGAGGAAACAGGCAGCATTCAGCCTTAAAACAGGCTATCTATGGCCCCCCTGCTATGTACAGCACAGCTCCTGCAACGGGTTATGAATCAGCAGCATGTGCCAGCACCTGTGAGTCCCAGGGCAACTGCTCCATGTTCTGTAAACAGTAAGAGGGACAGTGACAAGGTCCATTAGGGTAACAAAGTGAAGAAAGCCATCGGGATGACTCATTTTATCAGTTCATACTATATCCACATATGGAATCAGTTAACTACCATATTGGCAAGTTAAACCAAATTTCACAGTAAATGCACGGCCTGATCCAGATCTTACAGGAACCGATGGAGGTTTTCCTCCTTACCAGAGCAGGCTGGGCTCTGCTGTTACAGAACCAAGAGGAGATGGTGCTCTTTGAGATGGATGGATCACTACATAGAGCTAGCCCAAATTTAAAATAATTTCTTTATCTCTCACACTAAAATTCTGTTTAACACAGCACCTACAGTGTTCTCCACTCTCTGCTGCTAGGCCACTTCTTTGCTGGAAAGAAAAGGAACAAGACTTCATCCTTCTACAGGGAAGCGACTTTTCCAGACAGAAGGCCCAGTTTGTGCTATTAGCCAAGACCAGCCAAATTCCCCCAAAGAAGCAGAGGCCTCAAGAGACCAGGGCTGCATGCAGAGTTGGGAAATTGAACAGTGCACATCATATGCATGTTTTGGCCTGATTTAGTGCCTTGAATTTCCCATATGGGGAAAAGCTGCAGCTTCCTCAAGTCTCTGCAGAGCCTATACCATCAGATTCAGCTTGCTCAAAAGGAATCCCAGCTTCATGAAACAGTGTTGGCACATGTCTCTTGCTGACACATTGATGTGCCTTATGTGCAGCACCCTTTCCTCCTGCTGACATCTTCCAGCTGCAGGGCATTCTCTCTCTGCCTGTCTTCTTGCGCTGTCAGCAACCTGGAACAAGCAGCACAGGTCAAGAACACAACCCAGTTACTGAGATCTTCCTGCCAAGGCATTTGGCTCTGCCCTTTGCTCCCCATTAGCCAGAGACATTTAGGATTGTAAAAAGTGACTGGCCCAACAATGGGGCTTCTCTGGAAGCTGGGCTAGATAAACACACAGAAAATGAGCATGAATTTCCAGGGAACAGGGAAAGAAACTGGACACATACAAGAGGGGACAGCATGGCTTAGTAGTCAGTGCACCAGACCAGGGCATGAACAGTCTGTGCCTTATTCCCAAGCTCCCGCATTGATGGCAGAATCCCAGACTGTTTGCTTCACCTGGCTGGGTCATCTCAGGTAGCAGCATGGTAATAAAGAACGCTGAAGGCACATGCTATGGGAGACGTGATTTACCTAGCTAGTAAGTAAATCATCCCAGTTAATGAACAGATAAGTCCTGCTGTGAATTTAACAGAGATAATGCAGCAGGAGGTGAAGGGATAGAAGAAAACAAAAGGATATTTTTCTTGCAAGCTATCAAAGACTTTTTTCAAAACGACTTGGTTTTTTAAAAACTAAAAATCTTAGAGCAAACTTCTTTCAGCCTTACAAAGTGTCTTATCTTCCTTTAAAAATAATGCCACCAAAATACCACATTCTGTGTAATGATTAATAACATAAGGAAGAAAAAACCCTTAGAGATGCATGCAAACTTCAAACTGAAAATACCAACTTAAAATCTAGGATAGTACACAAGGTTTTTGTGATGAAATATTCAAATTAAACTCCCAATCTTTCAACAGCCAGCTCTGCCAGACAAAGCTTTGCATGCGATTACGTCCAGTCCACACTTGGTAGTCTCCAGGCACAGAAGACAAGGACCTGGAGTCAGGGGGAAGAGCACATTGCTCCAGGTCTTTTTTGTGACATGGCAGAAAGTCAGACTCTGACAACCCCCTCTTCTTGTCCATTCCCCAGGAGAGCCCACACCAATCACCTACAGCTGGGGAAATGTCCCGGGGTAACTGTTCCTGTTCACTGACCTTGCCATGTGCAGCATGGGCTCCATGATGTTATAGCCAGTCATCGCGCTGCACTCGTAGAAGACAGCCTTGTATTCCTGCCAGAGAGCACAGCAAGCACCCACGTTGGCTGCCAGCTCTCCCCCACCATTCACCCCCACCCCTGGGAGCTGGCCCACCCTCACCGCCGGGAACTCTGCTGAGAGCAGTTGGGGCCAGGAGGGTGGCTGTTACCACCCTGCTCCCAGGAAAAGGATTTTCAGCATTGGGGGCCCAGCCAGAGTGTCCAAAAGGGAACACAGGGGGAGTTATTTGGGAAGAGAAAACAGCTGCCCAGGGTACTTGGATTCTCTTACCTTTGTGTTGCAGAGTCCAGAAGATGGGGAACACCTCTGACACCCTGCCTCCCCCCACCCAGGGGCCAAGGTACCAGTGGGCCTGCAGGCACAGGGAGTGAGGAAGGAGGCAGGATGATTTTGCAGAGCATGCATTAGGGGAGTCCTCAAATGGGAAAACAGCCATGCATGCTCCCCTCAGAAAGACTGAGCATCACTGCAAGGAGACATCAAGCCTCAAGAGAAGTACGTGAGTGTGCCACAAGGGCCATTGTCTGCCACTTGCTGGCCACCACCTCATCCTCCCTGGAACCAGAGGGACTTCAGTACATGTTTACGTTGGAGAAACAGGGGGCAGGAGGGAAGAGGGAAGGTACCATACTGGGAAAGGGCTCCATGAAGAGCTTCCTGCCAGCCAGGCTGCCCTGCTCACAGCTGGAGGGAGGCTGCAGAGCAGGTCGAGCAGCAGACCACAGTGTCACACCTTCGCCAGCCTTTCCCCCTCCACCTTGGGCACATTCCAGGTCTCTCTCTGCACAGCATCCATTTTATTTCCAAGCAGAAAGACCACAGCTCCATCCTCGATACCCTCCTGCAAAAGAAACAGAATAAAGCACCCTAGAGACTCAGCTGAGGGAGGGAAGTATCTTAGAGCAGATCCTGTTTCAGCTCATGAAAACAAGACCTTCAGTGGCAGCAGGATCAGGCCCTTTAGCCATTCCTCAAATAGCCTCAAGGATTTGTGGAAGGAAGCTTAAACTATGGGAATGTATTTCAAATGTTTGGTATGTACGGCTGGGATGCAGAGAGAGGGGAGACAGGACGTAAGTTCCTCTCTGGGAAATAACAAGCCTAAAGAAAAGCAGTTTGCCCCATAGGCTGTTGGGAATTTGACTTCAGGCAGAGCTACTTATTAAGTTCAATAATTTTTGTGTGGTACTGTTTGTCTGTGCTGTCCTAAATTTAGCTACCCCTTGCTGAAAATCCACTGGCCAAGCAAGCTAAGCAACTTTCAACTCTTGTATAGGGTATCTGTAGGAACTGTTTTCCTAGGCAATTCCTGGAGCCCATTACCTTTGGTAAAATTCCCTCTAGTTCCACTGGCTCACTAGAACATCACCAGAGTAAGGACTGCAGAATGGGGCTCAAAGTTATTTCCGAACTTGACTGCCCTGGATGGCTTGCAGTACCTGAACAGCTTCAAAGCAAGATAAATACTAAGATGGGGAAAGGACGAGAGATTATTAAAAGTTACAGATTTCAGGTGCTTTGATTTTCTGCATGCTCAGTTTAACCTTCCTGAAAGAAGCGTGATTTTCAGAGGCTGGGTAGTTTTGAAAATCTTAACCTTTGATCTTTTAGAGTCCAAAGAAATAGCTAAGTCATTAGGGTTTTTTTCCCCCCAACAGGCCTGTGCAAGTTAATAATATTAGAAACCTCCAACCTACGCATATTCATTTCACTTAGATCTTGGTTTTTTGAGACACGGCACAATCAAAACAAACCCACCCTTGACAACTGCCCTTCAGCTCTGTCACCTACACACAACTTATTTAAATTATACAGACAGGTATTTTTGTCTCCATTCTGATTTCAGCTGGGATAGAGTTAATTTTCTTTCTAGTAGCTTGTACAGTGTTATGTTTTGGATTTAGTAGAAGAATGTTGGTAACACACTGGTGTTATCAGTTGTTGCCAAGTAATGTTTAGTCTAAAGTCAAGGATTTTTCAGCTTCTCATGCCGAGCCAGCAAGAAGGCTGGAGGGGCACAAGAAGTTGGGAGGGGACACAGCCAGGGCAGCTGACCCAAACTGGCCAAAGGGGTATTCCATACCGTGTGACATCACATCCAGTATATAAACTGCGGGGAGTTGGCCTGGGGGGATTGCTGCTCGGGAACTAACTGGGCATTGGGAACTAACTGGGCGTTGGTCAGCGAGTGGTGAGCAATTGCATTGTGCATCACTTGTTTTGTATATTCCGATCCTTTTATTATTATTGTCATTTTATTATTGTTATGATTATCATTATTAGTCTCTTCCTTTTTTTTCTATTAAACTGTTCTTATCTCAACCCATGAGTTTTACCTTTTTTTTTCCCTGCTTCTCTCACCCATCCCACTGGGTGCAGGGGTGTAGTGAGTGAGCAGCTGCATAGTGCTTAGTTACCAGCTGGGGTTAAACCATGACAGTATCCCCAAGCAGATAAAAGCCACAGATGAATGCTTTTACTGAGAGTTTGGAAATAAAAAGCAGGGGGGCAGACTACAGTATTAATACACAGTCACCAACTAAGGAAAAAAACCAAACTGTTAAAGTTGAAGCAAGTGGAAAAAAAAAAAGCTATTCCTAATATTTCAGTCTTATCTCAAAGCAGAGTCAGGATGTGATTGTGCAAAGCGGTGTGCATGCATGCTGCAGGTCTGAGCCTAAATGCACCAGGGCTGCTGTCTCCCTTTCCTGTGCATAGGCTGGGCACCAGGAGATCTCCTTGCCTGAGCACAGGTGTGACGTGACCACGTTTAGGAGATGTTGCCAATGCACATGGGCTGCTTACAAACACACACTACTGTTTTGGCAGGTCTCACTACCTTCTGCCATAGAAACAGCTCTCCCTCATTTAATGGGCTATCGCTGACTTTGGTATCTTCGACAAGAAGTCCCTGGTCCCAAACTGACTACCACAGGCAGTACCCATAGCATCGGCTTTGATAATCCATCTTCCCAAAGTCAGTAGGACTTCCTGGGGCATCCGAGAATGTCGCTCCCAGACAGACTGTTGGAGCCGGTCTGGAGCAAGGCAGCGGCAGCACCAGTGTCAAAGCGCCGAGGCCCCGCTCTCACCTGGACGCTGCTCATCCAGTTCCGCACTGCCGTGAAGGAGCACTCGGCCGTAATGTCGTACATCACCAGAATCCCATCTGCCTTCCGGAAATACTGCTTGGTAATGCTCCGAAACCTGAGTCCAAATGAAACCAAAGGCACTCTCAAAACCATGGCTGTGTAATGACAAGAAACAGAATGGGATTATCTGTCTTTGAGCACAGGCTGTCTGCAAGGCCTGGCAGCCCCTGTGCGTGAGATGTATCCCCTGGGGCTGGTGTGTACAGGCTGGTGACAGACAGGTCAGATCCTTGCACCTTTGAGGCAGGCCAGGCAGCCATGGGTAAGCAGGAATCTTTCCAAACGCATGGTGCTGAGAAAGCAGGAAGGAAGATGTTTGCAGGTCAGGAAGAAAGAAACAGAAGAATCTGTTTAGGTGTGACAGTGAGATAGGAAAAGATAATTGCCTGTGAAAAAGGAAATGGGTGGAAAAAAACATGACCTTTCTCTGGAGTCTGGAAGAATCTGCAGACTAAGCTGTACCACAGTATAAACTAGGTGTGCATAATGTCTGCCCCAGTGCTACCAAAACAGCAATTAAGATCTCAGCATAAGTACAGTCTATTTCCAGTTTTGAATCTATAAAGCAATGCCATCATTGCTTAGCAGTAGCAGTTAGACACAATTTTTAGGAGAAACTCCCACCAGACATCTACTTTGTCCTGTGGGTACCAGTTAGAACCACAGACTTGTATTTTGGAGATAAATTAAAAACAAAACAAAACAAAAACCAAAAACCAAACCGTAAAATATGTAAGCAGTTTGTGACAGGGCCATGATACAACCACACTGATTGCAAACTGATGGAATTAAATGCAACATGAATACTGAGATCTCACTGGAGAGCTGTGTATTTCAGCCCTCCACAGGACAACAAGCTCTCCTATTCTATTAAAAGCCACGAAAACCCACAGCAAGTAGTGACCCTCCTGAACTCTTCAGATGATTGCCTGAAGCATGTTCTTTCTCACTGCAATAAGGGCATGATATTCTGGCAACTACCGAATTGAGAAAGCACAGACTTTATCCTTGGCAGTCAAGGTGCACCTCTGGAACTACAGCACAGGCTAGATGCTCTAGAAGAAACATCAAATGTAGCATGCACCAGTCTCAAGGAAGTTACCAAGGAGTTCTCCTTGCATGCTCCAAGGGGTTCCTCTATCTCTTCCATAGGATATTCACAGTTGGACACCTCCAGTTAGAAGTAATTAATATTTCTCTAGAAGTTCGAAAAGTTTTTGCTTCTTCCCAGGTCTCCTATTCAGTATCAGCACTGAGCCAAGTTCTCTCTTGCAAGTCTAAGACCTGCTAATGCTGCATGGGCCTACCCTAAAGGTCCTTCTGCAGAGACAATATCTTGAATTTATCCTCTGATGTAATCTGTCCTCAGTAAAATGCCACATTTCATGTCATAACAATTCCCCTTACTGCTCAGCTTCAGCACTGAAATAACCACAGGAGTTCTTTCAAAAATCATTATTTCTTCAGCATGAAGCCTGATTTTGGAAGAAATAGTTTGCTTTTTCAATAGATATTCCTACATAGTACATTCCCACGAGGTCTGCACGGTCTAGCTGACTGAGGTAGACAGCATCATTACTCTGTCGGCACAGTTTAGGATTATAATATTCCCATGACCTCGACTGCCTCGTGAAGGCCTGGCCCCATAACATATTTAGCCCCAAATACCCAGTATTTATTTTTGTCAGGCTCTTGAGGTTAACAGCCCCCTTGAAATAGCTTTTCACCTTCAGCTTCAAAGTGCATCCTAAATAAAATCTAATTTACACAAAGGTAGTGGTGGGCCTTCATCTCTAGTAGCAGATGAGGGTTAAGTGTGTCCTCTACTACTCTGGTCCTCACCAACAGTGTTCGTAACATCTAGTGATGGCCCATGCTTTTGAAACTAGAGGCCTTCAAATGGAGAACCTATATTCACTGTCACAAAAAGCTACACTGCCCCTCTACCAAGGATTATCACTTCCATGAGTCTATCAGCAGAAGGAACAGTGGAAGGGGCCAATAACCTCACTGAAAGAGTCTGGCAAGGTAGTTCAAATCACCTTCCCCACAGGTCAGGCTAATTCAGCTGACTTTGTCTGAATCAGATCTGGAAATGTTCACACACTCCTTTCCACCCTCTGAATAGCAAGTAGTGGTGAGTAGCTGGGGACAGCAGTAGCACAACTGAATCCGAGAACAGGATGTCTATCCAGAGCCTTCGTTCCTGTCCTGATCTGGAGCCCTGTCCTGGAGCTTTTCCCAGAAGCAGGCTGATGCAGGAGAGCTTTGAGGGCTAGAGGAGCTTCGAACCCCACACCATACAGTGATTTATGGATAGACTACCTCAAGCCACAAGCTTGCAGGTCAGACATATGGAAAACTACTTTTCCGTCAGTCCTCAGAGCGATCTCCTTGGGCCCTGCTTCGCAGCCACAGCTTCTAGAAATCTCTGAAACAGACCTTTGATGCAGGTTCAGCACTGGAATAGCTGCTGTGACCTCTCTGGTCTTTCTGAAGCTAACAAATTTTCCCCAGAGACAGAAACCAGGTGCACACACTCTTTCCCTTTCCTCCTGCTTCCTACACTGAGCCTGGCAGTAGGGCATCCTCACAGAAACCGCTTACCTTTCTTGTCCAGCTGTATCCCACAGCTGTAAGGCAACCTGGGTGTTATCCACCATCAGACTCTTCACCTGGTAATCGATACCTGTCAGGAAGGTAACAATGATCATAAGATAGGATGGGGAGAAAGCAGCTTGCTGTTGCAATGGCCAAGATCAACACTATTTAGTTCAGGGAAATTGCAAGATTGATTTGAAATTGGGAGAGAGACCATCTTTACCTTTAGTTGGGCTAAAATAGGGGCAAAAAGCAAGTGTGTAGGCTGACTTTCCCACTCTTCTTAGCCAGATGAGCCAGGAACCCTACTACTTACCGACAGTTGCATTGAGCTCAGCCAAGAACCTGTCGTAGCAGAAGCGGTGGATGAAGGAACTCTTCCCAACGCCAGAGTTCCCTACAAACACCACTTTAAAGATGCGGTCTGGGGAGCAGCTGGCTGGTTCCAGTACCTGGAGCTACAATGGAAGAAAGGGATGCAGTTTTGAAAAGCCCAGCTGCAGACTGTGCTTTGATTTAGGCATTGGACCCCTGTACTATAAACCTATGGAGCTGGAGTTAGATGGAAAGAGAGTCAGAAACCCTCAAGACACTGGTAGCAGGTGTTTGAGGAAGAACCCCCAGTAATTAGACTCACCCTGGTTTCAGTGCCAACAGGTTGTCCTCTAGGAGGCAATGGAGCATCATCTAATCCATCTGCATTTTTTCTACAGTCAGCATCACCCTTCAAAGTCATCTTCAACCACTCAGCATCTGCTGCCAATGACCATCTCTCCTTGTCTCTGCTCTTCTCTCTGAAGTTTGTGCCGCCTCCTTCTCCTGTCTTCAGCCATGTCCTGTTGCCTGGGAAGTATTTATAGTTCTTTCTGTTGGGTTCTTCCACTGCCACATCCACCAGGAAGGTGAAGGGAAGGTCCGCAGAGGCCAGTTGTCTGTATTAAATCCCACAGGCACCACAAATAGGGTGGGAGGGTAGGAGGTGAGGGGAAGAGGAGGAGGTTGCAAATTCCCAAAACAACCAATGCAATCCAATTAGTGCATATGCAGCACTTGCAGGAACTCTACTTCATACATACACTCCCCATACTCCCTGTGACTAAGGCATCGGCAGCACCCCTAGGGAAAGAGAGACCGCTCACCTGAGCTATGCTGTACTCATATGTGCTGACATATATTTCATTAATTAAAAAAAATTCCCACCTTCTGGATTTTTCAAGGATTCTTTGCCTCCCACTTCCCCTAGTACTGAAAAATAAGGCAAAGCATACAAAAGTGGCAACAGGAAAAGCTTTTTTTTAAAAAAAAAAACAACCAACCAAACAAAAGAAGCAGCAACAAGCGCCCCTCTATTTTTGTTACCAAATACAACACACAGAAAAAAAGTAACAAAGGTTTCCAGGTTAGTGAAAAGGGTTTTGACTGCAGGCAGTAGGGCGAGGACTGGCTGCTCGGCCCTGGGAGGCTGCATGCAGTGTGCGCGCCTGTTAGTGCCCTCTGCTGAAGGCACACAGCCCTGCTCCAGGAAACCAGCACAGCACTTCCAAACACTGCTCTAGCAGCCTTACTGAGTTCAGGCAGCAGAAACCTGCCACAGGCGTGCAAATTGCAGTGAACGTGCTCACACAAGAGTCACTTTGCCTGGTGTTGGCTCTGCTCTGGCCTGCATCTACGCCTGGCGCGAGGTAAGGGAGCCAGGACCTGAAAGACGTTTATTTTTTAAAGCTTCCAACCAGCCACACTACACTCTGAATGGCAAGAAATCCCCAGGACCACTGCCCAAGCAGTGGTAGTGGGGAATAGGTGTTGCACTGACTGTGCCTACACAAGAGCAGGCTGACGCACTTTGTTCACGGGGGGTAGAGCTGATATGGCAAGTGGAGGAACGATGTTCAAAGGAACAGCTAGAATAACCGATTTAAACTACTGGAATCATTGCTGAGGGGCAAGGCAGCATCTTAGCTCTGCCTTGGCTTTCCATGGTTAAAGAACTAGATGAAGGGAGTGAGAAGGCTTAGAACTCAACTGAAGGGCTTTATCCACCACAGGTATCTCCATTGCCTTCATTGGCCAACAGATTGCATTTGGAAGCAAATTACAGAGACCAGAGGCTTACTGCAGTCAACCTTTTCAGAAGGAGCACATCCCACCTCTCTCTGCAACATTTTCCTCTTGCTACTAGTGCAGGAATCAAGGCAACAACTCTCCTCTCTCACTCCTGCGAGTACAGCCCATCAGGACTGCAAAATTCACCTGCTGCCATGCCTACACTTTTTCCCTGAAAGGGAGCTCGCGTTCCTGGTTGTCTCCCCTGCATCTGCCCCAAATGCCAGCCCAGAGCCAGGCCAGCTGGAACCTTTCCCCACTGAAAACAGACACATCCTCCCAGGCTCAGGCTCTGGGGAATGGCCCCCATTTCCCAGGGCTGGCAGGGGTTGCAACAATGAGGGGCTGAGTCTCAAAAGCTTCTTCAGGGGGACACACAAACACAAAACTTTCTGAACAGTGACTCCAGATCTAATGGACTTTATTCATGTTTCTCAAGCAATGTGGTGTGACACAGCACTGGGACAGAGATAGGACCAACAAATCCTTCTCCCCTTCTCACATCACCCTCACTGCCAGACTTCTCCACCTGTTAAGCCCTTCCAGTGGGTTTATGCCAGGAGCAGCTAGCAGGATCTTTGCAAGAAATAGCTGGGGAAGAGGATGGGAGAGCTTGGTTGTCTGATCCCATGGATAGCATATCTGCCAGTCACACAGCCATTCTGTGTCAGACCTATCCAAGCAACCTCCCAGCCTGGGCTCTAGAATCAGCCCTACTCCACAGTTCACCTGGTTTTCCATCAGTCCCCAAGCCCAGGAGCCTGAAGCTCAATTCTTAAATGCCACTACCAGAATTGCAAGAATTAAGGGCAAGTTGAAGCTGGCAGAAACTCTGAGCCTAGACCTATGTCTCTGGTTGGCACCAAGAGAAACTGGGAAGCAGGGGAACCTTCTGCAGAGACCTGGTAAGGAAACAGGGAAGCATGCCACCTTTAAAACTTGTTTGGAGCCAGCAGCTGCAGGGGAGATCCCGCTCCAAGCCAGGTCAGGGCTGGGCTGGTCTCCCCTGCCTCTCAGAGGAACTAGGGGTGCTGGTCACACAACTAGTTCGCAAGGGCTGATGCTTAATGCCAGCACAGTTCAGGCAAGCACATGTACGTGGATATTGAAGCCACTGCACAGTCTGCATGTAGAGTGAAAAAAAGAAAAAAAACGGCCTTGGCCACGCAGACATCTTGGCCTACCCTGGCTGAAGGGGAGGCCTGGTGTGCCAGGTGAGCATCTGCGTAGGTGCAGAGGGAGATGGGCAGGATGAACCCACCTGGACCTGGGCCCTCTGCTTGGGGCTTTCAGCTGCCAGAAAGAACACAAGCCTTGTGCAATTCCTGCCCTCTCCCATGCCCCAGGGATATGGGCTCTGGCATAAGGCACCAGTGGACAGGATTTCTCCCCGAGAAGGAACTGGCACACTTGGGAGATGATCCAGTCATCTTTAAGGAGCTGCCTGACTGTCAGAGGCAGGCCTTTGGGATGCCCATCCTATGAACCCTCCCATAGCTTCTGATGGCATTTAGGTTTGCTCCCTCCGCATTGCTGCATGTAGAAGCAGCCCAGAGGGGGACCACCCCCCTGTGGAAATCAGCTAACAGCATCCTCAGCTTCATACTGAGCCGATACCACCTGATGCCAAAAGGCAGCTAGAGACACAGTCAAGCTGCACACTCCCCCCATGCTCCCACAACCAGCCAGCACCAAGGTGGGAGAACTAGACACAGGATGGAGCTTGACTGACAGGGTACTCCAGCATGCACAGACGGACACCACAAACACAACACAGATGCCCATCTAACCGTTTGACTGGCTTGTCGTCCAGCAGGTAACTGCCTAGCACTGACCCTTTCTTCAACAGGGGCTTTTTGCTCTGAGGCGCCTGGAAGTTGAAAAGAAAAGGGATGAAGAATGCAATTAGGACCCAGGAACCTCACCAGCCCCAGTTCAACCACTTGCCACCTCTGCAGACCACTTTGGGGAGGCAAGGCAAGGCTGGAGCCCTTGCAGCCCTGCACCATGCAGTGGTAGTGCCCCAGCAGCAGGCTTGAATAGAGGTGAGCACAGGGCTTGCTTTTCTCAGTTCAGCTCATGTCACTCATGCAAGAAGGCATCACTGTTGCTGCTTTCCCCTTTGCAACAAAATCCATCAAAAACGGTGGTGCCCCAAACCGAACCCTTCCTCTAGACAGCCAGAGCTTTTATTTCTGTGGCTTGTTCTCCACTTGGTCTCACAGCTGAATCTCTCTTTGCCCACCTGCCTTTTTATTATGCTGATGTTTTGTGGGACAGACCAATTGCCCCTTCCTCAGAAGGCACTAGTACCCCTCCTCCACTGGTACTCACCCAGAGCTGCACATGCACCATAGGAAAGGAAGACCACTGCACAAAGGGCAATACACATGCTCTGCCTTACACGAACATCCCTCTCCATGCTTTCCTCCTACTTACCTCAGACTACACACTTCCTACAGCCAGTGTTTACCAGCTACCCAGAGAAGGAGAAAGCAGGACAACTCCTCTTGCAACCCTCTTCCCCCCTTCCATCTGATTTGTCATCCCCAGCAGAGTCAAATATGAGCAACTTGCCCAAGACCACATGGGAAATCCTGTGGCAGAGAGAAGACTGACCCGCCAGCTCCTCCAAATGCCATGCTAAAGCCTAGCTCCCCCTCACCCCCAAATGGACTGGCTAACTGCTATGGCTACACACACAAAACACAAAGGGAGAGACAGCGTGGGAACGTGCCCATCGCCTCGGTGCTGGGGGAAAGGGAGATGTACTCATTCTGTAAGTCTGGAGATTTATGACACGTCCTCACAAATTATTTCTGGGGATAAAGGTGGGGAAAGAAGAGTTTGCAGCCTGCCCGATCTGCCTCTGGCAGCAGTTTTGAACTGACCAAACACCTGCAGGCAGCTCTGGACAGGCCTTCCTTCGTGTTCCCCACAGCCCAGGGGAGGACTACAAAGATTATTTCTTCAATAACCCCTGGCTTATTTTAAAAGTAAAAAAATTAAGAAGCTGCTCTGTTGACCAGAACTCCCAGGACACCTTTACCATGATGCAGTCCTACAAAAGGAGATACTCTGGACTCCGCAGAGGGCTTCACCCAACCAGGAACTTTGAGGGGGGGGGGGAAACCCCCAACATTTTTACATATAAAACAGGTGTTCAACAGAACCTCCAGCCACAGAAACAATCCAGCACTGAGAGGGTCACTACTGTGGAGCACGTATCTTCCAAGGCAAAGGACCCCCAAGTGCATAGTGACCCTTCAGTCAACACTGATATCAGGCTGTAGTTCAGCCAGCCAGTGGTTCTCCAGCAGGGATGGAGGAGCAAGTTTTCAGGGTTTGAGCAGGTTCACTCAAGGGCACTCTAAACACACAGAGACAAGGAGATTGTGTTACAGCCCACTGGAGCTGAGTTGCAACCTCCAAGTCACCTGCAGAGCAAAGGGACACCCAGGCATTCTGCTCTGGCACTCCCCTACCTGGAGAGGAAACAGCCTGTGGAGTACGTACCTGGGTAAGAAAGGAGAAACAACGGGGCATGTTTTGCCATTGGTTCTGCCATGCTTTATTGGCCTGCCAGGTTTGTGTAACATTTGGCTTTTCACCAGGATGGTAAAGGGACAGACGTGACATCACAGCTGTACAATACACGATGGCAAGGATTCCACAACAACAGCACATGTACAAGCATTTTGGATTGGAAAGATTCTGGTTTATCAGTGGAATAGGAAAAATTCTGGTTTATCAGTGAAATACAAATACTTGTCCAATGTAGTCAAAGTCCCAAAACACTCTTCATGACGACCAGACATGAAATTTGCTCTTGTCAACATACAGCATGCAAGCATAACTGCATAGCCAGATGGGTCACGGGTGTGAAACTGAACCTGCAACCCCTAGGTCTTAAAAGCACCTAGCAGTGATTTGCACACAGGCAGCAACAGCCACACATTGCTATCTGTGACCCAGCCACTGGGGCAAAACAGTGCCCCACAGTGCTGTGGGGCCAGGGTCTGCCTACCCTGGCAAGGCTGGAAACTCTTACGAAGAGCAAGGTATTAAGCTGGGCACTGAGAAGTGCAAAGGAGCAGCGGCTGGGTTGCTATCAGCCACATACAGCCCAGCTCCTCCTTCCAACCACTTCAAAATCTTTGCTATGAAAGAACCACTGTTCATCATACCTTCATTTCACAGAAATAACACAACTCTTCCCAGCACTAACAGAGGGTATTCAGGCCTTGGGTTTCTTTTTAGCCTGTAAAAACACTGACAGTCTCTGGCAGAGAGTGTGTCACACACTAGGGATTCCCATCAGAAGGCTGGACTCTCCTTTTTGCTGCTGCAGGGAACTATTGCTATATTCTCTCCCGCTTACAGTGGGACAGGCTGGACAGGAGATCTTCTGCAGGTGTATGACGATAGCAGCATCTCTGCAAGCCCTTGGAGCCCTGCTTTCCTGCACACTGAAACAAGAGTGGCCAACAAGATGTCCTGGCTGACAAAGTAAAAAGCCTTCCTCCAATACAGGCTTCATCTGCCCAGCATGACACAGCCTTGCCAGATAAGCAATGGTGATAGGAGGATTTCACCCTGCTGCCCCATCCCTACTTCCAACGCAGGGAGAAGACAGAAAGCAGCTCCTCTGTACTATGACTCTCTCTGCTAGGCTCTCTCTTAGGCCTACCTGCAACTGTCATGTTTCAGAGCAGCCCTGAGCAGGTCCTGCTGGGGGAAAAGGAGAGGAGAATAGAGAAGCAGACAAGCTTTGCACACATAGAGGTACATACCTGAACTGTGGTCTCCACAGGCCACCCACCCCACCCACAGGAACCCAGAAGCTATGAAGCACTATGCATGGGAAGAGAACAAACCATTTTCTTTGGCTGCTTGCACTGGAATCTGCTAGAGAGTGACTGTCTATTACTTCTCCAAGCTCTGGTGCACACACATATACTTGGCAGCTTTAAAAATGGAGGCGGGGGGGCTGGAATCTTCTTTCAGATTTCAGAAACACACACACAAAGGCACATGCACACACACCTCGCCTCCATACAAAACAGTTACTGAAGTTATTTTATACAGCTGCTGCTGCACTTGGAGAAGAATTTCAGCCTCTCGCCCAGCAGGGCATCTCATCCCCTATCTGGGCACAATCCCTGTGCTTCCTTCCACGTTCTCTTACACACCAGCCAGAAAGTCTCTCGCAGCCTACCACTGCCTGTCCTCACTGCAAGGCAGCTACTTACGGATGTTCAAGTGGGCCATGGTGGCAGAACAGGCAAAGACACGTGGTGGCAGGGATGGGTCCAAGAACTGCACAGAGCAGCCTTGCCAGTGACATTTGGGAACACAAAGACTTTTCCATGAAAAAACAGTAAGAATTAAAAAAAGACCACATATTCGTACTTATCTTGGAGACCAGGAAAAGCCAGAGATGGCGTTGACTGTTCCAGATGTCAGAGGCCCCCTGCTTTCTCCTAGCCCTCTGACACAAGGCTCACTGCTGCACCTCCACCCCAGCAGAGTTCACAGGAATGGGGAGCTGCCCCAGAGGAACATCTGAGAACATCTGCTACAAACTCAAGGGGTTAGAAAAACCTTCCTGTGCCCCTCCAGCCCCAGTCAGCCAGCAGCACATCTGGGAATCCATCTTCTTCCTCACCACCCAGCTCCAGGGATGCATCCAGCTTCACTCCCCTCCTTGCATGTGCCCAGTGCCTGTCACGACACACAAACCCCACGTGTGCAGCAGGCAGCACCCACTGCAGCCGTGCACAGGTCTCTGTGATTGTCACAAGCTAATGCGCCTGGGGTTAAACCCGGGCAGTTGGCAACAGCAACCAGCAGAGCTTGTCTCCAGCATGGGCAGAGAGATGCTGTGAAGTCTGTATTAAGCACCACGCCAGGCCTCATGAGCTCAGGTCATTGTCACCCGTGGAAGTGACAGGCCCCCGAGTGGGGACAGCAACAGCAGCAGATGAAAGGAGGGTGGTTGGGAATTAGGATTTTCTTTCTTAGACTAACCAGCTTCTTGGCTTCAAAAGCGTCTCGTTCATCTCGAAGTTTCTTGTTCATCTCTCTGCTCCAAAGGAAAACAAGAGAGAGACAATGAAGCACTCTTCAAAAATGGAGTAAAGACCAACATTTGAAATCTAGAACAGAAAGAGAGCTTGGGACACAGATAAAGATGTTATTTATTGTCAGACATGTTGGGACTTCCATGTATTCCAGCTCAGGTAATGGGCTCCACATGGTTCCCTCAGCCAGCAGGAAAGGCTAAATTCCTCCAGTGGAGGGATTACTTGCTGAAATAACACAGCCTGTACTCTACCAGAGCTGGCCAGATTGCAGAATTCTGTCTGGACCTAGAAAAACAAGCAGTGTCTGAGCACTGCTTCAATACACTCCCATAGCTTTCTGTGGGAAAAAATGAGTACAGTGCTGAAACCTCAGCCCCTTACATGCACAAGAGCTCAGCATTTCCCCCCAGCTCTGTTCTTACCTGAGGAGCTCCAGCTGCCTAAGGAGACTTTGTTTCTCTTTCTGCATGTTCTTGGAGACTCTAAACACATCCCTGGGTGAAGGAGATTTTAAAAGGGGAAATAAGTTAATGGGAGAGGAAATACAAAGATCCCTTTCTCAGGGACACTCATGGTATTGCTCAAAGATAAGGGCCTGCCCTATGCTAGGAGGAGTCGGAGGAAGCAGAACTGCTGCAGGATCTGGGATGGCTGGGTTGTACCCCAGCTCTCCTGTTCTCCTCCAGCGTGAGGGCAGGCTACCCCTTTTCTCCTTTCACATTCCAGTTTCCTCAGCTGCTAGAGATGGGAAGGATGCTCAGTGCCATCTGGATCTGAAACATCCCAATGTTTAGCTACATATTATTAGATTAAGCCCAGAAACAGGAACACAAGTTATTAGAAGAGGATATGTAGGAACTTCATGGACGCAATGGTGAACTGGAAAATATATGGAGCAGAAGCCTTCTTTAGGCTGAGGAACATCTGTGGGGTTTTTTACACTGTTTTTCTAGCCAAATATCAATGAACATACTCATTTCCCACTAAAGGCAGGTGGGAGGTAGCAGTATCACTCCCTGTTTAGGCCCATAAAAACACAGGGATGTTAATTCTTTTCCTCAAGGAGAGACAGGCAATCCCCTGATGAGACCAAGGCTTCTAATTAGAGATCCTTATTCTTTAACTACTTGCCACCCTTCCTTCTCTGCCTGGGTCCCTGCTCTGACACCCCCTTCCCTGTCCATTCCCACCTGTCCTTCTGCTCTTGCTCAAACTGAGCCTCTTTCTGGAGCTTCTGTAATTGCCCCTTCACTGCTTCCAGCTCCCATTTGCTTTTCTCCAGCTCTTCCAGCAGGTTTTCATTCAGGTGCCGGAGCCTTTCATTCTGCACGCGGGTCTCCAGCTGCTCTGAGTTCAGCGACTGTAGCTGATGTTCCAGCTGCAATGGGAGAAGAGGAGGGATAAAACATAGAGAGGAAGGGTTTTGTGCTACAATCTTGCCTGTAAAAACAGGCTGAAAAAGCAGATGTAAACAACAAGGCAGAAAGGAGGTAAACACAACTTAGGTCTACAGGACCACCAGTGGCATTGAGAAGGTGAATTGGAAGCAATTATTTCTCCTCATGCCAGCACTGGGGAGCAAGCAATGCAATTAGTCAGGCATAGCTGAGGAAGTGCTTCAGGCGGCATGAGGAGCTTGCTGCTGTCAGGCATTGTAGAAATCAGTGTGCAAATGAGGGTCAAAGGAGGACTGGAAAAATTTGGGTGGAAGCAGGGGTGTGTCTGTCAGGACTTATTAAGCACAGTTTTTGAAATGCATCCTCTAGTTTGGGGGCTTTGTGAGCCCACGACTGCTGAAAGGGGGTATATCCAGGTGCTAGGGGTATCTCACACTACATCTGCAAAGTCAAGTGACTGGGTGGCCTTTACTACTGTTGGAGACAGGACCTCAGGCTAGAGATGTTGTTTAAAAGCCACTGGGGCACAGCTGCACTCTAGGCAGCACAAGACCCCAGCACAACTAAAAAGCCTGATCTGGGAAGTTCAAAGCCTGCTGTCATGTACTCAAGCAGTGATTCGATTCCTCACAAATGGCTGGCGTAGTCTGGGAGTCAAAGATAGATGCAGCAGTCAAACCCACCCACCTCTGAAGACAAGTAGAGCATTGCAAGAAGAATCGTACTGACACTTCAGTATCTAGCCAGTCATATCAGCTAACCAGGGCCCTCTGCTGAAGCTGGTGCTATGCAGAAATTGTGGCACCCATCTGAGAACTTACAGCCCCAAAATAAAATTATACAATCCATGCTCGCAACCAGAGAGGAGCGGCAGGAACCAGTTCTGACCAGTGTAGGAGGTGGCAGAGTCAGCCTCCACATTTATACCTTCAGCTTGCCTTTTGTCTCAGCCTACCTTCTCTCCCTCCCAAAGGGAACGTAAAGCAGCACACTGTGGCAGAAGATAAAGTGTTTTTTTTCTTGCTACCCTGCTCTCTGCCAGCACACACGTACAACAGCCGTGAGCAGGGGTGAACAGAACTTTGAACAGGTTCTTTGAAACACAAGCCCCGCATCTCTCCCCGCTGAGGCTACGAGCACAAGTCAGACCCAGCTTTGTCTGGAGACTTCCAGCCCTTTGGACATCAGGGAAAATTTGAGCATGACCATGTATGCTAGGCAGTGGAGTTGAGACTAAGAAACAGCAACCCCTGCCCACAGCCTTTGGATCTTTCAATAAGCCCAGGGACGGGCTTTAAGTAAAGCACATCTGCCCCTCCCTAAGAAATCTCTATCCCACACAACTCCCCCGTTTATGTTGTCTGTACTTGGAAGTGATACGGTAGAATAGCGCAATTACAATACTCGTCTTATGCCACAAGAGGGACCCAATTATCCACATAGTTTAATACAAGCCTCAGAGTTAAGAGTATCAGAAATTACCATTCGAGTAAGAGTAAGTGTCCATGTAGCCCAGTACTCTGCCTTGACCCATGGGAAGAGGAGATGCTACCTAGGAGGAGCATGCCTGGACACCTAACTACAGTCCATTCCCCTCATACACATCCAGCATCTATGGTCCCTAGACTAGGGATGTTAGAGGTCACATCCTCAACTACTCCTTTTAATAAATATTTACGAGCCTGTTGTCCCTTTGTTTGTCCAATCTGTTTCTGAACTGCTGATACTGCCTGCCTCATATGGCAAAAAATCCAGCACTAATCTCTGTGTAAAGAAGTATGTTCTTAATCAAATTCATACTGGTCTCACTGAGTGTCCCTCACCTCTGCTGTTGCAGGATTTAGGGATTAACAGTTTATGTGGACCTTATCCACCACCTTCCTGAGTCTATAAAGCTCAGTTATATCTTCCCTCAGTCTCCTCCTCTCCAAAATCAAGTCTAAGCTTTCCTAGTTTCTCTTCTTAAGGCAGATATTCCATTTCCTTAATCATACTAGTTCTCTGTATCTTCTTACTCAAGAAGGACACAGTGGAGTTAGAGGAGACCAGAACTGCACACACTAATTGAGGTGCATCAAGGGCATGGGCAGCAGGAAAATTACATCCTCTATCTTATTCTCAGTATCTTTCCTGATGGCACCTAAGTTTTGCTGGCTTTTCCAGCTGCAGCACAATGAGCTGATGATTTCAGAGAAGTGCTGTTTCATCCACATCACAGCTAGGTACCCAACTTGGATACCCCCAGCAGCCAGTATCTTACAGGTACCTCCCATGACTTGTTTCTGTGGGGATCATGTCTCAGTTCTTCAGACAAAAAGGAAAAAGACATCCAGAATGGACCATCCCATACAAATGTCCATGCCAGGGACGGCAGGCTAAAGGAAAATTTCTGCTTTGATCTTTTCTGTAACTGATTAATCAGTATGTCATTAGGTGCTGAAATGCAAATATACAGTACATACCGCTCTAAGCATCACAGAATTGTTGACTCTCTGTTATTTTGGAACAGCCAGAAAACACAAACTAGAGAAATTTGGCTCTTGTACATCCATACGCAGCTTTCTTACACACCACAAAAGGTTCCAAACTCACAACTTCCAAATTTTTACCCCATCTTCCTTGCCAAATACCTATTGTACAACTGATAGGACGATTGTGCCAAGAGAAAACAAAGCCCGTAAGAAAATGCATGGACAAAACATTCACAGGAAGACATTACAGTTGAAGACAAACCAATCACTTCAACACCTTCCAAGACAGGAGAAAACTAGTCTAGCTAGTACCAGATTAGCTAGTACCAATCCTCAGCAGATGAAAACCATTCTCAGTCAGAAAAGGCCTTAGCAGAAAGACAGTAGAAGGGCAAGTGCTTCTTTAGAAAGGATTTGTGTCCTGTTACCTTCTTCTGGCGGCAGAGGATTTTCTCCAGCTCCTGCTCTTTGCTGTTTAGTTCCTTCTGGAGCAGGTTACTCCTGTCACGTCTCAGTGCTTCCTGCAGAGGTAAAGACACACAGCTGTGCATACAACACCCAGCATAGTAAGAGCTGTTCTTTAGCCAGATGAGCCACCACCTCTCCTTCAGACCAGAGAAAGTTTGACTTCAGCCAAGAGAGATGAGGTACCTGGCAGATCAGCCTCTCCCTTTCTGCTTTGATCTGTTGCTCCATTTCTTCGTAAAGACACCTCACTGCTTGGTCATGGTCTGTCTCCTTCCTACAAAAGGCAGGGTGCACACAGGTCAGGAGAGAGAAAGAATACAGAAAGGAAATGGGAAAGGAGGGTGGAAACAGATCCCCCTAACAGCTGTGTGGCATTGAGTGGGATTTTAACCAGACCAAAACAAACCCATGGGGATCAGATCAAGATAAAGAGTCATTTTATTACAGCAAGAAAAATCTCTGCATCCTGTAACTCTGTCTCTCCTTGCATTTGAGGCAGCATCCAAGCATCAGCGGGTTCCTGACAGCAAATGGCCACGATGTTCTCCTTACCGCTTCAATGCCTGTTCCATAGACTCCTTCTCATGATTCACCTCCCTTATGTACGATGAAACACGCAACAGAAACTCTTCGAAATTGGATAAGAGCTCCGGACACTCCTTTCGTAGCCGAGCCCAGAGCTCCCGAATCTCGTGCGGACTGGAGCAAGCATACAAGAAAGAAGGAAAGCAAATGAGTTTCTGTGTCATCTTATGGACTGTTATTCAAACTCCAACATGCACTTGGGACAGACAAACTGCACTTCTCTTGTGACGACCTCCATTACACCATCATAGCAAAGAGGGAAGTTGGACAGTGATGGAGCATGCATGGGGAGTGAGATCTACTGCGAGGTTAAAATAAAGGAAGTCATCTGAAAGAGAAAAGTCATCTAGGAAGCTAACCTGGAATGATTATTTTTTCAAGTATTCACCAGTAACGCATTTGGTGTCTAAACCAAGACTCAAAGAGATGAACACTCCGCAAATTTGCTGTGAGCTATGGTCAAGCAGCAAACTGTTATAGCCCAGGGATTTTAGCACATGTCACATAGGTGTTTTTCTCACACCAGGACTGTACTGGTGGATGCTACTGTCCTTCCTATTTATTTATTTTACAGGTTTGGAAACAGAGGCACAAAAAAAAGCAGCAAATTTGCCCAGGTGTCACATCAGGATAATAATGCAAGAGGCCCTGGAAACCCAGACTTCTTTTTCCGAACCTGCAATGATTTTGCAAACATTGTTTTGGCACTTAATTCATTGCAACTTGAACACAGCACTTATAAACTTACTCTTTCCCAAAGAGTCTTTAAACCTGCAGATATCAATTCTTTTTATGGAAGAGCTTTTTATTATTTTTTTTCTTTTTTTTACATCCATGATGTACTTTGGAGGGACTGCCTTGAAATATACAGAATAATTATACCTATAGACATTATCCAAATATTTTTCTTTGTCAGTGTATTTGTCTCCCTTAATATTCTTTGTGAAAAAGCAAACAAAAAAACCCAACCAAAAAGCTCGATTCCCCCTGCTACCATTGCACAATAGCTTCCTTTTTCTGTCCCAAGTTGAAAAAGTTATTAGCACTTCATCAAAACATTGTGTTTTAGATAAAAGAACATATTGAGTCCCGTTAATAAACCCATTTCTTTCTAGCAAAAACAGTGAAGATAGTTCAGGTTCCTGCTCCAACCCCAATTAGCTTCTGTTTTATATTACTTCTTTACAACAGCTGGCTTGGCACAAACGCATGACATGAAGTAGCTACTGAACTCATTGCATAAAACTGCAAGTTAGCGGTCAAAATAAAACACAGGATAATTCCACTTTAAGACCTGATGCTTCTCAAAGCAGAGTTATAAACAGCAGAGACTGTTTTTCCAGAACAGTAATATGGCCTTTCACAGTGTCAGCCCATTATTTGAGGCATAACAGCTTTCCAGAATTTTTCAGGACAGAAGTTGTTTAGCATTAAAAGAAACATGCAGGTGCTTTGCATCACAATGCAAATGAGACAAAAAAATCTGTTTCATGACAGACGCAGCTCTGAAAGCAGCAAACTCCTTCACTGTAAGCTTCTGTCTCCAATCCTGTTCGCCTCCTGCCCCTATCTGGGCTGCTCCCTGCAAATTGGCAACACTGTTGGACTACAATGCCTGAAAAAAAAGAGCTGCCACAGATGCAGTTGGGCACCCCAGCCCCAGAACATGTGCATCAGTAAGAACCTGCTATGCATAATGCTTCACTTGGGAAGGCCCTAAAAAATGACTGGATGACACTGGGGCCAGCAGACTCTACTGGGGCCACATGCAAGGGCATTAATACCAAGTTTCAAGCCTGTCCTGGTTTCAGCTGGGATAGAGTTAATTGTCTTCCTAGCAGCTGGTATGGTGCTATGTTTTGAGTTCAGTATGAGAAGAATGTTGATAACACTGATGTTTTCAGTTGTTGCTCAGTAGTGTTTAGTCTGAAGTCAAGGATTTTTCAGCTTCTCATGCCCAGCCAGCAAGAAGGCTGGAGGGGCACAAGAAGTTGGCACAGGACACAGACAGGGCAGCTGATCCAAAGTGGCCAACAGGGTATTCCATACCGTGTGACGTCCTATCTAGTATATAAACTGGGGGAAGCGGGGGTGGGGGGATCGCCGCTGGGGGACTAACTGGGCATCGATTGGCAGGTGGTGAGCAATTGCACTATGCATCATTTGTATGTTCCAATCCTTTTATTATTACTGCTGTCATTTTATTAGTGTTATCATTATCATTCTTAGTTTTTTCTTTTCAGTTCTATTAAACCGTTCTTATCTCAACCCATGAGTTTTACTTCTTTTCCTGATTTTCTCCCCCATCACACTGGGGGATGAGTGAGTGGCTGTGTGGTGCTTAGTTGCTGGCTGGGGTTAAACCATGACAAAGGCTCAGGTGAGCATCTCTTGCCCAGTTTAGCCCTTCACACTCTTCAAGATCAGCCCAGTCCCAAGCAGCCCCTTGAGCACAGATCTTTCACAAAGAGTCTTAGAACTAAGATTGTCTGAACATAGGTGAACAGTTACACACCATTTTGGAACAGACAGCACACTCATCCTCCCTACCTTGTCTAACCCTCACATGCTTTTTTTCATTTGCTGCATAAAGATGGGCTTCCATGTCACAAACTGTTACACTTTACAGCTGTGGTATGAACTCTAGTTTGGGAAACTCTTTGCAAAAAGCACTGCACTAAAAGTAATTTGTAACTGATGAGAAAACCCAGACTTCATTGCATTTGTTATCAGGCATATGAAAACCCAAGACAGCAGTACTGAAAGCCCAAGTAGTGTTTCAGAGAGCAAACAGCTCAGTTCACCTCTTTGGTCTTTGTTGGTACTTTGAAGTTTTGGCATTGCAAGATCAAAACAGGGTAGAAGTAATGCCATGAAACATCACTACTTACTCTTCAAACATTTGGGCTGCTCCAAGCTGCTCCATCATAGAACAGAATCGTTTCTCTTCATCATCATCTGTGGGGTCCAAGTCATCTGACCAGCCTGACTCAAAGGTCTCCTCGTGTCTGGAGTGATCCATTCTCCCAGCCCCTTGACACAATTCAATCCTTATTAACTTTCCTGGTGGAAGGAGAAGGGAAGAAGGAGAATAAAGAAAGTAAAACTGGATGTCATTTAATAAGCTATTTAAATGGCAGCCCAACAGACCTGCACGAGAAGCTGTCTGCACGCTGCTGTTGTAGAGTGCAGCTCCTGGTCAGTAAAGAGCCTCCGTTCTGACATCCTGAGTGATGTCATTGTCCAGTCTGCAATGCTGGGACTGAAACTAGCTCCCAGCCCAACAACAGGCTGTTAGGGCTCTGCTAACATCTGCGTGAAGATGATCTGCCAGCCACGGCCTTGGATTCTCAGCATGTGAAGCATGCGGCATTAGGTCACTTTGCTCCCATGGAGCGGTGCTGTAGGTTCAGTTGCCAATGATCCCACAAGCTCCCTCTGGGACTGCAAGCCCGGCACTGAAAAGCACCATGCCTCAATTGCCCAGCTTGAAAAAAGCAAGGAGGAGATCATTACCCTTCCGTTCTCCTGTGCTACGTCTGTTCTGATTCAAGTCCTACAGGACAAGGACCACCTCTTGCTAGGATTGTGTAGAGTGCCTGAACAAAATGAACTTACCCTCTGAGCATGCCCTCCTTCCCCATCCCACATACAGACGGTTCCCAGCTATCTGGATCCTGTTTCATGCTGAGACACTAATGCCATGAGAACTTCATGCTATGCAAAGCATGTGACAAATATTGGTCCTGGGAACAAATTCTTCTCAGAGAAACAAATCAAGCAATCCTATCCAAAATGCAGACCTACATCCTGTATACAGAGGTCAGACGTAGTTCAGCAGCTACTCTTCCTTTCCAAAACACATCTGCTTGGTTCAAAAGGCAGAAATGACATCCCAAGCATAAGGCCAGGAGCCAAGGATGTTCAGAGCACAGATGAGAACATGAAGCTGCTCTAAGGGGAAAAATATCCACTATTTGTGTACCTCTAGTGACTCCACCACTTTTTAGCTCCATGTGTCCAGAATCTAGCCACTTCTCTCCCGCTCTTAAAATGTGCTGTAAAAAAACCCTGCAGTGTGGAGATACAGGCAGTGAGGCTCACACAGTTAATTAAGGAGATGGACTTAGGTTAGGCACTTTGGATGTCTGCTTTAAAGAAAGAGTCATTATGTCTCATTATTTCTCTTTTACAGCTGGGAAAATTGAGGTAAAGAATGATTGTTTTGACATCCTAGAAGGATCTCAGATTGCTTTAAATTGAACCATTTAAATGTATGCTCTTTAATCAGTTGTGCAGATGCACCCTGTAACCTCTCAGAGGCCATGCAAGGAGCCCTCCCAAGAAGCAGACTTGATTGCAGCTTGAACTGCTTTGCTTGATTTCCACCCTGCACACTCCAGAAGGAAGACAGCAATTTGCCAGGCCAAACTCTTGAGTTAGGGGCAAAGTCTGAAAAGGATTTCAGTGAAGCCAGACACAAAGAACGACCATAAAGAAAAGAAATGCAGAATTAAGTGTTTTGCCTAGACTGGAGCAAGTCCCATGGAGCCAGGCTGCCAACACAGAGTGGTACCTGACAACTGGTGGCTGACACAAAGAGAAATCTTGACTACCTCTACCAGCAATGACACTGAGGCAGGTACCCTCATGATGTCCATCTATGGCTATGGCTGGGACAAAGGCCTCAAACAATGAGATTTGGGAATAACCAAGTCATAACACAGAGGGCACTGTGGATGCCAATGTCCAAGTGGTGCCCGTTCACCTTCTACACGGCGCTGGACAGGAAAGCCCATACTCCCAAGATGACTCTGGTTTCTGGCAAAGGCACCAGAACCAGCCAACAAGGATTGACCCCTGCAGGCATGGGCACAAGGCAGAAACAGGCATAGTCAGCAGGCACTCAATGGGTTAAGGCATTCCCTGAACAGGCTGGCCCAAGACACAGCTTTCCATGTTTATTCCTAGGAAATCTTTACAGCTTCTCCCTTCAGGGGTGGCTGTTTCTGGCCATTCAAATTGAAGCACCAAAAAGGGCCACCCCCCCACCCACAAAAGTTATTAGTGCTATGGTCTTTCCTCCTCCTTAACATCCCTGTCACTGCTTGTGCTGCTGGATGATGACTGGTATAGGATTAGCATTCTCTAGTGTTTGGAAAAGACAACAGCAAGAGGAAAACAAAAGCTCATTTGCCAGTGTGCTAGCCTACTAACAGGACTCCTACTAACATCCTTGAACAGCACAGCTACCAGCTGGAGAGAGTTGCCAAGAGGCATATTTTTGTCCCCTCATGCAATGAGGGTCCTTATCCAGATGAACAACTGTGGATCACATAGCCTGATACAGGCTACAGTTATGTACCATCTCCAGTAGGAGATGTTCAGAAGCTGGCTCTACCAGGTAGGCAGGTAACAGCTGTGGAAGAAGGCAACACAAAGCCTCAGGAAGGGTGATAGCAGTATTACACACACACCTTCTCCAGTGATACTCACATAAGCATGGGGCATTACCCTGCATAGCTGGTACAGCTTCAGCAGAACCACTGCACTTTCTTACCAACATAAAACATCATGTCACAGGTGGGCTTTTTCCTTCTTCTGCCTCTGTGCAGTTCTTACCTAGTCCCACGCTGAACTCCACAGGTGTCAGGTATCCATTATTGTTCTGTTCCAAGCTGTCAAAAACAGTCTCCAGCTGCTCAAGGGTTAGAGGGAGTTCGCTCTGGAGCCGCTGCAAAGACAAAAGAACAAACAAAATTAAGGCACAACTCAAGTCTTCCCTGCGACTAGCTCCTGTCCCTGCCATCCTGAGCTTTGGCCCACAGGCATGTGCCCTTTCACCACTGCATCCTGGCTGGGATGCAACAGTCTGCCAGTACAGCTGAGTGATGACACAAATACCCGTTTGGACTCACTGATACGGCAACACTTTCCATTACTGGGTGATTCAACCAGGACTGCAGAGAGGGAACTTTGGGTCATTTTGTTTGGCAGGAGCTCAACCTTCTTCCTCCCCCGCTTCAGAACCACTGCTTCTAGTTCACTGCCTGCCCAAAGGTGGCTGACCCCTGGGGCACTGCCAGCCTCCTGTGACCACTGCTGCTCCCAAGAGAGCTCTCTGTCAGCACACCAGGTACCAACTCCAGCTCTTTGGCCAGAGACAGGACAGACTTGTGGGTGTCTGGATTCAGTTCCCAGCTCTTGCAGGAAAACTTACAGATCATAAACAAAATGTTCAGTCCATAACAGAGAGCTAGCTTTCTCCTGTCATCTTTTGCCTGTTGAGACCGTATCATTATCCCCCCAACACAGATAAGGAGCAGAGAGATTTCCCTTCATTATACATGTGCAGAGCACCTAGCATGAAATGGCACCCAAAGAAGCTTTCAAACAACAAGAGGTGTAGGCTAAACCCTCATTACTGTCTGTTAAACGTGCAGCTTTAGATAAAAGCTTAATAAATATTTATTAATGTAACTATATAAAATTAGGCATCACACAACCCAAAACAAAGTGAGTCAATAATTAAACCAGCATGGACCTGCCAAGTGTTAATTATAGATGGAGGGAGAGATGGGACAGGAGAAAAACAATCCACATGTAACCTTCCTGATAAACCATTAAAACAAAACTCACAAAGAACTGTAGAGATTCTGTTAACACATACTGTTTTTAACAGAAGCAGCAAACCGCATTTTTCTAGAGCAAAGTTGTAATTCAGGCCTAAAGTGAGTTTTTGAGATCAAGCTATAGCTATGATGAAGACAAAAAAAAGTTATACAGCTTTTTTTGTTAAGAGGTTGATGGATTTTTTTTGTTGTTGATTGTATGGTTTTTGGGGGGGTTCTTCTTTTACTTTTTTTTTTTAATTAAACCAAAGATTTTTTTTCCCCCCAGATTTCCCATCCACTGCATGCTTAATGTTTGTAGGAACTGTTGCAAACTTTTTGATTTTATACATTCCTTAAAAATTTGGAATTGCAGGCTCACTTGTCCCAGGAATTCCCTGGAGGTCCAAGGCCCTCCTGGGATTTTCAGTTCCTAGCAGCTGGCTGTGGCAGAGTTTGGCTCCCAGAAATCTGAATGAGATAGAGCTCACGTGTACACCCCACACGTGCCAAAAGTAAAGACATGCCATATTCTCCCCTCCCCTCTTCTGCCACCCATGACTTTACAGCTCCTCCCAGAAAAGGGGAAGGCCTTTTTCCCTCACCTGCATGTCCACCTTGGTGATAAAACCCTTCTCGTCCTTGTCACACAGCTGGAAGAGCTCCCTTGCCTTCTCGAGCATTTCCACCTGCACATCTTCCAGTTTGCTCATTTGGTTGGAAGGAGAAGCACCAGGAGCCACCCCATTCTCCTCATCCCCTTCCGCTTCTCCTTCCCAGCGGACGTACCCCAAGAGCGCTCCCTTCTGGTTCTCCATCTTCTCAAAGTCTTTTCCCCCAGGGCAGGGGCAAACGGAAGAGCTGCAGGGCAGGAAACAAAGAAACCCCAGTCAAACATGACCCTCCACTTCCACCCCACACATCTAGTTACATGCCTTGTCGGTTTGAAAGAACAATATTCAGCATCCATATCTGGACTAGATGACCTTTAAAAGGTCCCTTCCAACCCAAACTATTCTATGATTCTATGATCTGTGACTGAGAAATGGGGCGGAAGGGAGGGAGTTTGGGTCAGAGGGACACACTGTGCACCAACATGGGTGCAACTAAGCCTACCACACAGCCATAACCCTCCACACTGTGATGGGCTCCAGACCCCGCACCGAGCTCAGACCTACAAGGCAGTCAGAGTTCTCTGCTGGTGAAAGCCAGGTGCCAACGGAAGGTTTCAGCAAAGATGAGAGGATGGGAAGGGAATATTAAAGCACGCAGGTAAATCTGCATGAGAGCACAGTGATAGTTCCACACTAGCTGAGACAGGGGGCTCGAACACTGCTAGCAGGGCCAGCTCCCAGGTCTCGCATAGCTCCCTGGATGCCCTGACCAGCAAGCTTCTCTCTGGTCTTGGTTCCTCTGGTAATAACATGTGCTTTTCCTCCTTCTGTTGCTTTTCTGTGCCACCTTTGAACACCAAACCTGCATCGCAACTGCAAGAACCCAGAGCGGGATGAAGGCAGATAGGAGGAAAATCTGCACAAGTGACAGAGGAAAGAGAAGAAGGAATGTCTCTCCCAGCCCTCTCCTGTCCAGGTCCCCTGGCTGGCCTTCCACCTCTGACATTTTCTTGTTAACGCTTCCCACATAGTAACTCCATCACCTTTCATGTTACTAGAGCACAAAGAAAGATCAGACAATTTCTACACTGGGAGAAATTTAATAACCTGGGCACTCCTTGCCTTCCAGCCTCTGTTTTGAGACCTCATAAGCTGCCAAACAGAATTTTAATCTGAAATGTTCACCTTTATAGGAAGGAAACCACATGACTATGGAGACATTTCAGAGGCCAAAGAAAATAATTCCCATTACTTACAAGAACCTAAACCAAAAAGGCTAGGAATGAAAGCACCCCTTTAAGCACAGCACTGTGATTGTAAAGATGCATACAACACATCCCTACTTGAACCTACTCTCCAACTTAACTAATGCCATGTAACACCCTCCAACAGCTTTTCTTCAGCAACACCACCACATTTTAAACTTGTTGCACTGATTGCTTTAGACTTCCCTTTCTGCAGATACGCGTTCTGCATTGCAGGGCAGAAGTGGGCTGTGCAAGCAGGCTGAGAGCAGATTTTAACTGTGCTAGACAAAGAAGGCTTGAGGCTTGGTTTTTTTTTCAGTCTCCAAGAAATTAAAAGCCATGTACAGATGCTGTGATAACAAACAAGTTAATTCTGTTTGCACTCTTAGTACAACGGGAGGATAAAGAGCATGATGGCCAGGAAAAATGTCACATGCGAGAACTACATGAAGCTGACACAAACGGAGAAGGCAATTATGTACCACGCTATTTGACTCCGTTTATTACTGCTGGTTCGTGAGCCAGAGGGTGGTTCTGCTTCAAAGAACAAGCAGAACACATTGCTCCCCCTTTCAAATCAGTGTTTTTTCAGGGCACCTCCGTTTAGTGTCACTTGAGAAGATATTTATTTGAAACTCTGCAGAAGACTACCTATAAATGGGTACTATTATACATTTCTAGTCAAGTAGACACCCCTGGCAAGCAATGGACACAGAGCTGGACCCAAGCTTTTGGGAATACTGCAGAGGAAAGGAGGGAAAAAAGCATGAAAAGCGAGAAGGCAAGGCGTGTCTTTCTCTCTTGCTCTTTTTCAAATAAACCCTCCTACCAAGCCTTTTTTTTTTGTGTGTTATGGAGCCAACACAGCAAAATTTGGAGACTAAAGCTTGATTCTCTCCATTAGCTGGACAGTCAGCTTGCTTCTGACGGCAAGTCTGTACATGTTAAGATAAAGAAGTCGGAAAGAACTCCAGCTTACTTTTCACATTCAAGTAAAAGTTGCAAATCTGGCCTTGGAAGAAAAGAAGAAAGACCCAAATATCCTATGCTGCATAGGTGATTACAGTGAGGAATCACATAGCCACACTGATGAATGAATGATAATTATTGGCTGCTACAGGCCACCTTGCTGAAGCTTTTTGCCAGACCCGTTCCTTCCGCAAAGACACAGTCTCAGCACAAGCAGCACCCTGTACCAGAAGGTGAGCATAGGCGGCAGCAGTGGAGGAAACAGAACAGTTCAAAGCAAGAGCCACGACAGAATTGCAGAAAACAGCCAGAATAAGAAAAAGCACAAATAAGAAATACGTTTTCTGAAACATCCCTCTAGCTGCCTAAGAGACACCGAGGTCCCCAGCAGTAAAGAACTTGCTTACTTATTATCAGCTTCATCATTTCGATTTCAAAACCTGAGCAGCCCATACAGACATCTTATCAGCTCTGCTGCAGCAAACAAAAGGTTCTATGAGGAGGATGTTCTGTTCTGTCTCTGAGACACATTTGCAAGCTGAAATCGGACCCATTACATCCCTACTTCTAGCATGTCCTCATTTTATCAAAAGCCCAGCTGTACTGTAGCTCCCAAACACTGGCTGAGCTAAAACCCTCTTAATGAGAAGAGCTGGGACCTGACATGGACAAGACTGTGAAAGGATTTCACTCACATGCAAAAGATCAAGCCCATCAATTCAGTGTTTGGAGCACAGAGTCTCTTGTTCAAGCTGCTTCAAGCTAGATGTGGCTCTCTCAATGACGAGAGAGCATTTGTAGAGGAACAAAGTGGCAAATAAGAGAGCCCCAGCAGGTCTCATGGACTTCTCTCCTAGAGGCCTTTGACTGAGAAGCTCTTAGCCTCCATCCCCGTTTGTAAGAGCACTGCATAGTATAAATGCAGTTGAGGCACAAAGCTGATCTCAGTCGAACAAGTGCTGTCATAACTTCCCCAGTTACAGATCATCACTGCAAACTACTGGGGAAGCAGCTTCATCAGCAAGATGCAGAACATCACTGAAGGACAACTTTGAATGAGGCTGAGGTCACTAGAGCACTAGAACTGTGGACTGATACCCAAAAGTTGAGGCCAGCAGAGCTGGCTTGGGTGCAGAAAGATTAACTTGGGAAGGGCCATGCTTGCCTGACACAAGTGGAGAAGGCAGAGATAGGTATGGGCACCTAATACTTTTGGTCAGGCAAACCTGCCAGGTTCTCTCAGCAAGACGTAGCTAAGCCACCTCCAGTGACAAAGCTTGGGGTTGTTACCAAAACTTCCTGACAAGAGTAATTTTTCCAGGTCTCTTCTGGCAGGAGAAGCTAGTCATTGAGTCAGCACCAGTTAAGAATTAATTTGCACACCTAGCCTGGAGTCAGGACAATCTCTGTTTCTTGGGCTGTTGATTTCCATCATAAGAACATCCATAGCGGGTCATGGCAGAATTCATCTAGCCCAGCATCTTACCCTCAACAATGGCCATGAACGGCCTGTGAGGGAAGAGTAACAGCAGGGCAAGCACAGAGAAGGCTTCGCTGAAGAGATCTGCCAGCTTCTAGCCACTGTCAGCCTAGGGCAATTCCTGAACCACATGGTTCCTCCCTCATCTTCCAAGACACTTGACCAGCCTCCCTTTGAATCTGTATGAAAACATTCACTGTTCACATGAACATGCTGATAGAAACGGGGTGCCTGCTGCAATCTGTGGGTGCTGACAAAGCTTCTCGGGACTATTCCAGTTCTCTGGGTACACAGTTTGACCAGCACCCGTTCCACAAGAGATGGAGTCCCAGCTTCAGCTCAAACAAGTGTTTCCTGCCACCTTCACATCTGGGAACCATGGCAAAGACCAAAAACCCCTCTCCCAGGGCCTGGGAGATCTACCAGCAAGATGGAAGTGCCAGGGACACAGGGGCACCAGTGGGCTCCAATTGCCCCGGCCAGCCTTGGTGTGTAATGTTCTTCTGCAGCCCCTTCTTCCCCCACCCCAGGAGTCTGGCTGCCTATGCTCAAGGTCAGCTCTGATATTGCACAGTCCAGATTTGGGCAGTGTCCAACATCTGAACAACCTGATACAGAGCTCAAGAGAAAGCCAGTGTCATGGTTTAACCCCAGCCAGCAACTAAGCACCACGCAGCTGCTCACTCACTTCCCCCCCCCCCCCCCCCAGTGGGATGGGGGAGAAAATCAGGAAAAGAAGTAAAACTCATGGGTTGAGATAAGAACGTTTTAATAGAACTGAAAAGAAGAAACTAAGAATGATAATGATAACACTAATAAAATGACAGCAGCAATAATAAAAGGATTGCAATGTACAAATGATGTGCGGTGCAATTGCTCACCACCTGCCAATCGACACCCAGTTAGTCTCCGAGCCTTGATCCCCCACCACCACTCCCCCAGTTCCTATACTAGATGTGGCGTCCCATGGTATGGAATACCCCGTTGGCCACTTCGGGTCAGGTGCCCTGGCTCTGTCCTGTGCCCTTACTGGCTGGGCATGAGAAACTGAAAAATCCTTGACTTTAGACTAAACACTACTGAGCAACAACTGAAAACATCAGTGTTATCAACATTCTTCGCATACTAACTCAAAACATAGCACCATACCAGCTATTAGGAAGACAACTCTATCCCAGCTGAAACCAGGACAGCCAGTCTCAGGATCTGTGGATTACACCAGATATCTCCTGCCACAGTGTGTGCTGGGGCCCAGCAAACAAAAGTTCACCTGCTCCTGCAAGACAACTTTCCCAGAGCCTGGAAAGCAAACACAGATCTTCTCAGACACAGCATAGAACAGGAGATTTGACTGCCAGTAATGACAGCTAACACAAGGTCTTGTACTTCTACACAGAGGTAACTCAGGCCAGTCTTAAATGCGTATTTTAACCACGTGAGCCATAAACTGCAGTTTGTCCTGTGCAAAGCTGTGCCATAAAGTCAGCTGGATCCCATGGGCATGGCATTCTTTGGGGAAGTCATAAGACCTGCATTTTAATCCTGACTCAGCTTGCCATATGGCCCTGGGTAAGTCACGTCACCTGCCTATGCTTATAGATTGTCAGCTCTTCCAATTTGGTTCTGATGCTTGTGACAGCTGGCACTTTATTTTAAGACTCAGTTCCTGGAGACTGATAATTACATGTGAAACTCAGGCATCAAAATAGTTTCAAAGCCTCAAAGCTGAAGAATGAAAACCTTGAACATAGAACTTGAAGAAACTGCAAATTTCAACAAACAGAACAGACCCAAGGTGCTTTTCCTGGAAAGGGGACATACTACTTTCAAGGTAGCGTTACAGGGTCATGGTTTCCACTTTATTGTCTCTGAAAGCTTCTTCTTGTAGCAGTAAGCAGTGTTAAAGAGGTAAAGAAAAGTCATGGCTAAAATGCTATCAGCAGCCAAGCCCTTATCTATGTGACCATGACCACCATGTGCACATGACAACTTTTTTTTTTTTTTTTCCACAGCCTGATGACAAGGAGGAAAGGAGAGTGGGGAGTGCAGCCAAATTTTCCACAGCTGGTCCTTAGATGACCCCAGTCACTGCAGGGCATTGTACGCACACTGAATACACAGCAGTCCTAGCAGTCCTGCCCCAATGCAAGATAGTTAATGAAGGAGGAAAAAAATAAGCACAACTGGCTAAGTGGCTTACCCAGGATTACAGAGCAAGTCCAGTGTTTGGATCCTGTAGAGCTATAAGGGAAGGCAGGTTTTTGCTTTCCTGTACCACTGAATTTTTGGTGACATGGTGATGGAAGGAAATATTAAAGAAGAATCATTACAGGTAGGTGTCCAAGGTGCACCACAAACTAAAGTGCTCAGATAATTGCTGGGAAGTTTCTCAAAAGACATCCTCCTGTATCTCTGCCTAAGACAATATTGTTAGAAACAACAAAACCACCCCCATACTAAAACTAAATATTTAAGCCATTTATTTAAACAGATCAGAAGAATACACAACCTTCCCTTTCTACTCCTGGTGCAGAAAAAGTCTTACAACTTTAAAGGAAGGAATTCACTGGGTGTTTAGGCGTGCATCGATCACGCTCTTGACGCATATGCTGGATAAGACAGGTTTGATCCCCTGCATGAGAAAACATTACACAAAGAGAAGGAGATGAAAGGCTGGGGTAAGGGATCTCTGCAGCAGAAGCCTGTTGCTTCAGCAAATTACAGATGCACAGCAAAAGCACACCAAGATACAGTAGTACAAAGCATTTGTTGCTTGGTCATGGAATGGGAGCATCACTCAGGAGCAGCTGAATAACAGGTATGTATTAAAAGAAGAGGGCAATAAAAGCTCCGCAGTTCCTTATACCCTTTTATATCAAACATATGCCACTTCCTCTGTTTGTTCTACCTTCCTTTCCCTCCCAATGTTTTGAAAGCCAATAATTACTACAAAAAGTGCTCTTAGTAGGACACAGTCTACATCTACACATCCCAGATTTGATAGTACTGTGAGATTCAGTGATCAAATACACATATTTACAATTATTATCCTAGCTGCATGCAAAAAGCGTGTATTCTAAACACATTGACAAAATTACAGCCATACAAATCTGACCAGGTGAAGGTAGAGCAGAGGTCTTGCCAGTGAATGACGCTGACCTCCATGTCAAACTGGCTTCCACACAGGCTGAATTTCCAGAAGTTGCTCAAAGGAACCAGGCACCCATTTGGTGGAAATTGTTTTAAAAGGCTCTGCCATGTTGCCTGAAAAGGCTGGGAGGAGAGCAGAAAGAAAAGAGTTATTTCTCAGTGTACTTTGTTCAAAATTAATTTTGCTCTTTCCTTCTCTAGGAAATCTGTTTCCATTGTTTGGAATTTGTTTGGGTGGTTGTTGGGTTCTCCCTTCCCAAAGGGAATGGCAGGAAAAGAAATACACTGAAAAATTAGAAAAACATCAATTGTTTTGTGAGAGTTTTTTCTTTAAAAAAATGTAAGAAACCTATACACACCCTGGGCAGAGAGCCTGAAATCAGGTGTAATATCTAGAGCTACACTTCACTTACTCACTCTCTCTTTTAATTGCCTGGACTTGATTGTATCCCTTTAAGGAAACAGGAAGGAATCCAGGAACCTTTGTGTTGTTTACTCAGCAGGAGATTAGCCCAGCTCCATAGCCCTGAGCTAACCCATGCTGCAATATCGATGGATGACTTCATCATGGGATATGCCAGTACGATACAGAGGTGTATCATAGAAACAAAGACCTGGAAGGAGCTCCATCATTCTGAATAGCATCTTAAAAAAGTTGCTCTGCTGCAATTTACCATTTCCCTCACCAAAGTTCATCAAACAGGAACACTTCTTTATGACTTAGCATACCAACTTCTTGATCTTTGCTAAACAAACTGGCCACAGAGAAACTTGTTTGATGCAGGCTCTATGCTCCTATCCGCAAGCAACTATCTGCAAGTAAGTTCTCTTTTTTTATTTCAAGAGGTGAACAAATAAACTTCTTAAAACTGCACTCACTGATGCTTCATGACTCAACAGCACAACACGTGCCAAGAACCATCAATATAATAAGTCTTCAACACAGATAGGTATCCACAACATACCAAAACAATATTATTTCCCCCAGAAATTGCCATAAATCACACCCACACACCGCTCCCCAGCCATGCCTATCGCAAGCCAGTGACACTTTGCAGCTCTCTCACACTGGCACAGTGTCACAGCGTTGGCACTGCAAACATTGAGGGCGCGTGTTTGCACTGGAACTGCTCCTACTAATCGGGCTTTTGGCTTTGTTGGGTTGTTTTGCTTGGGGAGTGGAGAGAGAAAGCATCAGTTTTTCCTCTAACAATATTTGGGCCAAGAGTTAATTCTCAGCAATTAAAACCAAAATCCAAACCACATTTTTTCCATAAACACCTAATGGTCTTGGATCTGTCAATATAACTAGCACACAGCTGATTTTTCAGAAAATAAAGAGCATGCCTGCAATAAGACATGACAAATAGCAATAGCTAGTTTAAAAACAACTAATTTTTACAAATTCCTTTACTTTATAAAGGCTTACAGGTTTCCTGAAACTTTTTTTTTAAAGAGACAGAACAAAACATTGCAACATCTCATACAATGCAACATAAGGATTCATCTTACATACCACAGCAGCAGGGGAATGGAAAAACCAGCCCTTTGGCTTCAAGAAGAAGAATTCATTGTATTTTCACAGGCTGGAGATCATGCTGCACATCCACAAAGGACATGGTTACCCAACAGTAGGTAAACATCATTCACTTAGTCAAGTAGAAAAGGCTCTGAGCAGTAGCAAGTTTCCCACTGATGCCACTGCTGTTAATATTCTACCACAAATACACGGTTGTTAGAGGACAATCAGCTCAAGAATATAACTGAGAAAGATAGATTATTTTAGCTGTGAAGAGATAATACAGCCTTTATTCACATTAGCTGAACACCGCTAACAGCGTTGTGAAGTTGGAGGTAGATGCTGCTTTGAGTTCAGCAATCAGTAGGTAGATTACACCTATGTAACACCAAGCATGTTGACTGCAGAGTGTGTGCTCTGCTCTGCTGGTGATACCTACAGGCCAGGCAGGTAGACAGGAGGCAAACAAACTTTCTTTGCCAGCCCAGATGTGGGAAAACGAAGCAAGAAGACAGAGTACTTAGCATTTGACATCAGACATGCTGGATCATTTTTGATTCAAATTAAAAACTGAGCACTGGGAGCCCAGGCAAGGGAGATCCCTGCTCTATTCTACTCCTCTTTTCCAATGGCTGGTGCAGCAGGCAGGAATGCCCCATAAGGAAGACAAGCTCCAGACCTGAACTGGCATTTAAAGCTCTTCAAATAGTCTTTACAGGAAATTACATAAATCCAGGGCAGCTCCTCAGCTTGTTTAATTGAACATTACTGGCAATTTCCTCTTGCCTTTACTGCCACTTTAGTAAAGGGAGCACTTGTGTGCAGAGCAGGTTGTACCACAGACAACAACCATCAGAAGTCAGCGTGCTTCTGCTGGGCTCATGCCACTAGTTACTGAACAGCAAAGATGTCATCCAGGAAAACTCAACACGTGACAAGCACCACCTTGGCTGCTGCAGCTCACCAAGAACACATCAGCAGAAATGCTGCAGCGGAGACTCCTTTCACACCCTGAGAGCAGCAGAGGCACTGGTACACGAGGTTCTTTCTCAGCCCCTGGGAATGCAATCACATTTGGTGTCCTGCAGAGAAAATTCAGGCTGAAAGGAGGCACACCTTAGTGCTGTGCTCATGGACAGCTAGACACATGCCGTCAGTGTCCTCAAAGTACTTCAAGGGCAAAATTATATTATGCAGAAACAGCCTTTTGTTGAATAAGTGGATAAAAGGTTCTAATGGATGCACAAAGCTTGAAATGCAGAAATTTGGTTTTTGTGGAGTTGCCTGTGTAACCAATTCCTGAATGGCAGAGATGGTGAACTGTCCCCAGTCACTGTCTTCTTTAAGAAAAGAATCCAGGAGCCTCAGATAAAACTGGGTGGTGGCAGTTGCAAGTCAAACAGGAGGAAGCACTTCTCCGCAAACCATTAAAGCATGGGACTCGCTGACACAGGATGCTGAGGATGTCACAGGTGTTCATGGGCTGCAGAAGTGGCCGTTTTTTTCTTCCCTGAGTTTGTCCATAAAGTACTATCACACGAAATACCTGTTTTGGTGAACATTTTCTGAACCACAAACAGCCAAAAGAGTGTACTAGGGAAGTATTGTTACACATTTATGCTGGGAAGACAAGGGTATCTGCCATTCGCTGCTGTTGGAGACACAGTGCTGGTTCAGCCTGGCCATTCCTCAGCATGAATAGAGGCTGTTTTCTCATCAGCAGGAACCACCCTCCAAGTACACAGAGTCTTCCACCAAAAGGACCACAGCATTTGCTGCATTTTCACCAAGGACAGCCCTATGAACTGGACTTGATACTCCAACAGCCAAAGGTCAGGCTTCTCCCCACAACTATCACTGCTATCAGACCCATAACTTGGGTGCTGAACTCAACTTGGACCTCCCTTTGAGTCCTCAGATTCTAGCTGTCTATGTAATACAAGAACAAAGATTTTCCTTTCCAACATGAATCTGCATCTCTGACAGCCACGCACCTTGTCTGACCTCAGCAGAAACCCTCCTGGGCTGCTGCTACCTATGCACACTCATCCAGCAGAGTCACTGTTTAAGTCAGTCACCCTCTCTAGGCATCTTTTCACTAGTTCTTACCTTTGTTGTAAGAGAGAGAAACAACTGGTATTAGCTTCATGGCGCATGCTCTTTCTGCCACCCAGCCTCGGGATGCTGAGCGAGAACGGTGTTGACTGATGCCTCTATTTGGCTCCCAATCTTATTCTGTCACTTCATTAAATTTCCCAACAGCCACCCACTGTCCTGAGCTCAAGCCCCTCCTGGCCAGCTGCAAGTTTTCCTCAGCCGCTTCAGTGTCCTCTTTGTGCAAAGGCTAAAAATCCTGTGACAATCCCATCTCACCTGAAGTACTGCAGGTGTAAGCTCACAGAAGAGGGCAAGAGCCTTATCTTTGTTGATCAAGATCCTTGACCTTGAAATCAGCCTCATACAAACAAAAATTCATAGCCTTATGTTGTCCTCAAATAGCTCCCCCACCACACACACACACACACAGATAAAATATCAAACCAGAATATCAGACCACTCAATCCCCTTTCGAGGGAGAAACTTCTTTTTGGTAAAGCACCCACTCACACTGCTTACTGAATACATGTGATAGACAGTGATTTCTTCTCCAGTTGAGCACCTTTTCCACATTCCAGGAAATTCACCTCCAGTATCCTGAGAACTGGACAGTGATCTCAGCCCTATAATCTTTTCTGGGCTGCATGTTAGCAATGGGACCAGGGGGAGAAGCTTTACCTCGCTCCTCTGAATCTGCAAGATGCACTTAAAGGAAAAAAATGGTTTGCACAGATTAACAACAAGGAATGAGTATGGAGAGGATTTCTAGGCACCACAGCTCCCTGGAGAAGCCTCTTCACGGCTGGTGCTGCATTGGTTTTGCCCAGGAGCGAGGTATGGGACCCACGGACAGTTTGACCTTTCTGCAAATGCTATTAAAACAACAAACAGAGCTGAGGCAGCTAGGTGAAGCCAAGTTCCAAGAAGACGGTTAACCCATTCTCTGCCTCACAGAGATGAAAATGTCCGTATGCACAGGTGTGTGACACTTGGTTACCTTCTCATCTAAGGATCTACCCAGATAAGAGTGGGTATAAAGGTAAAGATTCATCCCTTCCTGTGAGCTAAGGAGGTGTTGACTATGCTATGCAAAACAGCTTTCCTGAAATGCCAGTGTAATTTGTGCACTGGAAAAGGATGAAATCCATGCCCTGAGCAGAGACACCTCTTGTCTGTTAGACCACTGAGGGGGCCACAGGTCAAGTCTTGGATCCAGGGAGTCGACACTCCCACTCCCTCTCCTGAAAGAAGAGAGGATCAGTCTGATGTCCAAGAATTCCAGGATCTCGTACAAGATATCAGAAATATCCTCTCCCTTTCTCATTCAGGGGGACAATCACAGCAAAATACTAAAAGTCTCAGATTTCTACAAGACAGAAAACTAAAGAAAGTTTTGAGCAGCCACAAGCCCTGAACTGCTCCTCCACAAAGCAGGATAGCACATGCAACTGAAGGGCACATGTTCCCTGCATACCAGGCACAGCTTAGTGCAAGGAGCAATGAAAGCAAGGAACAGCATTTGACGCAAACTCAGAAGCAGATGCTGTCTGAGAGGTGCTTTTGTTCAACTTCTACAACTGTTCTGGGAAAGGTGAAATTACTGGAGGAGGGGGAATATTCCCCTCTGACAAAAGCTGTCACTGAGTCAGAAGCCCACAGCAGTAACACTGATGTAGGATTACAGAAAATGGGGTGGGGTGGGGGAGGGTGCGTGTGTGTTAGGTATGCTTATGAGAGAGAGTGGAAATTTCCTGACAGATGTTTTTAAAGAAAAATTTCTAAGTCTTCACAAAGTATGCCGCAGAAAATCCTCAGTTTTTAATCTAACCAGCTCAAGACATCCATTTCATAAGAAAACATCACAATCCCACATATTCTAAGCATGTACTTTTTGCCCTTTACTTTTGAAAATGTAACCATTGCAGCCATTATTCTAAATCAGCAGTTTCCCAAATCAACAAGTCACTAGAATTAGTTAAGCAACCTGCAGAACCGCATCAGAACTGAGAGCAAGTTTCTTCAGTCCAACACTCGTGGAGACTTTGGGTGATCCAAACTGAAGTATTAACCATCTATTAATTAAGCACCTCCAGCTCCTTAAAACCAATCAATAAATCTTCCTTCCCCCATCACAGGAATAACAGCCATTTTCTGCAGTGATATACAATGCCACTGCACTCAGCAAGTTCTACTCTGCTGCTTTAAAGCAAAAGCAGGAAGTTGGAACAGAAAGTTCCTAGGGAGAAACTGCTGAGACACAGCAACTTGCAAGCTCATTCAGACTTCCTTCTCAAATAATTCCTTGCCCAAACAAGACAGACTTTCTTCCCTCCTCTCCACCCTGTTGCACAACCTCATTTTCTCTCTCTGCAGGTCTCCCCAAATACCTCGAGTGGTGGGACAGTATCACTCCCCTTCCCTGGAACCGGCAGTATATTCCACAGCAAAGAGCTGGCGGAGAACGAACACCACCACTGTAAATAGAGTATCAGAGCAGCTCCAAGCTAGGAGGTGTGGTTTGCAATGCTCCCTACACATCTCATCCCCTTTCCAACATAGGCTAGTAGCCATCGGTTCAGAAAGCAGCACTATAAAACCTGCCATTAAGCTCCCAAGGTAAATTCCTTGTAATCCTGCCTCATGCACAGCTATGAAGGAGAAGGGCTTGTTTCTGAGCTGCCTTAGGCAAGAGGGGAAGAAGTAGCAAGAAAGCAGATGATTCATGCTGAACTTACCTTCCCTGAGCAACGATAGCTGTGCTTGTAGGTAGCTCTCTGCCTACCTCCCATCCAATTTCAACAAGGGCAGGGCTGGAAACTACCCCTGTGAATCCTGCCTCAAGTTTAATTCCACTTTTACATAGCTGGCAACCTGTTTCACGAAGAGAAGCACAGAGAGCTTAGGAAAAAAAAAAGGCAAAGCATAAGATGACAGTGCAAGGACCATCTTTCCAAAGCACCATAAAACACACCCCAGGGGTGGGGTGCACACCCCAAGACTTTCTCACTAAAGCAGCCAGAGATGCCACCCTCTATCCTGCCACTGACCAAAGTGTCCCTCTATCCCACAGCACCACTAAAAGGAAGCAAAGCCACCCCTGCCCACTGACAGTTGGGAGATACTGATGGGGATTTGTCACTCAATGGCAGCTCCAGGGCCTCCAGGCAGCATGAAGTTGTCCTCAGCTGTGTCAGCTCCCACTAGTTAAGCCTCAGGATTTCTTGGAAGGTGACAAAGAAAAAAAAGAGCATGTTGAGACCTTGGCAGGCTGGCTCTTCACCTGGTATGGTTTTGTCCCCTTTGTTCATCCCTGTCCCAAATGCCTCTGTGTCAGCCTTCAAGGATAATATTTGCTCAGCAAACAACCTTTGCCATGCAAGTCACAAGTGGGCAAGCCCAGCCTCTACAGAGAGCAAAAACCACTGTTCCACTGACTCCCACTGAGAAGACTCCAGCTGGTATCTGAACAGCAGAGACCTCATCAACCTCCCACCAGAGGAATTCCAAACAGCCCCATCCTCCCAGCAGGAAGTGATGGGACATGCAGAAAGCGAAGGTAAAGGCAAGCCCTTCCCCATGTATTTTAAGATGGTTATTTCAAAACCCAGACTAAAAAATGGACATGAAGATTACTACAAACCATCACATTTGTCATTAATACAGGTTTTACAGGGGCAGCAAGGTCCCCTGAGCCATCTGGGAGGGCTCTGTGCTGCCAGAGGGTAACTCTGCTCCTCTCAGACTAGGATGATCCACTCCTCACAGGCTCAGCTTTGCCTCAGCCCCAGGACCATACATCCTTTAGGGCAGGCTCTAGCAGTGTAGCTGAGGCAAAAAAACCCCAAGCAAACCCATACTAAGTGAGGTACCTGCCTCTGAGCAGGAGAGTTTACTCACCATTTTGTTTACTGTTGCTGCAGAGGTGATGCTTAACACTGAACCATGGTCTCAGCTGGGACACTGCTAGAACAGCTCAAAAAAGGGAGCAAACTGCTCCCTTGCAGTGTGTCCTGTCTCTAATCTCCTCCTGGGGTCCTTTATAAAGCTTCTCTTAGTATTGACCAGAACAAAAAAGCTTATCAAACACAAAAAAATAAATAGCATTTTGGAGCCACATTAATGAATCCTTAGTGTTACATGGATAAAGGTCAGGAAACACAGAAAGTTACAGTTCCCATAGTAATGCTAATTCAACCATACTGCACATCCTGTGCATTTAGGGGTACACGTTGAAAAGAAAAGGGCTTCATACACCGATGCCAAAAAGGTTTTTGATTTAGTAAAGACAGTTGAATACCACCCCCCACATGTGACATTTATTGTTCAGAGAAGTGGATTTTCGGATCAAATTGGATTAAGCCAATCTAAGCATCATTTCAGCTCCCCATATCTAGGGCAATAGCAAGAGCTCTCAAGCATGGTTACAGACTGAACATTATTTGTCCAACCTGAATAGAGGAAAGGGATCCAGGCATCAGAACGGGTTGAGTCACCAAATCACAGTCGGCGCCAATTCTGCACATGGATGCAGCAGGGAGGTGGTAAGGAGAGAGAGGAGAGAATAACCGACCAACCCCCACCCACCCATAACTAGTAAATGTTAATCCATTTCTATAAATGCTCATTTCTTTGATACTGACAGCTTGAAATATCCCCCTGCCTAGTACCCACCTCACAAGTCTGTAAACAGGTTGTGAATGAACTACAGCCATGCTGACCTCTCTCCAGCGCAAATCTGCGTATTGCTCTGCTCTCTGAGCTCCTGAAGTCTTATCTTCTTGCTTTACATAAAGGCCACACCACTCTTCCCAGAAGCAACAGTTACAAGTGGTCCATTTGCATTTAGCAGCTTTGACTAAGCAACCAGATTTGCATGGGAAGCAAGACTCTTTTTGTGCCATAGGAAATGCATTAAATCAAAGGGGGTTTTGCATCTGTGCTGGAGCAGAGGATTACTTCTCTGGCTATATGTCTGGGAGGAAGGAAAGGTAGAGCAGAGATCTTGCCAACTCCTTTAAGAGGCAAAGAGAGTAAAGAAGAGCAAAGGCAGCTCTCAAGCACAGGAGCAAAGCGTGCAATGGAAGAAACGCGTACATTTGTGGGGACATCCACTTGTGTCCTTCTTCCCTCCAATAAATCTGAATTCTTTTCCTAGTTCCCGTGATCTCAGATGGAAGGGCACATTTCAGGACAACAGACATCTTTGAACTTCAAAAACCTTATAGCTGAAGAGACAGGCTCTGGCAGCACTGCTGCTGAAGAGGTCCTCAGCCCTGCTAGACACCAGGGCACCCGCACAGCCCTGCTCAGAGGACACTGAGCTGATGGAGCTGCTAATGGAGCAACATCAACCCCAGAGTCCACAGCAGGACATAGGCACAGGGACACACAGCAGAAGTCCTTCTGCCCACGGGGTTACTGGATGGCTGTTCCTTCACTTACACCCCTCAGACCCTTGCTGTTACCATCCCTCGAGGTGCATCCACCTTGCCTTTTGGGCTCCAGCATCAAGTCTCCACATTTTAAAGAGGCTTTGCAACCCTCCCCACAGCTGCAATGCCTGGCTGTTCCTCAGAGCTGCACAAATCCCAGCCAGCATCTAGCCACACCTGCCAAGGGTAACATGGATTTGGTGACATTTTAACTTACCTAAGTGATGATGACGCTGATCTTCCTTCTTGGGCAAAGCTCAGCAGCTCTGCACCTGCCAAGGAGGGGAGCTGGGCAGAAGCCAGGAGCTTCAGCCTGCAGCGATTCACACCAGAGCAGGACGGCTCTGCTGGCCTGCCTGTCCCACCCCACAAAAAAATGGGCATTTAGTCCACAAGCAAGAGTTATGGGGAAAATAAGGTTCAGCAATATTTATACATCTCATCTCACTTTCACCTGCTGCTAGCACAGGCATACAGCTCACCTTCCCTAGACATAGTACAGCCACACTAGTCCTTGCCAATAGATAAGCCAGTCAATTTTATTTTACAGGGAGTCAGACCATTTGTCCGGAGAGAAGACTTCAACATCCATCATGCTGTCAACCTACAGGTCACCTACAGCTTAAATTCCCAGCTGGAGATGAGCTTGGTTTCCTCCTCTTCATTTTACAGAGGGGAAACTGAGGCAGATAAAAGCACTACTCTTACTTAGAGATGTTTTGCTGAATGAGATGGAGAGGTATTCAGCTACTGTAACAGTGAAGGCCACCTAGTTTTCCTGTATTATGTGTTAAATGTGCCTTCCCACACCTGCACCTCTCTCAAGCTCCCACTACGCTCAGCCGAAGGCTTAGAGGCAGACTACGGTCTGCTTCTAACCCTCCTTTTCCAGAGGCTGGACTCACCTAGCTATGCCTAGACATAGCTGCATTTTGCCCAAAAGGTTTGCTTTCCTAAATGACTTCTTCAGACATTCTGCAATTTTATTTTTAACACCACAGCTACCAGTCCTACTACTCCAAAGGTCTGCAGATATCCTGCCTGTTATTCTTTTGAAGAGCCTGAGATAGGAAGCAATAAACAGCTAGATACTGCTACCTTGATTGCACAGCTACAACAAATGGACTTGACATTTTTCAAGCTTTCACTGCATTAGCCTTCATCCAGCACATGTGCTCAAGGCTAATTCTTTCAAAAAGCTGTAGCAGAGGTCTTAAGAGCTCTCCCCTTATTCATACTCTCATCTCCTCTTCAAAAACACAGGTTGCCTCAGCCCATGACATATCATCTGCAGTAAACAGTGACATCTTTGCATCTGCTGGGATTTTACCAGCATCACAAGCTCGGGCCAGCCCCATGCCCAGACAGCGCTGGACCACCACAGCAGATGTCAGGAGGTTCATGGCTCCCAGTCACATTTTTAGAGGTCTCCTACCATCCTCAGAACAACACAAACCTTCCCACGGGGCTTTCAGGTGTATGTAATCCTCAAACATCCTTCTGAACCAGGCAGTCCCTTCCACATAGATGGGGCCATTAACTGGTGCAGAGAAGTGATACAAAGTCTTGTACCAGCACAGAGATTAAACCTACAGAAGCAGGGACAACAGCTCCTCTCCTTCAGATGACATCTCTGCTAAATTAACTGCAATCAGACACTTCACTAGATAGAAAGCAGGGATGTTACAAGCCTCTTTGCTCTCAATCTCATTACTTGACAGATTTTCCTCCAGTTATGGCAACCAGATGAGAGCACTGTACCCTTCCAGGGCATTGTACCATACCTATTTCCTCCAAAACAAACCTATGATTAAAGTCACAGCCTCTAAGAGCACAGGAGACTGTTTGTTCCTGCTTTAGTGCTTTGTGACACATGGTTAAGAGAAAAACACCTGGTTAAAAAGTCCACAGGGCTTCCCAGTCATGTATGTTACTCCAACCCGAACGATGCACAGGAAAACCCACCATGGCTCCAGACTTCATTTGAAAGTTCACAGTACCACAATCTATGCACAACCCACAACAGCTATTAACCTGAGGTTTGGCATCGTTTTCTCCCAAAGCTCACAATATTTGTTATTCCACTTGAGGGCCCTAGGTCCTGCAGGCAAGTGTAATAACAAGATCCAAGCTTTCCTGGCAGCTTATACAGACACACAGAGATCTCCAAGACAATCAGAAATCAGCATGCAAAAGCAAATCAAGAACCTCATTTAAAAAAAAAAACAAAAAACACCAACTTATGTCATCCCATGGCACCTTTTTTTTTTTTTTTTAAACTCTGGCTCATGGTTTTTAAAAGCCTAGGGCTGGCAAGACTTTTGAACATATGGCCTGAGAAGAGCACATTGCGCACCTTGCCACAGCAAAAGCACACAGGGAATACTTAGTGTATCCAGCCCAGTGCTCCTTGCACAGCTGCAGAGGTCAGGTTTGCTTAGCAAAATGTGCAGTTAGGCCCATGCATAGGGAAATCCTTCTTGGCATCAGCCAAGAAATTAAAGCTTTAGGATGCAGGATGGGAAGAAGAGAACACTGCTAGAAAAACATTAAGAGGGGTAATCAGAACATTAACAGCATCTCCCTTTCAAGCTGCTGGGCTATCCATACCTCAAAGGATACACAGTGACAAGGGACAGTTGCAGTTCTGCTCTTCTGACGCAACAACAAAAGGGATCATTCAAGATTCAGACGTTCAAAGTAAACCAAGTATTTCCACCTCAGATTTTATATGGACAGCAAGCAAAGGCATCTGGCAGGAACAGGAAAGATGCTGCTCTGCTCAGTGGAAGATGACACAGTTGCTACAGCTGAAGTTTCTTGTCACTCTTTAAATTCGAGATAAGCTCCTGCAAGCAGGCGAGGAGAGGTGGGAGGATTTGGTCCCAGAGTAGCCTTATCAAATCAAAAAGATTTAGACAGCAAGTAACATATGGGCTATACTATGGAAACCAAACCTAGTTTACTGTACATAAGGATCAATATCTGCAAAGCTCTCTGACCATGAAGAACATTGTGCATGGAGCTGTGCCCATATGATTCATGTTGCTGCCAACTGTCCTCATCCCATTAGTTTATTCTCTGAGGCTGCCTGGCAAAGTCACAAGTAACAGCAGATCCCCAGCACTATCTGCGTGCTGCTAAAGACAGTCCTCCTTTGCAATACAATCTTCAGATCAGTAGATGGTAGGGTCTTGATTCATTAGATGCATCAGACTGGGGTGGGGGAGGAAATTTTCCTATTTGATGGACAAAACAGCCAAGCAGACTTTCCAGTCAGACAGTTTATTCTACCCAGCTTAGAGACCAAGAGAAAAGTGATGCTCTGGAGAATGAGAACAACATTGTTTGCCCAGCAGGGTAACTTTGGAGAGATTTTACACCTTCTTATGAAGGATCCGAAAATTTTATGCCACATCAGTCTCCGTGCGGCAGGATGACCTGGCAGAGAGGATTCCAGCCCATTGCAGTTTCTCAGAACCTCCTCTGGACCACCTGAATTGGCCAGTGAAAGGACAGACTAGACTGATTATCTGTTTGATCTAAAAAAGCCATTTCTGTAGCCCTAAGGAGATGTATATATATATATTCATCTGTATACACCTGCTTATGTGATCCTCAGAAACAAATATAGCTCAAGAACATGAAAAATAAGATGCAATTGCCCCTGAACCTGGGTAAGGCAAGGCAAGAAGTTACCAGTTTTCTGAGAGCCCCTTCATGCACAACAGCCATCATCTCCATCAGAATAAGCAAGGACTCAACGGGTCACATCTAAACAAGCAAGCTGTGTTTGGATTATCCTGCCTCCTCAGGATATTCCTGAGCACAGCCATCTCCCTGTGTCTGAGGCTGGCGATCACTAGCCTCTTTTCCCCTTGGCTGTTTTCAGGAAGTCCTACAGGAAGGACCTGTGGTTCAACACACAAGTTCACTGAAGTGCATCCCATGCGCATGGGATGTTAAAGACGCTGCAGTCTTAGGAGAGGGAAAGCTCTGGTATTTTTTCCTTCCAAAGAGAAGGAGAAGCAGCACTAATGCAGCTGCCATAGGGACCTGTGGCATCTTCACTGTGCAGTGTCATCTGCACCTAGTTTGTGGCAAGAAAGAACATTCCCTGAACAGAGGATGCTAGAGGAAAAAAAAGAGAAAAATAAAAGATCTCCATTCAGGTCCAGCACACAAGACCAAAGCCCCTGGACCTCACCTCAAAGGAGCCTGCAGACTTCAGAGCAACAGAGGAAGGGAGAAGGTGGACAGGATGGCAGCTCCCCAGCCCGGACCCGGCCAGGGCTGCACTCCCCATCCCGTGGCCACGGCCCAGCTACGCCTCGGGAGCGGCGTGTGGTAGAGAAGGTGGCTTTGCACAGGAACGTGGGTCCTCCGTAGCCGTCCTTCACCGGCAAGGGACCACCGGCAGCTGAGGACGAGGCAGGTACGTTGCTCTGGACAGGCGAGGACCCCCGCAGCACACGGAGGCCCCCCAGTCCTCCGCTCCGCTCTCCCCACAGCCGCAGAGGAAGGACAGGGGAGGCCGACGAGGCCGGGGCCCTTCGCTGGGGCAGCCGCTCCCCAACACCTCGCCTGCCGAGTCCTCGCCGGCTCCCCGCCGCGGGCTCGGGCCCCCGAGGGGGTCCTGCCCGAGCGCCAACGGCCGTACAAAATGGCGGGGGGGGCAGCCGCCCCGGTGAGGGGACCGGTCCCCAACGACAACGCGCCCCCAGCCCGCCCGCCCCGCTGCTGCCGCCGCCGCCGCCACCCGCCCCGGGGAGCCCCTCACGCCGCTTACCTGATCCGGCGACAAGGGCGGGGGGGGAGCGGAGCGGGCACCTGCGGCCGCCCTGCCCGAGGGCGCGGGCGAGCGGAGCCGCCGTTACCGCTGGAGGCGGCCCCGACCCGGAAATGAGCGGGGCCGCGGGCGGGCGAGAGAAAACCCGCCGGGCGTCCGGGCCGGGGAGCGGGGCCGCCCCCCCCTTCCCCGGCCCCAAACATCCCCCAAAGGACGCGAAACAGGCAGGCTGGGGCTTGCGCACCCGGCCCCGCTCGCAGCCGCTCCCCCGGCGAAGCCGCAGGCACCACCCGGCGCCGAGGCTGATTTGTGGAAGAAAAATCAGCCTCAGCGATTAACGGCACCGAGTTGGGATGTTTGGGTTTTTTTGCTGTCGTTAGGGGTGAAAAAGCAGCTTGCTTTATCAGCTGCATGCTGTAATAGTAACCGCAGCACTCGCGCTGGTCCTGTGATAGCACATAACAAAGTATCTTTCTACAGTTTACTGCTGCCAAAAGACTGGGGGGGGGGGGAAGCCCAAGCCCTGCAGCATCTGTCGGACACCTGCAGTGACAAACCTCAACCTATGTGGTGTTATTTTCCCTGTCCCTGGGGGTCCCAGCTCCGCAGCCCAGCCGGCAATACCAGGGGAGCAATGCACAGCTGGCTCCGCAGGCTTGCACCCCAGACTCCAAGGGCTGTTGGCTTCCATGCGCCCCAGCTGGAGATGAACCAGGGCAGACCTCGGTATCTGACTGAAACAGACTGGTACACAGCAGCCAGCATCATCTATTTCACCAAGTGGTAAACAGGCAGAGAGACAGGGGTCAGTTTCCCCAAGAGACGCACCTGAGTTGGAGAAGTTTCAAATTTTAGAACAACTTTTTCCTAACTCTTTCACAGGTGCCAAGCGCCTGCAGTTCCCACAAGATGGTGCTTAATTCCTCTTGGAAATGAGGGTCTAGCCAAAAGCTCCAACAAAACAGAGGCTAGTAGTATTTGGGGCATTTTGGCTTGAGGAAGTCAGAACTGGGCCAAAATGCACCATTTTTCACCTCCAGGTCAATCAATACCCCATCCATTGCATGCTGATGCACATTTACCCTGAGAGGATTTTGAACAGGATAGGGCCCAGCAAAACAAACCCACATCATACAGTGCATTCAAAAAATATTTAATAAACCTTTAAACGGAAAGGCAAGCAACCTAATGCAACCAGGTAAATATATTGAGAAAGTTTTTATTAGAAGGTATATTTCTGTTAAAATAAATAGTTACATTTTCTTCAGCAAAACATTAGAAAAAAAGAAACATGAGAAAAAAAAAGCATTAACAATTTAATACTGAACTTTTAAAGTGACTGTGAACACTACTTAGTGACATTGCCATGTAAATACATGAATTGCGTAGGCTGTTGCTGGTCTAGTTGCTGCTCCAACATCAGCAATTTCCACAGGATCTCCACGTGCGTTGTGTGCTTAAGGGTCTTCTCAAACCCAGTGACAGCAGTGGAGTCCCAGGACACATTTAGCTCAAAGCGCTGCTTTAGATGCTGTTTTCAAGAGCAAGAGAAAATCCCAGAAGAAAGAGGTATTTATTTCAAAGTTAAATTTCTAAGCCTTCTGTTTGGAATTAGAGGTTTCCCCTCCCTGTGCAGGACGACTGATGTGGATCCACACAGTGAGACAGATGCAGTTAGAGACTGTCCTAGCAAAGCTGCCTGCAGATTGCAAACAGAGTGACATCCCACCGGTAGGCAAGGGGAAGGAGGGAGAGGAAAGGGGAGCAAGTACCACTACATTCAGAAAGGCAGACACCACAGGGACATGGAGGGCAGGCAGGCCAGAACCCACCATAAAGGCACAGGGTATGTTTGGCACAAATGAACTGGCTGACGTGGCAGCCAGGTGAGGTGGTCCATTCTCTCATTGATTTAAGGGGAAGATGGAACAAAGCTTGAGAAAACTGTTGGGAAGGCCCTCTGACTTTGGCAATGCTCAGCCCTGCCACCAGCCACATCTAGCATGAGTTTAGCAGAAATGGACCCCTAAGGGAAACACGCACAAGGAGTTTCAGGTATTTCTCCCACAACCACTTTGGTGAAAGTGAGAGCTCTTCTCTCAGAGGAGAGTGTGAATTACTAGATTCATTTTTTAAAATGGATAAAACCTCTGGGGAATATACAACAAGTACTAGGGACAACCCAGTGCTGGCAGACAGCAGATTCTCTTTTATTCTCTGATCTGAGTGTTGCAGGTACACATCCCTCCAAGAAGCCACAAGAAAACAATTCCTAGGTTCTACGTGGTCAGAAGTGAAGTATTTTCTCCTACCCCTTGAAAATCAGCTTGCAACAGTATTAACAGTAGGGCAGGCAGCAAACCAAACCCAAAATAGCACACACAAATTGTGGCTTACAGAGCATGCCATAGATACAGACTGTTGCACACAACGTAAAACAACTCTACAGTGCTGTACAGGTTAGGGGCTGGTTAGATGCACAAGAAGTTCACCACTACCCTTGTTAAAAGCAGCAGTAGTATCACAGGAAGGAGAAAAAAAGTGGATTCCTGAATGCACAGACCCTTTATGTGGAACAGTGGAAACAGCAAGGGTTGGGACTCTTGCAGAGTTCAAGTGAGTGCAAGGACAGTTGGACATGAACTGCAAGATGAACTTTTGGTCCAGGAACCTGACCTCTCAACTACCATGTACTGGAGAGCAGACAGGCCCTGGCAACTACCCGCTGGGCTGCCCAGCCACACATTTTGCTGAAGAAGGGACTGACTGCTACAGATTATTACCTTGTTCCTATGAACTTGATAAGTGTAGATTAATCAGCAACTGCTGCCCAGAAGATAACACATGCCATGAGGTACACATAGAACAAAGGCTTGAAGAACTCCAGTTAGGACTATCACAATAAATCCCTCCATATCCAATCCCGAGCCTATCACAAGGTTTCCAGGGATTTCAAACTGGGGTCTAATCTAAATAAGGCAGCACTGCATAACAAAAAGCTATTTTCAAAAGCAGCCACAGCCTTTTTTCTGCAGAGGGCAAGATGATCTTCCCTGCTTTCTTCATCCATTGAAGTGTGATAAATGAGCAGCAAGAATTTCAAGCAAATGCATGAAACTTCTCTTAAGGAAGAGAAGGGTAGTTTGAGGCGTTTTTGACAGATCTGCAGTTTCTTCATCAGAGCTTAGATCTATAAAGCCAACAAGCTATCACACAACAGCCATTGCATCACTTGGGGAATAAACACAGGCAAATAAAGGGTTAATACAGAGTGGTGCTTTCCCAGTATCCCTTCATACCCTGCAAATTAGCATAGGGAAAAGAGGAGTTTCCTCCCTGAAGAGTTAGAACTTTATATTTAAAGCCAGGCTTTGGTCTGTGATTACAGTTTTAAGTGTACAAAAGCTTCTCTTTGAGAGGTTAATATAATAAACTAAAAGACAGATGAGATGAAACTCAGGCCTTTTATCAGGCACAGCATTTAGCCTCATGAAATGCGTGGACCAGAACCAGCAAGCCTTCTGGATCAGAGCACTGGAAGACAGTGGCACCAGCCCAGTCAGTTCTGATGCAAAAGGAGAACAGAGGAGATGTAGGGGATAAGGGTGCCAAGCTGCAATTTCTTAGTGCACTCTGTTGCCAAGAGAATTTTGTTTCATAGTTTAGTGGTTTACATAATCACTCAGTGGTTTTACAGTCCAGGAAGAAGGGATAAAAAAAATATAGTTGCATCATTTTCTCCACCCATATATTAACACAAACAAGGCAGAGTCAAAAGGGCTGCAGCTTCTAAGCACAAGATTTTCCTTATCCAGCTTTGCCCCTCAAAGATGTTTTGCTTCTGGATGAAATGCCTTCACTTCTTGCCATTAAATACCTATATGTTCTTGCCAATTGCTCTGTGTGCATTAGGGACAAGAGAGACCCATTTGGCAAACTAAGCAGCTGTGCACATGCCACTGCCCCAAAGAAGATTGCCCAAAGCAGCGGAAGAAAAGAAATCCCACACCAAACCTGAAAATAAACACCTTTTCTCAACTCCCATTTTCATCAAATTCATCCTGCTCCCACTACTTGACAGTAGCTTGTTGCTGGTTCACTTCAATTAGAGTTGTATCCATCTAGCAGTAAGCTTTTCCTGCAGGCTTTAGACAATCACAGGATTGACTTGTTTTATAATCCAATATTCCTATTCTGGTTTCAGAATCCTCCAATTTTTTCTCTTCCTGTAGTGATTTCCCTGTTCCCTAATTGCCTTAACTGTGTGAAGCTTAAGACTAAATCTGACTGCATTAAGTGCAGGCCTGCTTCATAAGCTATGCAGGCCCTTGTGTTACATAGGTGATACTCTTAAGTCACAAGTTCGTATTTGCACTGGTGTCTCCCCAACAGTCAGTTAGCACCACAGCTACCCAGTCTATTGCCTCCCAGCTTGCAACAGCCACCACAGGAAAGTCCTGATGCTTATCACAGTCTCCACCACAAACACTCAAACCCATGCCCAGTGCACAATTGTACTGGTAGGAAACACCACCCACCACCTCACCTACGCTGCTCATGCAGATGCGATCAGGCAGATTCACTACATTCTCCAGCTACTAGTAGAACTTCTGGGGTTATTTACCCTTTCTAAATCAAAGGTGCCAAAGAGTCAACTATAAATCACTATTCCTTATATAGGCTATGTAATCAGCTTCAGCAGCTGTCCTGCTCCCCAGCAAAGACAGCATATGTTTGCTTTGGCCAGTTGCATGCTGTTTGTGCTAGGAGAGGTAGAAGATGCCTCATGCAGCTAGACACGCTGCAGAAAAAGATACCAGGAGCTGGTTTTGTGTCATAGCGCAAGGACTTAAGCTTAAGTGCATGCAACTCCCGCAGGAAGCCATGTTTCACCCTGTGAAGAACAGAGAGTTCATGCCTCTGAACAGCAAGTCACAACCAGACCACTGACAAGGCAGTACCTTACAAGGCACAGTCCTGCCCTGCTACAGACCCACTAGCTCTGATCTTTTAAGGGACAAGACAAATGTAGCCAGTTCCACATGGGCTGCATGTGCACCACCACTCCTAACTTCACTTCCACTTCTGATGTTCCTGCTATTGCCAGCTGCAGAGCTGTACCTGTAAGCCACAACATGAGACAAGCAAGCTGTGAGGCTGGTATACCTACAAGTCTAAATCCAAAGCCTCAACGTCCAAAGTCTTTGAGCAAAAGACAGAGCCAAGCCCCAGTTTGGCAGGAGATCCCTTCTGTATCACCCACTTGGAATTTCCTTCAGTTGGACAGTACCTTAAGGCACAAAGCCCAAGCCCTGTCAGAGGCAGCCACTTCCTCAGCACTTGCTGGGACACTCCACCACAAGCCACTCAAAATAACATGCCCTGCACAATCTCACCTTCCTACAAGCACTTCACATTGCTTCAGCTGCTAAGCTGATCCCGAGATAGTCAGGCTGAGCTTTTCCAGGGCAATTTTCCAGGGCAACCCCACACTAATTCCATTCACAGCAACAGGAATGGGGCCTCAAATTCCACATTTCCCTGGAAAAAAAAATATGTCTAAATTACTTCTCTAAATAGGCTTAATGACTTACTTAACACTCAGAGTTCAAGCTGCAGCAGTGCCAGGAGGACAAAAATAAAAAAGGGAGAGACCGTGACAACATGAATCAGGATAAATACATAACTTTTCTACATTTCTGCAGTCCCGGTGCAGTCTGCAGCAGGGCCAGCTCCAGCTTCCAGTGGGGATGCAGTTAAGGGACAGAGGAAAGGACATGGCTTCAGCAAAGAATGAAGTCAAGAGGAGATTTGGAAGCCATGAGAAAAACTGGTTTGGCAAGAGGTTACTTCATCTTTCAGTAGCACAAAGAGCTAAGGAATATCAGATGATTTAAGAAAAAAACAAGACTAATGCTCTAAAAAGCAAAGGAAGCTAAAAGCTGTATGAACATGAGAGCATCATCTACATCCTGATTATTTGGTGGTAAAAAGCCAACAGCAATTCAAAGTGCATTATTTGGGAGAGCCCAGCTGGGTCAGCATCAGCCTGGACATGGGCAATGGCCAGGCCTCAACACAGGTCTAGAGCAAGGTATCAGTCCATGTGTGTCTTCGAACACGGAGACCCCCTCCCTGGCCCAGTGGGCAACAAATGGCTACAGTCAATTCCACCAGTCTCCATCCCAGGGAAATCCCCTTTGCAGCATGTTCAGGAGCACAGGGCAGCCTGCTGCTGAGAGATGAGACTGGTCCTACCCTACATCTGCTCCCCTTCCCACCCACCCTTCCCCTCACGGCAGCAGGCTCAGAAGAGTGGCAGGCACTCTTTTGCACAGTCTAGAGGTGGAAGCTTTATCTGAAACCCTTCCCGAGGGAAGAGGGACGCCTGCATGTCCACATTGATGCAGAGTAAGCCCAGCATGAGCTGGCGCTGGTACTCCTCCCACTTCATCATGACATCAGAGAGGGAACGGTTGCTTCTCATCCACATAGGCAGTGCTTCACCACAGGCTGATGTGGAAGAAATGGGCAGGCTCTGGGGCCCTCCAAGCTCCAGGTGATAGTAAAGCCTGAAAGGCAAACACATGCAAAGAATCAGCACATGGGAAGACTTGAGCAGGTCACAAGACCAGAGCTCCAGAACCATAGAGCTATTTTGCTCTACCACTGACTGCATGACCTTAGTCAGAAGTCTCTGTGTGTGCCTGTTTTCCCCCCTCACATTTCTTGATTATTCAGACCATGAGCTCTCGTGGGTAAGAATCATGCCCTTGTACTAGGATCCAAATCACAGCTGGGACCTTCTGCCTACTACTGTAATACAGTTTCCTATCCTCATCCAAGCAATACAGTCTTGCCTCAGCCTCAAGCCATGGCCGACTGCAGGGAGTTCAGTTCAGAAGCTCAGGCATGCACACAGAGCCAAAGCACTCTGTCTCATTTGGAAATCCTCTGGTGTTTCCTGGCCACCCTAGTGCCTCCCCACCCTAAACCAGGCCTAGATCTCGAGGCAGAAAAGGTCACTTGAACATAAAAACCTCTTGGAAGGAACTTTTAGGGGATCCTGGGCCAGCAAATGCCAGACAGACAAGCACCGCTGTCTTCTACAGGGAAGATGCATGGAATAAGCTAGCATACTGTTTTAATTAGACCTACATCTTCTGCCCTATTGCTGTAGTAACAGCTTCATTACAGGGTCTGCCCTGTAATGGAAAGAAGGAGACCATGTGCTGAGTCTGTCCAAGGAAGCCAAGAGACCATGGACCAGATTTGCATTTTAGGCTGGGCAGTAAATCCTTCTGGTCAATTTGTGCCTTATTTGCTTTGCTCCATTGGAGTAGAGTCTGTAGAAGTCAAAGGTGAAAGGGGAAATGGAGGGCTCCTCCAGAACAGTGCTGTGGAGGAAAGCAGCCATACCTGGCTGAAAGATGGCTGCCCAGTTTCTTCTTGGCTTTCTTCACAAGATAGTTGCAGATTTCAGTTATCTGCTCCCTCATCCATCTAATATCCTCAGGGATATCTGGGAGCCATTCCAGCAACCTGGGAAGAGATAGGTGACAACCTTTAGTTGGGCCACACAAAGGATAGGATTAAAAGAATGCTAGTTTTACCTCCTATCAATGGTTACTCATTATTTTTGGTGACAAATGCATTAAAGGCCTTTTATACTACCATTCACAGAATTAAGGGGGAGAAGCTGTGAAGGTTGAGAACAGCCCAGGAACTTATCTTTACATTTTGTGTCTGCACTTTCCATACTTCTCATCCATTTTCAGATTTGGAAAGTGTTTTTTCCTAAGCCCTTCTATCACAAGCTACCTCCTTCCAGAAACTTTTCATAGAGTACTTCATACTAAGAACAAGTCTGACAGACCTGTCTTCCCAGCCATGTAAGTGTAGAGCTGGAAATGGCTGGGACTACTCTACCCCTCGCTCCAGAGGGGAACCACCTCTTGTGTGGTTTCTGCTTTCATCCCTGCACTCCCAGTTCAGAAGTCTCTCTCCAGGCTCCAAAATTTATCACCATTTTCTACGGCGAGCTCCAGCACACAGCCATCTTTCTTCAAGCTGGAAGTACTGGCTGTAGCTAAATGACACATGAAGGTAGGAAAAGTTTGGGGTTGGGTTTTGTGATTTTTGGTTTTGGTGGGTTTTTTGTTTTTTTTTTTCATATGTATGTTAAGTGGCAGGAACTCTTTCCCCAGGAACTCTGGTACTGCAGAGTTAGAGAAGATCCTACTCTCTGTCCATTCATCTGGGAAGAACACCACTGAGGGAACCAGCTGAAGGCTTACCTGACAGTGAAGGAAACTGCAGACTCCAGGGGCAGCATATAGGGGACCATCATTGCTGTGGCAACACGTATAGGCAGCATGTTGGTGATGCCAGTCAAGAAACTTCTTCTTTCAGCACAAGCCTCCAGAAGAGCTGAAGACAGAAGAGAACATGGCCAAATCCCCCCAATGGAACTACCCCTTCTTCCTTGCCATACCCCAGAAGTTACCCAGCCTGAGGTGTTCCCTCTCCACCTTCCACTTCTTAAGGAAGTCTTGCTCAGGGTAGCAATTCTCAGAGCACAGCTGAGAACAGCAGCTTTTAACTTTATCAGACTCCAAAAGGAGTAAGCAACAAGATCCCCTACTCTCCTTACTATGCAGAACAGTGTCAAATGAGTCAAACTCTCCAAATTCAACCTCCACAGGGCAAGCCACAACTTTACCTAAGAGGCCCCAACTCCATCTAACCATCAGCGGGTGCCAGTTCAATCCCTGGGTATGGCCAAGCCCAGCCACAAGCAATACCCACGCATCCCAGTAATCCTCTGAAGTGGATCAGGTAGCACAGGAAGATTGCCTGGGCTCTCTCCCTTTGGTTCATACCTTGGTTCAGTCTGGGAGGCAAGTGTTCGAAGATGTGCTCTTCAACAACAGCAAGGGCAGTATTGTCCTCTAGTTGGTCCTCATCTTCTGTTTCTTCCTCTTTCTTCTCTCCTGGGGGTGCTTCTATGGCAAGGAGAGGGCGGGCAGGACTTGGACGATGAAGGAGACCTGAGGAAGAAGTCGTATCATAAGGATGATACAAACTAGCTGCCCTGCCTTGCCTGGCCTTTATAGTGCTAGTCCTCACTTCACCCCTACCCCCCCTCAGACAGACAGACATCATACCCAGTCTCTTTAGCTTACATCTATTGTAATGCTTACCACAATGAGTTAGAAACCTTGCTGCTTTAAGATCATCCTCTCTTTCTCCACCAGAAATCCCAACTTTTCCCCTTTAAGTACAGCAGGGTGCTGTTTGGAAGTGTTTTGTTGCTATAATCTACCAGTCACCAATCCTGCAGGCAAGATTTCCCTCCTGCAGCTTGATCCACAAACACAGCTGCATGACTGCTCTTATCCCAGTAAGGTATGCACCACAAAGCAAACAAATGTGCTTGATCTGCTGTAAATTGACACTAGATGGCATCAAACACACACTCAACCTGCTACAACAGTTGCAGGCAAGAAAGTTCAGGGCTTGCAGGTAGAAGAGAGTGAAACAGTAGCATCAAACTGCTAGGCACTGGGGGCTGCTGAGGGGGTGCCTGCACTCTGCACTGCTGCTACACATTAGACATACCCTAGCTACACATAAAAAGGAGCAGGGTATCTGCAGGATATCCAAATGGCACTGGAGCCTAACAACTGTGTTGGTGTAGCACTGAGCACATGCGAAGTAGCTTCAACACTCAGTTGTGCCAAAACAACCACTCTGGTATCAGAGAGTCCTTCTGCATTGCACTAGGAAGGTGTCCACTCCACCTCTGCTTCCTGAAGTTCTAAAATAGACTTATTAATGGAAATTCCATATTCTGATATCTGAGGCACAGCTCAACTCTGCCCGTCTGCCTTTCGTATGCACCATTGACTATCCTCAAAGCCAAGGCACCAAGCCTGGCACAGAAGAGGCAACTCAGTGCACCCTACAAACACCCAGTGCCTTACCATTCTTCTTCAGGAAGTGTAGTGCATCCCGATAGCCCTGCTTGCACATATCCCGCAGCACCTGTGGGCAGAGGAAGACAAGAGCAAGTAATTTGGAGATTGTCTGGCTGAGCAGAGCAAACACCCAGCTGAATGCTGGCTTTCGAGGAGTTCTCCTGACTCCTGAGCCATCCCAAGGACAAGTCTCATCCTTGCAAGCTCTTCCCAGGCTTTGAGCAGGAATGGGAGGTATAACATGAATACACTGGATATAGGAATCACAGTATAATTCGGATTGGAAGGGACACAACACCTGGAATCCTACGTAAGTACAGGCTTAGACTTGCAGCCACCTCATTTCCCCATCTAGAAGTGATGCTGCTGTGGGAAGCCTTCAGCAAGTCACTCTGACAATCAGCCCACAATACGTCCCAGCAGATGCCATGAAGGGCCACTGCGTTTGCAGATAAAGCCAGCTAAGACTAGAGAGGCGGCAGAAAAAAACTTTTCCAAATAATTCAGCTCATGAACACATGCTTATTATACCCAAATGCCAGGGCTATTTGAGGCCACATTTGCTCAGAAGCATGCAAAACTGTTTGCAGTGCCACCGGCTTCATTGGCACTTTTTAGGAGACAGTCACTGGCTGCAGGCTGGCAGTTCCATCCTGACCTTAAAACACTGAGGAGCACATTAGTTCTGATGGCTGATACATCCTTGTTTACAAGTAAGCCTGACTTCCTGGCAAACGCTACTCTAGAGAGAGCAACAAGGGAATACTTTCCAAGCAACTGCTACCACCTAAATTCCAGATCTCCCAGTAGCAAAAGAAAACCAAGCCACCTATATAACCTTGTGCTGATGGTCAAGGTTTGCCACATCACTGGCTTGATAATGTCAAGGTTAAAAAACAGACAAACAAAAGATACAAAACTTAAAGTGTCTGGAATCTTCTTCTGCTAAAGTGCACAGTATAGCCAGTGCCTATCTACTGTCCCCAAGTTCTGGTGCTGTCAGGAAACTCACCTGTGGTTCCGGAGGAAACAGGGCCTTTGAGAGGCGGTAGAGGTTGCGAAGGTTGAACTGGATGCTTGTATTGGTGACTCTCAGCTCATGCATGTTTGTGGAACTGTCCCGTGGACAGATATCACTCTCTCCTGAGAATGGAGAGACTGTGATTGTGTTTTTCAGCTCATATCGTGGCAAGTTGTCAGAAATCCCTCCATCAACATATCTCTGAAATCAAAACAAATGAAGCACTCTTCATTCTCGTAACTGATCAAGCGTCTTTTTTACTCTGTGTCCCTGTTCATGTTCATGCCAACTTCAGAAGAGAATGGAGTACATCCACCAGCACGGGAGGAGTCAAAAACAGTGACAGCACAGCTGTGTTGTCTATAATCCCCCTTTCTTCCTACGGTCAAGTGTGTTGGTCACAAATGTTCAATGAGAAAGGCATATTCACTTGTGCGACTGCTGACTTACATCTCCTATGGGGTTTAACTGCTGTCCAATTAAATAATGACACACCAACAACCACCTGCAGTGCAAATTAGCACTGATCTAAGCTATCACACTGTAACATTGTGCCATTTTTCACTTGTGTTTAAAATGAATAAGCTCAGACACAAGTCCCACTGGCAGACGGTTTGCTACCTAAGAGTAAAACCAGCTGATTTGTTGCTATCAAGCAGCAAGCCCAACACATGCATACACATTTGGAATCTACTTGCTGTGGTGTGGTAACAGAGCACAAGGGACTTGGTTTTTTTCTCTTAACAGGCACCGTCTTATCAGAGAATGTTCTGTACCTACGTACCATAAACACATTTGCATTACCCTTGCAGGAAGGGCAACCCCAGTAGCATGTACTCAATTCAAAGTACTTGTTGTAGTACCATAATTGCACAAGGAGCTGAGCAAGACAATCCCTATCCCAGGCCTTTGGCAGAGTAAGCAACATGCAGAAGATAAAAGGAAGGGGATGTTGGTCAAGCCAAAAGAGCAGGCAGTTTGAGACCTTTGCAGAGCAACTCAAGCTCTTGTGAACCTCAGTTACAGAAAAGTCCTGCTGATTTTGTATCAGGTTTGATCCTGCCATTTGCTGCCTGAAATCCCTCCTTTTGGATAGGTTCAAATGCAAATCATCATACAGGAGCTACACAGCCCCATAAGCAGCAGCTGTAACATCTTTCAGCTCTCTGGTGGGTGATGAGCTGAGCTGGCAGAGGCTGAACCCAGGCAGAGCATGGAAATGATGATTGGAAGAGGAAGTACTCCATTCTGTGTCATGCTTTGCCTTGTCTCATAGGCAGACTGACCACCAACATTGGTCTTTGCTGCACAATGCCTAGGAAAAGGCCAGCTGCTTTGCCCGGAGGGAGCTTGGCACTTTGTTCTCTCTTGCTCTGGATGGCAAACAGGCAGAGACCTCTTCAAGCAGCTTCTCTGAGCCTGGGGAACAGTTCATAGGCTCTTGGGCTGAAAGCAATCAAATCCAGCTATAGGAGTCCAGCTCCCATTGAGGCAACAGGGTCAGGGGGGACTGCACAATAGGTTTCTTGGGGGCAAACTAAACCTCAGGGCTACCTCTGTGTACAGCCTACAGGTTCAAGGGAGATGGCTTGTGATTACAGTTGTAGGCTACAGCAGCACTAACTCATAGCACAGGGGATTTTATCCTCGTGTCAGGCCTTCTTCATCAAACACAGTATCAAGATAGACATAGAGACTCCTGCACCACCTCGATTTGGGCAGTGAAGAAAGTGGAAGGATGGGATAGATTAAACTCAAGGAGAAGTACACCCTCTCAGAAATAGTAACACTCAGCTTGCTTACAGGATGCTTTCTAGACAACAGAGGTGCCAAAAATCAATTAAACCCTCAACCCCTTTTATAGTGGGCATCAGTTTTCCCTAAGCCAAAAGCAACCATAGCAAACTGTCATTGCCATCATCTCCCCAAGGCTGCTCCACTGAAAGCCAGACTAGGCACAGCTAGAGCTGGAGACGTCTGGCTGACTCCCTCTGCAAGGATGAGAACATGACAGGCTGAGTGGGAAGAGGACAGAGTAAAGCAGGCAGGACCAGCTTTGTTTAAAGAAGATGAGGTAAGTGTTTTGGCCACTTAAGTAAGACACTAGTTTTGTGGTAAGGATGCAAAAACATATGTTTTCCTGAGGGTGGCAGCATGAGTGCATGGATGCCATTAGAAAGGCTTAACTACAACAAGGCTGATAGGCAAAGCCTTCTCACTGCATGGAAATCTAGAAATACACGTGCAGACCCTGCTCTCTGCTCCACCATTCCCCAAGCCAATGTCAATTACCGTTCCTTACTCAAGATCAGCTGCCACTTCTCTGGATTTGCCCGAACCTCCACCAACCCGAGCCTAACCACTCTTCAACCTCCTGCAAAGTCCCTAACAGCACAGAAACAGAGGCTGCAGCCACCAGCTGCCTGCAGGCCTGAGCAGCAGCAGCAGCTTTTGGGGATGGTTCATGGACTGGGATAATTTCTGGGTTGCCCAGTTCCATTCCCTTATCGTGTCCCCTCATGCACAGGGCCCCTCACTCACATGAACTGACAACTGGCTTTTTGACCCTTGTTAGGGGTTTATCTCACCCACATGCTGCAGACAGTTCACAGCTAGAGCATGTGTTGACAGCATTATTGACCCTTCCATTTCTTGGTATTTGAGAATCCTTTTTTTTTTTCCTCCTCCCACCCATCTTCATCATCCACTCCATGGGGCTACCAGAGCTCTGAGAAGTGAACACTGGAAAAAGATTAGAAGAAAGGCAGAATACGCATTTTACACCTCGCACACAGTCATATTGCCTTGAAAACTGGTCCTCACACCAGGCCTGTCAGTCTGTCCTGTGGCAAACAGTCATCACAGGCATGCTAGGAAGCATGCAGTCCTGTTTCAAAACCTTTTTCTAGGCTCGTATCCAACCTAATTTAACATGTCCCCTTGCCAGCCCCCCCTTCAGAGACACAAAGAGCCATGGTTTTCTAGGGAAGGGGTAGGAATTAATTTCCTCATCTCATATATTCCCTCCCCATCTTTCCCCATGAGAAATCTTGACATGAGAAGTCATCCCTCAAGTGTGCCAGGGCAGCTACACATTCCAGAAACCCTACATAGTACACAGTTTTGGAATTTTGAGATTTTGCCTCATCCACACTGACCTCAACTAGCCCCAAAGATGTGTCAGGCAAGAGCTACTGCTATGCTCCCACCAGCTGTGGGAGCAAAATCCTGCCTGCAGTTGCTGAGCAAATGCCAAACAATTACTGATTCTGTCACTTCTCTGAAGGGCTGGACAACTGACATTTCTTCTAGGTCACTTCCCTGCCCAACATGCTTGCACAAGGCAAAACCAGCCAAGTTGTGTATTATGCAGGAGCAAAACTGACCTCACTTTTAGGACACAGGTAGCAGTGGAAGCAGATTTGATGCTGTGCTCTGACAGACTGAGGCATCTTGGTCAGGTCACTTACGGGAAACCAGGACACACATACATTAATAGCGGTTCTCCCTCTCCCTTTTGACTATTTAGTCTGCAAACAAACTGCCTTTTAACATGTGCATTAACCTATGTAGCTCAAGGGGAGACCAAGCTCAGCTGATGCCCTTAAGCATGACTACAATATTCAGAGACACTCCAGGTCTGCACAGCTTTCACATGTTTTCATTTCTAACATGCAAACACAGAAGGGAGAAATTGCTCTGGACAGGATGTTAAAGAAAGCTCTAGCAGGCAGCAGAACATTATTGTCAGAGGAAGGACAGGAAGAACTCCATGGAAAAGAGGTCTGATATCAGCACCCCTAGTTAAAACCCTGCAGAAAGCATCAGGCACATGGGAGAGGGACTACACTCATGATTTCTATTCTGGACCCAAGTTCTCTCCACATACAGAGGGTTGGAGCCTCAGTGCTGGACAACATTGTACCAAGCAGCCAGGAGAACCATTTGCCAAGTCAGCCAGCACTTGCCCAGATTGCTATATATTACTATCATGTTAAATCCTCTAGTCTTCGGGACTTTTATAGCCAACTGCAGGCAGCAGTGGAAATAAGACACATCCACTGTTGGAAGTTGTTTATTTGGGAATTTCTTGTGCCTCTTCAGGCTAATTGCTGCCAGCAGACCGGCAAGAAGACTGCCAAAATTGAGTACCAGCATTTCTGCCTTCTTATTCATTAGTGCATTATTTAATGAAGGAGCATCTTAAGAGTCTTACTTACCACTCCACGCAAGGTTGGAGGTATCAGCCCACAGTAGACAGGGATAAAGGTGCTGCAGACACAGGCCTGAGGGAGAAAGAGATCCAGAATGTAAGAAGAGATCAAAGCCCACTGAACCTACTACTCTTCTCGCAACACCACACTGGCATGTGCTGACAATTATACTCTAGTACTAAGGATATCAGAGACTAAGGCAAAACAAAGCTGCATGCAGTTCCTGCATAGCCCTCTGCAGTAAGTTCCATTCACCTGGATCAGCTCCTCCTTGGAATTGAAGTCTGACAGTATCACATTTTCTCCATCAGAGACCCGTGTCAGGGAAATACCCAAACGTCCCGCTGCAACCTCATGCCCATTCTCTGGCACAGTCTTGGACAGGCAGATCCGAATGATCTTCACCAAGTTGAAAGATGGGTGGAGTGGGCCCAAGAACCTCTTCCGGGCTTCTTTTGACACTCGAATAATGCTGGCACCAGCCTCACCTGCAACGAGAGAAAGAAAAACACACCTAGCAAAACCAGCCTTCTCCTTTACAAAATAAGGCATAGAAAAGCCTCATTCACAGCTTTACTCAAAGGTTTCTCCCCACTGGCTGATATATAACTCAAGATGAGAGGCTATTATGAGCAGTGTTACAGAAGTCATGGAAGTTTGCTGTCTTGGCCCTCATACTCCCCCACTGTAAAGAGATACCCTCATCTTACATATGTTTTATAAAGTCAAGGAAGATCACAGGCATCTGGCTAAGGCCTCATACTTTTTCTTAATCCTGTTTCACTGGCCAGTGCAGGGCTGATGAAAACACAGACTAACAAAGAAAACAAGGGAGATGCTTTAACCGTTTTGAGCTTATGACCAAATCCACTTCAAAACATCTTCCACTAAAACTTTTCTAGTAAGCATCTTCTTCTTTCTGACATGAAAAAAAGTCATCTGCCTGCAAGCAAAAGTGCCAGTAAACAGGAATGTCAGTGCTTTCCAGCTAAGTGATCCCAGCTCTGCTGTGAATGTCAGCCACATCTCAGGTGAGCAAGACAGACACTACACTCCATTAGGGAATTAGTGCCTCCTGCAGAGTCTTTGGTGTCCTGTCCCTTCCGTGTCCAATTCCACAACACTAAACTAGGCCCTAATGGCAAGCACGACTCATGAAGGTATGTCTGCTTTACCCTTGCACACAGTGACCCAGCTGGGTTTGGAGGAGAGGAGACATCCCATCTGCGCAAAAGGGAAGGCATCTGCTAAGCCCATTATCTCACCGTCACTAGGAGCCAAATCTGGCAAGAACATCAGAGCTCTCCAGTGGGAAAGGGGGGATGGAAGAAAACAAAATAAAAACATCAACCCAAGCCAAAGCCTCGGTGCCCAGCATGCTGCCCTTTGCACACACTGCCTGCTGCTTCTGTATGCATCTCCTAGCCATGGTGAGATACAAGTCAACAGTTCCTCTAAGTACCAGCCAATCACTGCACTCCCAGGGGCATCTGGAATATGCATGCAAGAAGAATGTGAGGGAAAGAATTAAAGAAACCAGGAGAAAAGAGACATGCTTTCACAAATTCAGACTTCTCTCCAATCAAACTGAAGTTCAGTTCCTGGAGAAAGATGAAAGACTATCCCAGTTCAAGCCAACTGGAAATCCCTCCATTTTGCTCTCCCACCCAGTCCTGCAACTGCAGAAATGAGGCAGCAGAATGAAAGAATCCAAGTTAGACCTGGGTTAACAAATATAATGAAGATAAGAGCAACAACACCCTCAATGCTATGTTGACACATCCCACTCTTTTGCAATACATTTGTGCCAGTGACATGTTTCCCATCAACACAGCCTGGGAATGCGATTCTGTGCTTAGGAAACCCATCAACACCAGTAGCTCAAGTACACACAGAACCAGACCCTTGGAACATGACCAGAGGCTCTGGGGTCAGGATTTTAGGCACTGTGAGGTAGCAACTTAGGAGAAAATCCAAGTTCTCCCCCCCGAAGCAATTTTTAGCACTATAATCCCAGTCTTTTGCTCTGTCCTAGAGCAATGTTTAGCAGTCTAATTCTGATCTTACTTACTCAATTAGCAGTAAGCCATTGAGCCCAGCCTGTTCCAGATAGTAGCCACATGGTTCAACATCCTTCCCAACAAGAAGGAAGTCAGCCTCACAGAAATTACATTTTATCAGCACCATGACATTAGCACTCATAGTGTTCCCTAAGACACTTTCACATCTGACCAGGGGAGGAAAGACACACAAAGAAATTGCAACAAAGCCAAAAACCATATGAATCCCAGCCCAGCACCTTGGCCACATGACCCCAGGAAACTCCACTGCACTAGTTGCTGGCTTAGCTGAAAAATACAGTAGCGGGGTGGGTGTCGAGTTTGCAGCTCACCCTGTGTGCAAACACCATGCTGGGGGTGTGTGGATGTCACCCAAGAGATGGTGCTTAAAGAATGATGCTTTCAGACTTGGCATCTCAGTGTGCAGAAAGATTTGACAGCAGTACTGAAAACAACTGCAATTAAATTGAGCTTGTGATTGAGCTAAAATGTGAGCTGGAAGGTTTTTTAAGAAAAACAAAACAGTGAAGTCCTAACTATGCCAAAAAACAGATCACCTCAGCATTTGAGGGGAGAGTTCAGTTGCAGCTGCCTGCTCTATCACCATTTCACAGCCAAGACGACAAAATAAGAATTATTGCTCATTAGTAATTTCATTCTTTGAATACTTTCTGGGTGTTTGTTGTTTGGGTTTTTTTTTGTTGGTTTTTTTTTTTTTTTTTAATACATGTGTGCATACATGCATACACACAGGAGCTTCTGAGATATTTCAGTTTAAGGGCACATGTGATTCTGTTGGACTTGCTGGCTGCCTTGTACCAAAGCTGAGTGCAGAACAGCTCTGTGGGAAGTAAGGGGCAAAGGGTGACAGGCAGCACCACCAGCTTTCCTGGAAATAAGGCTAGCTGAGAGTTCAGCCAAAGAATTCAGGTTTACATAGCTAGTTCCATGACAGACGGCAAGTCCTCTTGGAAATACATTTGGGAGGAGAGAGAAGAGGTGAGATGTTTTAATTTTGTTACTACTAGAAGTGCTATTCCAGGAAAACCAGCTCAAATTCTGCTCACAGCCTGCCAGAGGGAGCAGCTGAATGAGAGGTGGTCAAGAGAGACAAGACCTACGGGGGTCAGCCAGAAGCTGTCAATTATTACTAGGACTAGTCCAGTGCCAATTCCAGTCCGCAGAAAAGTTTCCCATGGTTTTTGATAGATCTGGCGATTCAGGACACAGGATCATGTGAAAAAGCTAAATTAAGTTCCTCTTCCCTTATTGAAGTATGTACCAAGGAGCAGAGACAATCCCTAATAGTTGGTATTGCTTTCTGGGAAAACTTTTCATTCTTCTCCCACCAACCTCTTAATTCAACACTTCTCCCTATACAGATTTTCTAAGTCTATATTCCTCTAAAAATTATATTAATATGTGGAATATTCCATTTTCATTAGAAAAGCCATAACCCCTTCTTCCCTGCCCCCACCACTGCCCCAGTGGGTGGTGTTATACACGAACCCGAGTACTGCAGTGCCATCGTCCTTATCTGAATTTCAGTTGTGATGACGCAAAGGAGCATCAGACAGCTGTGTCCTGAAAACACCCCAACATGTCCCTTGCCAGACAAGGGAGACCAGCTGCTCCACCTCTGCTGGTTCATCCTGTGATCCTTCTGCAGTGGCTACAAGGGGCAAGTTACTGTTACCCATGGGAAAAGACCTGAAGGCAGCTGCTAGTTTGCATTTCATTTTTAAGCTATGTCAAGCCAGCTTCACATTAGCATATTGACATAGCAAGATCATTCCCTTAAAGAACTGGCTTTCACCCCCACCAGCCACGCTCGACTAAAATAACCCAGTATCTAAGTCTTTGCTGCCTTGCGTCCCCTAAACTACCCTTCTCTAACCTGAAAAGCATTCAAGCAGCACATGATATTTATAACTGTATACAAACACCTCCAGCCACAGCAGCCTGCTGCTACTCTGCCTCTAGAAAAGGAGAAGAGCTGAAGATCAATCACCTAAAACTGATGTTAGCCAGGCTGCTTGGAAGACCCTTAAGCACAGCTAAGAGCTCTGAGATGAAACAGAAACACTACTTCAAGCCTGTGCAGTGCATAAGGATGAGGACCATCGCAAAGGTTAAACACCCTACGGCAGGAGGGGTGATGAGTGGGGAAGAAGAGCCTCTTCAGACCTGCATCTTCAGCAGCAGGGCTTTTGCACCAAGGGCACCATGACGCTCTCCTGTTGACGTTAGACCACACTGCTATCCATTTGCCAGCCAGCAAAAGGACAGTTGACCCATAAAGTATTTCAAGTGGAAAAAAAAAAGCCTAAGACAAACAAAAACAGGAGCAGAGCAGGCTGAAGAGGGAGGCAGGCATTCTGGACATTCCACCCAGCAGCTCCTGTGACTGCGGCTCACCCGTGACACTGCAGCTCCCTCTGGAAGAGCTCCATATCAGCACAAAGATCACCCTCTGTGCCAGGGACATTCCTGCTCCCTGGCTAGTGCAGCAGTAAACAGGATGCAAGCTTAAAAGAAAGGCTCTCCAACAGGGATGGAGAACAGAGGATGGCACAGACAGTTGATGGATGTAGGGACAGCATCTCCTGTCCCTGCTGGTAGGAGGCATGGACAGACAGGTCACACCCAGACTGCAGATGCCATACCTTACCTGGACTAATGGGGCAGGCTGGGAACTGTGCAGATCCTTGCTAAACCTGCTTCTCATTCAACACTGACAAAAACTCCAATGGACTCCTTCCTGCACATCAGCAACACAGGAGGCACCACTCCTCTCTCTCCTCAGTCCCAACCTCCAGCTCCAGACTGGCCACACACGCCAATACCAAAAGCTTTGAAAGGAAGCCAGCTAGCAGAAGGAAGTGCAGGTGCTTTTGACATTCCTCCAGCACCTTGAGAGTCCAATGCTTTTTTAGTTTGGGATGGCATGACCAAGCTATTTTGACTGCAAGATTTTCAGGACAGGAGCCAGCTCCTGTGTACTGTAACCAGCGACCTCATTCTGGAGCTGCTTAAATTCTGCTTAGCTATCTGTTTGAGTGATGTTTGTGTGATACTCAGCACAGATGCTCCCTGCAAGCGTCCCTCACTACAATCAACACACTTTGCTTTCAACTCAGATGGTTGCTGAGCATCACTGGAGCTCTCATGTCTTCCATTGGTAGATCCCAGTCCAGATCTGGATTTAGGAATAGGATGAGTCAGAAGGAATTTACTAGCATGATCTCCCTCAAGGCTAATTTAGCTTGGTTGCCTGTCCCTTGCTATTTCAGCTGTTGCTGTACCTCATCCATGGAAGAGCTAAAAGCCATGATGAGCATGGGTTTCAGGAGAGCTTTCCCATTTTCTTCCCGGGCACAAATCCCCAAGCTGGTGCAGCTCAGCACACACAGCTCCTGCACCTGCCTTTCTCCAAATATTGAGAGTAAGCAATGCACATGCTTTTCCTGCCTGGCCCTCCCCAGGAGATGATACAGTCCTAATTATAACACAGTCCTGTCAACAGCCCAAAAACTTAAAGCTGTAAACAAGAGGCACGGAAAGAAAAGTTTGCAAGCTGACATCTAGAAAATAATTAACAGAGAACTTTACTGGATGTTTCCTCACAGGTAGCCAGAAAGTGCCCGTTCGTTCATCCCAAGAAACAGTGCATAGCAACGTGCCAGTGACCCAAGGACAACCTTAATTCTTGTACACAGTGACCTCAGTGTGTGAAAGACTCCACTGCTTGGCTGGACTTCCATTCCTCTTCCCACACTCACACTGAAGCAACCTGGTTTCCACTCGTTGTCCCAAGAGAGCAAGAACCAGACAGACCTTCAGCTGAACTAAGCTGAACAAAGGCCGACTTGTCCTGAATAGGAACCTGACCCAAGATGTTCTCCAACTGCCTATCAGTGAGGCCGAATGGATGTCAAAGGGGGGCTCAAAGACAAATTCATGCCACCAGGAAATAAAGTGAGAGTGAGGTCTTATGATCTGCCCTTATAAGACATTTTCAGGTGATAGGTGTACCCCACAGCTGGTGACAGCTCTTTAATTTCAGTGTGAAATCCTGGACAGATGCCTAAAAGCACTGAGTGTGGAAAGGATGCCTATCCCTCACTTGCCAGGAGTTGCATAACTCCCACTATTTAACACAAAGAAAATCTGCCCATTTTTAAACATTTGAGGCTAGGGGATGGCAGCTGGCAGCAGAGCCTTTAAAGGCAACAATTCTTTTCACATCTGTGCACATCTTCCTGTATGCCAGTAATATTGAGAAATTCCACGTACCAGAACAAGCTGTTCTTCTGGGACTTCCCTAATTTTTGTTGTTCTGAGGTATATTTAATTTATATTTATTTTAAGGTTTTCACTCAATCCTTCTCTCCTACTATTTTGCCATCAGATAAGAAACAGCTCAGCTGACTTGGCTCCAGATAAGAGATACAGGAAGGAAGCTTTTCTTTTTCTTTTTGGTGATACATAGGTAGCAAACACAACTCACCACACAACACACACCCACTCAGTCTGCAGACAGCCCTACTGCTCAACCAGCTGTTCCCTGTGGCAGGTAACCCTTCCCAACAGGGGCTCTGTGCAGGGATTTAACCCCTAAGTTCAACAAGCAAATGCTTTTGCAAAACAGATTTCTTAGAAAGCCTGGCCACTGGCTGTAAATAACAATCTTTCTCCCCCTTTGCTGAAAGGTGAGGAGCACTGACACACACCGTAATGGAGTAACTCCTAGGGATCCCTATCAGACTATGGTAAGCAACACCTATTCTGACCTTACAGGTGGGGCAGGTGGAAACACCAAGAGGAAAAGACAGCTTTTCAAGTAGGGCCAGCTCTCCCAGCCAGAGGCAAATGCTGAAGGAAGGGCTCAGCCCATAACACTTTCTGGCCCACATTCTCAGTACTGAGCATTGCAAAGTCTAGACACAAACAGTGCCAAGACACAGCCTGCAGCAGGAGAGCTAAATAAATCCAGATCACCTGCAACTGCTTCAGAGCCAGAAGCCTCCCTCTTATTAACATGTTTGTCCCCAAAATGTTTGCTCTTCTATTTCAAGTAAAATTTGGGAAAAAAGCAAAAAGCTGTTGGTCACTTGAGCTGTTTAAAAAAAGCCAAACCAAAAGGAGCCATTTTCCCCCTTTGAGCCAAGAGAGATGGTTATTTTGTGTGCTCTAGATACCAGTTAACAGATTAACCAGAACTATTGTCACGTCTTGGATATGGGAGCTTAAGGAGGAGATCTGCTTTTAAGTTGCCCAAGTTTTTTCCTCTTGCACAGAGCAGCTCACCAGGCAGCCCACAGTGACTGTTGCCTGCCTGTCTGCCCATTGGTACCTACAGGGTAGGACCCTCATGCAAGCCAAAGCACAGATGCACAATTCATGTGCCTCATCTCACCTTAAGGCAGGTTGCTCTGCTTTGTACAGAAGCAAAAAGGCTTTTGGAGAACAGGCACAAGAGCTGCCAGGCTTGATTACGTCTCTAACCTAAACCCTTGCACCAGACTTAATGTAGGGTTGGCACACCAGACCCTCACTAGGCAACTTATGTTCTCCAAGCTGAGGCCCACTTTGTTTCTGTGGCCAGGACAGGAATGTTTATTTTTGCAACAAAAAATCAGAAAACAGCACAGCTGCTCCTGTGAAACAATCAATAGGAAGGCCAAGAGGCAGCTCAGTTCAGGCAGACAGCCAGAATCATCCTCTGTCACAACCACAACAGCAATCCCCACAAGCCTCACCTTTCTCCACTGTAATTCCCTAATATAAGGCTTAATGCTGCATTTCTGTTCATTGCATTAGAGAGAAATTAAATGTTATCACAGGTCATGAAAAGGAAAAGTTGCACAGGAGCCCAGGCAAACTCCACTGAAAGCCATGTCCTGTCCTCATCCATCCACCAATCCCTGTCAACACTCTAGTGCAACCCAAATTGCATGGGGTGACAAGAAAGGGGAATTCACAGAGTAAGAGAAGGTGCAGCTCAAATCCCTGCTGCTCACTCTGATCCAAAGCAATGCTGGGTTTGGGGTAATTTTTTTAAAAGCAAGTACTCAGCGAGAGAAAGCTAGCAGAGGGGATAAACAGACCAAAAAACATGTTCTAATAATGTGAAATTGCCTTTCTCCTTTGCCCTGCACAGAGGCAGAAGTGGAACCACATCCAACTCTCGCTTTATTCATCCGAGTGAAAACCACTAACACAAAAAGCCTCCAGTGGTTGTTATTCTGAACTGGTGCAGAAGGATCAAATCTTACCCACATGCACAATGTTACACACACTCCATACTCACTTCTCAGAGTCAGTTTGCAGAATAGCACCACAAACCTAGAGAAAGAGTGCACTGTTTTCACTTCACACGGGAGGTATCACTAGAGGCAAGATGCTTCGGAAAAAGAGAGATAGTGCTACAGGACAGTAGATACCTTTGCCAGGCATATGCACCACAGATCCACAAAGACAAAAAGTGGAGTGAGCAGTCATCATTTCTATTTCCAGAGCCTGAAGAAATAGCTGCCACTCCAGCATCCCCTTCAGCTTTATCACACACTAGCCTGTACCCTCAGTGGGCTCATGAACACCAAAGCAAGGCCCCCACACAGCTTTTGGTGGCTTTCAGTCAAACCCCTGCTGAATGCTCTCCTGCATGCTTGCAGGCAGCAATTGTTTTGTGTTCACCAGAGATGTTAGCAGAGGTAGGGCTAGCTCTATCATGCAGAAAAGAGCAGCCAGTCTCCTTTCTCCCCATCCTTTCCCACTGTACACTTGCGTGGCTACTAACGCCCTGGCACAGAATGAAAGGAATAGCCCTGAAGTCTTCCACTGGCCCTCAGCCTGCATCGTGCCCAGCTCCCTCATGCTTGCACAGCTAGCCAACTACTCAAATCCATGCCAAGCACCTCCCCATGCACCTGCAAGCATGCTGCTTTCTGTGCCTGCTTCGCCCTTCCATCTCACACAGGCATGCTAGGCATCACCTTACACCCCTGAACTCTTCCCCACTAGCCACGGCATGAGCGGAGCAGGCTCCAGCAAGGAATTAAAATGAGAAGCTTCATTTCAAAGTCGTCCTCAGAGGAGAGGCAGGGGCATTTGGCTCTAGAAGGAATCTCATTTTGATGAAGCAGCTTATGTGGGACACAACTTCAGGCAGACCACAAGGCAGTCTTCATTCCTTGAGAGCCATGACACAAGAATATCTGGAGACTGATGTTAACTTTCTTCCACGGACATCAACAGTGGTCCCTGAGCCACAAATCCCAGGCATCAAGATGACTGGGGTTCTGAAAACAACCACATGAGCAGGACACGAGATACAGAGGGTTGCACAGACCCCTGCAAGGGAAGAGCCTCTGCTCAACCCTTCCCACAAGGCTGAGCAGTGCAGAAGCAAGGAGACCAGCAAGACAGATGTAGCAAAGTCCACCTGAAGCTCACACACACAGAATGAACTATGGCTAGTAGTTAAATGTTTGTTCCCATAAAGAAGTTTTTACCAATCCCACTATATAAGAACTCTAGGCTAGATAAATCAGGTAACTCCCCCTGTGCTGATAGTCCACTCTGAAGAACAGGGCTCTAACTTTCTCCATCCATCACATAACTATGGCAGCCTGAATCCACACCCTGCCTCCATGATACACTAGAATAATTTTTTTGCCAGACCCAGCCCTGAATCAGCAGCATTCAATGAAGCTGGCAAGAGCAGCTCTTGCTATTAACATATGTAAAGGGCTCCCTAATTCATTTACACCCTCAGATGCCGCCACCTCTACTTCAGGATGCTACACTAGATAATCCACAGGAGTGGCAGCTCAGAGACACTGCCAGAGCCTCCAATGCTAAAATGGTACTCAATTCTTTAAACCCTAACCCAAAAGTCTTCCAAAACCAGTATCCATCCAAACAAACTGCAGTGTATGAAGAGGAAGCTAATGGTTCTTTCTCATAAGAAATCCTTCAAGCACAGTACAGCCAAAAGCCTGGGAAACAGCTGCAAAAGGCACTTCATGAAGCTTGCTGATTCCAGAGGACTTTTCAGACAGAAGCCATCAATGTAGATTTGGTCTTTATCTGTACCAGAAAGCACCACAATTTCAGGTCTGGGCAAGTGCCAGAAGGCAGCACAAAGCCCTGGGTTCTAGTAAAACTACCAGCTTCTACACCTGACATATCCCAAGCACCAAGAACAAAGTGCATGCCATCCGTCCAGACTCATCACCACTGGGATCGCATGGAGCTTGGCTTGCTCTGAGCCTTTCAGCTGGGAAAGAGTCCCTTTCTCCAGAATACTGAAGGCAGCTCTCCCAGCCACACTGTACTGCAGATCAGCACAACCCCAGGGACAGGATCAGGCCTGTCACAAGCAGCTATTGTATTGCAAGTGCCAAACTCTCTCCTCTCTTCCTTCGGCCTTTGTAGCTACAACAGGCAGAGCTACAACAATCTCCAGCATCTTTTCTAAACTCCCAGGCTCACCAATTCCTTCCCTTCTACATGCTCCTTGGAAGGGATTTTCTACTGCCCCAGACCCTATCACTTCCAGGACACATTCTGCCTTTTCCCCAAGGACATAGAATTATTTAGGGCCTTCTGCATGGAGTCGTTTCCTCTACCCCTCCTTTTCACCAGCTTACTCTCTCTGGTGCCTTATGCCTGCCTGACAAGAAAGACAGCCTAAGGCAAATACACATACATGGGCTCCCTCGACTCCCAGACTCTTGAAGGCACATCCTGACTTTCACCTCAAGTCTCAGGAACATTTAGCAGAAAGAAAGAGGCCAAGTATTAGAGCTGGGCATTGGAAGTGTAGAATTGCAGAGGACTCAATGGGAAAGTGGTTGCCAGCTTGGAATCCAGCCAGCAGCAGGGTTTGCCTCATGGAGAGCAAGGTGGACAGGAGTCACCTGCTCACACTGCTCCTTGGAGGAGGAGATTTCTGAGCTTTTGCAAAGGCCCTGGAATTAGGAGGCTTGTCCATTCCCAGCTCTGGAAAGAAGGAATACTGACCAAATTACCATTTCTCCAGCCCTTGCATGGTCCTCTTCAAGTACAGTACAAAGCAAGCACAGAGTTGAAAATCCTCTCCAGCCAAGCCAGTGAACATTTCATCCCTGCTTCATGGAGGGCATAGAGAGAAACTTGGAGAAACCCGGAGCGAGCCGGGAGGGGGCTAGCATCGGACTACAGTCATTCCCAAGCCCGCTGTGCTGGAAGGCAGCACGGCCCTCCGACAGACAGAAAACAAACACCATCAGCTACTGGACATGCAGGCAGAGCTGCTGTAACCACTACAGCAGCAGGAGTTTGGACCTGGAAGGAACCTGAGGAAGGTTTTTGATTTATCAGGACTAAACTCAACTTCCAAACATAATCTCATATTTTACAGGGAGGATTTGGAGGTACCTTGAAGAGTTTTGGGAGATAAGAGGCAGGAAGAAGTGGAACAGCCTGGACATGCTACAAGTTCAAGAGAGATGCTAAAATTATGGGTCAGAAGAATGACCATGTAAAGACTGCTTGTGCTGTTGCCACTGAGATTGCACAGCTGTTGTTGTGGCTGACAGAGAAAGGCTGGGCACCAAGCTGCTCTGCCTGCATGTCCGGTAGCTGTCTATGTCAGGTGACAAAAGAATAAACACATGCATTGCTACAACGATGTTTTTTGCTAAAAGTGGTTACTTGGCTTCCCTTGCACTCATCCAACACAATGCCTGCAAGAGCACCTTTCCTCACAGGAACTTCCTTATTAGAGCCAGGCAGACAATAGGAACAAGCTCTCTCCCTTCCAGCAAAAGGTATTGCAGGGTGCTCTGGCTGCTTGGCTGCCAGCTCACTCATGCGGACACCAGAGTCTGCAGCCCTGTGACTGCTGATGGCACTCATCCAGGCATAGCAGCTTCTCCACCAGGCCAGTGAACATTCCCAACTATGTCAGCACAGAACATTCCCCTACCCACCTCTCCTTTCCACCAGAAGAAGCAGCAGCTTTACCACTTCCAGGGAGTGCCAGGAGGTGCCCCATGAATTACATCCACATCTCCATGTATGTACATAAGGGTGCCTCTCCTTCCATTGGCTGGGCTGGGCCTGCTGAGCTCAACAACTTTTTCCCCAGCTAGGGCCTCTGCAGGAGATACAAATGACAATCTCCTGTGCAGGGAGGGACTCAAGTTTTGAGAGGCCACAGATGCTATGAAGCTTTCCTTCCTGTACCTGGGGAGATCTACAGATCTCTTCACACAGCCACACAAGACAGCATCATACATACTTGTCCTAGGATAAGCTTCATGATTCATGCTTTGGCCAGCATAAACTGGCATTGCTCTGAGGACTCCATAGAGACTAAGCTGATTTATTTCCCTCTCTCAATCTGGGATTTGGTCTTGGACTCCACACACACAGAAAAAATAATCTCTGTGACCAGCCCTTAAGTCTTTGCATGCACATAATCAAATTTCAGGAGCACAACATTTAAGATGCTGCTGTCGTTCTTTATCTCAATTTCAAAAGGTAAGAAAGGGTTTGGTTTGTTGGGGTTTTTTTCCTCCTGCTACTCAATGGAAAAAGTCTATACAGTTCAGCAGCATATTTCCTGGTGGTCACATGGTGACAGCTGACAAGGAAATCTGAATGTCACATAACTGCTACTTCATCTCAGGTCAAGCCTGAGAGAGTCCTGGCTAAGATCCTAGTTAAAAATAAATAAATAAATAAATCCCGTAAACAACCCAAGAAGAGTTCTCCAACAAACACCCCAAACAATGCTACTCAATCTAGCAGGTATATGGCCTCCTCTCTGTATTCTTAGTACTAGAAGCATCCCCTCAGCTTGCTTTATCATTTTCTGCTGAAATTGTCATGCTTTAGGAGAACAGCTAACTCCCACAGACAGGCATTTGATAGCCAGCTTTGCTTCTGACAGCAGAGCCCACCTCTTCCCCCCAAAAAAGCAGCAATTTAGCAGTTCCAACCCACCCTCAGATGAAAGCTGTATAAGATAATACTCACATGCTACACAGACAAATGAAATGCTGTTGGTTAACTATGAGTCACAAGCACAGTCTGGGACCTTAGCATCAGCTCAAAAACAGTTTTTCAGCAATTACAGGTTCACATTCCATCATCCATCCAGGCTGCTACACTTCCAAAGCAGGCACCCCGAATCCCATATAGCTTACCAGAGTGAGATGATTCAAGATCATTAACAAAAATATATCCCCTACTCTGTATTTAAGCTTTAAGAATCCAACAGTAGCTGCATTTTAGCATTACTTGTGACTGAAAAAGTACAGTCTCATCATGTCACATAAGCCAGTTTTACTCATCCAGGCCAGTGACTTAAGGATTTATTCAGACAGGTAAGCATCCTCAGAGCTCCAGGCCTGGAATCTGTGAAAAGCTGAAGGATTTGAGGTACACATAAGGAGGAGACTGCAAAGCCAGCACAAAAGGCATTGGCATATGGAGGTGCTTTTCCTGGTGTGCTGGACTCCAACAGCCCCAAGAGAAGACACAGGCATGACAGAAGGCCATTTCCCAGGAAAATCTCAGGACAAAAAGTGATTCATGCTACAACACTGCAGTATGCACAATCAAGGAACTCATAAACATGTGAGACTTTGCCCGATGCACCCTGATAGCCATACAGATTATTCTAGTGGAAAAACAGCAATGCTTTTTCATGCCAGTGAACAGAATAATCTCAAAGCTGGAGAGAGCACCTCAGATGCGGGACAATACCACTGTTTTAAAAAAATACCACTGGAGAATAAATCCAAGATCCCTGCACCTTAATGGTAAAGTGCTTAACAAGAGCTAGGTGAGGTCATATTAGACCATAAATACCTCCTGGCCTCTTTTTTATAAGGTTCTCTGCCTAGCTAATATGCATGCCCAGTGCTGTTTTATTTGGTATTCTCAAATGCACCTTTGAAGCCCACAGGGAGCTCTCAAGGCTGCATATCATTTAGTCAGGGCTTTCAGTTCAGTGTTAGCCCATAGTGAAGACTTACTGCCATATACAAATGACAACAGCGTAGTCTTAGTTCGGGGAGAAGGCAGGATCAGCTCAGAGGCAAGCTGAACAGGTGCAAAGGCCAGAAGGAAAAAGCTGGAAAAGAAACCACTAAGTGGGATCTTACACTCCGAAGTCCAGGAAAATTCCTGTTCTCTCTGATCAGGGTCTCAAAGGATCAGAACCAAAGAAAAACCCCAAAGGAAGAGGTTTTTCCACTCCTCCCCAGGAAGTATTTATCTTTGCACAGTAGAGTCTCATTGAGTTCAGAGCCACGTACAGATGCTTGAAGGCACTAGCCTTACCTACACACAGCCAAATAAGCAAGGCTTCTGCAAAATTCCACTCTGCTTGTCATCCACCAAGACACACTATTTAGCATTTCAATTTGATGGACAGGGCAACAGACAGTGCAGGGCAGCAGTTGCCATAAGCTTCAAAGCCCATGGGCTATTACACTTGCTCTCAGAGAGAAACCAGCTGCACGACAAACACAGATACTTGGTATCCTACAACAGCCTGTACTAGGATGAACTGCTCTCCTAGTACAGGCTGCAGCTGTACCTTCTGCCACCGTCCCCTTCTTCCTTATGATTTCATTCTAAACCCTGGACCTCAGCCTGGAATCTGCACTGTCAGGAGAGTTTACGACAGGGACAAAGTGCAGTGATGCCATGCCCCAACCAAGCACCCCGTTTGCTTTTACTTCCAGAAGTCAGCTCTGTTGCCTTAGAGCTGCTCTCTACCCAAGATATATATATGCCAGCCACACAAGCAGAGTCAAAAGAAAAGTATTCCAGAAAAGTCAAACTTCAGACAGAATTTAAAAACGCAAGATCCAAGCCTTGACTGGCTTTAAACAGCATGGTTTGCCCTCTTTCAGGAAGGAGGTGAATGCTGCCTAGAAGGTCACCCGAAACTCAGTCCTCTTTATCATGCCTCCCCTTGTACCTCATAGGGAGCAGGAAAACCTATACTAATCCTGATTCGCAGAAAGCTCTCTACCAGGCTGGGTAACTCTCTGAAGGCAACGCCTATCACACCGTGGATGCTCAGGACATATAAATAGCAACAACAAGGTAGGCATGATAACAGACTTGCTCAGCACTATAATGGCATCTGAGCAAGGCAAAGGGTTTGGGCACTACCGCCACCCTGTCTCATGTTCGTGCCACACTTCTGAGTAGCACAGGGACCACCCAAGTCAGGGAACTAACTGGGCAGCCACTTCTTCCAACAGAAGCAACAGCAAGTAAAGCAACCAAATCCCTGGCAGTTATCAGCAAATGGATCCCTGCAGGAAAAGGGATTAGAGAAGGCCTTTTCTCTTGTCCATGATAAAAGCTGGCACCATGGCATGACTACAGCCTTTGAGATACCAGGCTGGGGTCTGAACAGCTGTTAAGAGCTTCCCATCAAGCTCCAGAAGCAACAGTTACACTTCATTTGGCATTTCTGTAAACAAAATGCTAAGGAGGGAGAAACTTCAGATGAAACTACACAGAAAAAGCTTACTTTTGCTACCTGAAGGCTACATCTCAAAACTCTACCTCTCCCCAAAGAACAGGGAGTGCCGTGGAAAGACACCTGTGATCAAGGTGAGAGGAGTTCAAGCAGTAAACAGCTCTGGTTTCACTTGGCTCTAGGAGAGGTCTGTAATTCTCTGAGACTAAACAGATATACCTGATTCTCTCACATCACATTCCCCTTTCAAGTTTAAGATACTTTTCTGCATTTTTTTTCCTCAAAATAAAAGCTTCCAAGTACAGACCCTAGCATGTGCTTGTTTACTTTTCCTCCCATAAGCAAAATGGCTAAACATCAAAACAGAAAAAAAAAAAAAAAACAGGAAGCACCACACACCATTCTCTTCAGCTGTTTCCCAGACATATCCGAAGCAGGGACAGACTACCTTGTGTGCCTGCTTCACAGATAACTTTTTAAGGTTTCTTCTGTAACTTGAAAACGGAGGTAATATCTAGCTAAACTGGTGATGTAGCTCTTGCAGAGGGCAGTAAAATTTCCCAGTGCCCTACACCCCAAGGAATAACCCTCTTCCAGAAATAAAGACGCTAAGAAAGAATAAAGAGAGATTTCCTAGTTACTCAGAGTTCAACTCTAATCCGTACACTCAACACCCTGCCTGACGTCTCCATCTCCAGCCGCTTCGCCTCCCATTCACAGCCACTAAGAGCTGGCACCCACACGGCAAGAGGTCAGCTCCTCTCCTCACCAACAGCCCCACATTCAAGCAAGCCAAACCCAAGAACCGAACCCCAAGTCCACTTCACTACGGTGGGGATCAAAACCAGGACTTAATACCTTCTTGACGTGGGGCAGCGGTCCCCTCTGGAGACATCTGCGCTGCAGGGCACAGCGGCACCCACTCACCCACCCTCCATCCCACGGGAGCCAGGTGCCCATTTCGGACCTGTTCTTCACGGCCTGACGGGGCCGAGGTGCCTCTGACACCCGCTCGGATGCCACCCGCGAGGAACCGGGTGTGAATACTGAGGTAAAGGCCTTAAAAACAAAGCGCCGCACGCAGTTGGGAAGGAGGAGGACGGCGGAGCGCTATTTCCACCACCATTCCCCCCCACTGCTGTTGTAATTCAAAAGAATTCCTCACAACGAAGGCAAGACTGGAAGGAGCGCTCGGCTCTGGCAGCCGGCTGGCCTCGCTGTGACAGCGCCGGCACCTCAGGCCGGCCCCGGGCCGCCCGCGGGCGCCGAGGGCTCCTCGCCCGCCCCGCGCTTACCGAGGCAGGCGCCGCTGACGAGGGCGGTGGCGGTGAGCGCCCCGGCTGAGGCGCCGTAGACCTTCCTGGCGTTGGCGACGAGGAACGGGGCATGTTCCTGCAGGCAGCTGGCTACCCCGACGTGGTAGACACCCAGGAAGCCGCAGCCGGCGAAGGAGATATTCCAGGTGGAGTCTGGGGGGAACATGGCTTCCGCGCCCCGCTGAAAGCAGGGGTTGCGGGGGGGAGGAGGGGAAGCCGCGGGGTTCCTCTCACATCACACCGCCCCGAAGCGGGCGGGACGGAGGAAGAGAGCCGCGAGTCGCTGCTGCGGACGCAGAGACTCACTAGCACGGCGAGGTTTGCCGCTAGGTTGCTGGTGGCAGCCGCCGAGCTTATATGAGGCGGTCCCAGCCCTGCCCCCGGCCGGCGGAGGGGCCGAGCTGAGGGGCGGTGGCTTCGCCCCTCCGCCGGCCGAGGGCGGGAAGCTCCCGGCCCCGCCTTCCAACCCTTCCTCCGGTGACCCCCCCTCAGCCAGGGAGGCCGGGCCCTGTGGGCATCGCGGTCGTTCGCCGCCCGTTGAAGCACAGCAGCCGTACCGCCGCCTCCTCCCTTCAGCGGCAGAGGCTAAGCCAGCTCCTTCGAGGAGCGAGGGGGAAAGGAGAGGATTACAGCTCCTCACAAGCACCCCAAGCCTTGCCGCGTACCGGGGCAGCAGCCTGTCTTCCCCCCACAAAACATGCTCGCTCTTGAAGGCCTCTGCTCCCAAGTTCTTGGCGTTTCCTGCAGCTAGAGTCCTTTGTTTTTTGGGAGAGGGGCAAAAAACGTGAGAAGAAGGGAAAAGCTTCCTCCTTTCATAAAAAGCTGGGGAGCCAGAGGGAGGCAAGGCTCAGCACAGGCATAGTGCAAGAACAGAGAGAAAGGCAACCCCTCTCTCTTAACAGCTTTCTCTGCCTCCAAACTCACCAAAATACACCTGGTTGCTTATCTTTGCTACCCTTCTCTTAACAGTTTTCTCTACATGCCTCTAAGCTCACCAAAACGCTTACCTTTGGTCAGGGCAACCACAATTTTCAGTAGTCCTTCTGCAGAAGCTCTGAGGACAGGCAAGCCCACAGCGTATCAACTCACCACAGAGCAGCACTGGGTGAGAGGCCAGTGCTATTAGATCAAAATAGATTTCAGAAGCTGGAAAGATCCGCTTGTCATAAACAATACAGACTATTCATTCAAACAATTAGATAAGTGTGAAAGTTTACAGGGACATGAAAAGGATCAGCAAAGCAAGAGAAGCAGCTGCTCAACTCAGAGCGAGGAAGCAAGATGAGCAGGAGGGAGGTTTGGGGGATACAAAACAAAAAGCTTAAGTAGTTTTTCAATAGACTCAACATGGGGCAAAAGCACTTTCTACCAAAGTTTTTTAAAAAAAAGGCTTAATTCTTAGTGGCATAAATCTATTTGCATTAGTTTTCTTATAACTGGTCAGAAGTTTCTCATTTGGGACACTTGTTATACCTGTCCTTAACAGCTCTCAAACTAAGCAGAACTAGGCCTACCTCCCCACAGGAATTTCACCAGTTACATTAGTGGCGGTCATCCAAGTAGCCCCTCTCCTGTTCCTTCCACTCCAAATGTCCTTTCACAGGATACATGGGAGGCTGGTACCCTCCCCACAGAGGGGCCATCCAGGTTGTTAAGAACAGCTTTCTACTGCCTTACAGACAGCTGACTGAAGCAACCAAACTCAGCAAGTAACCATTATATAAATCAAATATTTGAGCTCAAGTTAGGCCTTATACTCCAGCCCCTACAGAGTGCTTTTTCATTAAACATTTGCGCTTTCCTTCCATCAGACAGGCAGGAGTCAAGCCTTATCTTTCTCCCATGTCCTACCCTGGAGCCCACCACCTCACCGAGCTGCCAGGAACTGTCCTTGATACATACTAGCTCCATCCTGGATCACCTAAAGAACTAACCCCAGTTAATCTCAAGTCCTCTGTTTATGCCCTATACCCACCCTTCTTTCCCTTCCTCTTATACCTCTACTTGCTTTTGTAATTTCCTTCCTCCCTTAAGTTTGATGTGATTACATAACCCTTGTCAGCCCTCATCTCCTTCACCTGAAGAGGTAAGCATTGGCACATCTGAGCCTTGACCCTCTTAATGGCCCTTGACACCAAGACAATCAATCATAGTGCTTTCACCCCATGCTTCTGGTGACACAGAAAGGTATTTCCATATAGCCAAACACAAAGAAAGCATTGTCTCTTGCGTTTTCTAGACCAAGGATCATGCTGCAGAAGAACTAGTCAATGGGCTGTGACTTTAGCGGAAATCTGTGGCAAAACTGAATACTGAACCTTGTTTGCAGATACCTCCCTAACACTTGTAACCACAAGAACAGCTTCGTTCTCCAGCCCATGCTACTTCCTCTTTTTTCAGCATTTCACAAACTTTAAAGTTCCTACTATGTCTGGAAAATAGAAACAACAATGCTGTGACAATGCTGGGGTTAGTTTCACTTGATTTCTCAACAGCAAGCTCATCCTGAGTTGTTTATATCACTCTGCCTTGACCCTCAAAGTTACCTGTTTGAGGAAGTTAATGCTGCCCTGTTGAAACAGGTTAATGAAATAAACCATGTGAACAGTAATCTCTTGCAGAATGCTGCCTGGGTACTGGCACTAACAGGCTGGCAAACAACTGTTTTTCTCAAAAATAAATTATCCCCCCAAACTAATCTTTTTCTTCTCAATAAGAAAGCACTGCCATAATTCTGCAATTGCTCATAATCCTGCAGTAAACCAGGTCAGCAAGATTTACATGGCAGCTTTTCATGTGTATCAAAGTCCTATCAGAATACAAGTTCATTTGTGCCCTTGCATGTTGTGATGCCACTGAGACAGCTTCTCATGCAATCTCCCTTTGTTGCATTTGTTTTCCAGTCTAATGAATGGTGAGCAGTTAGTACATATGAGATAATAACATACAAACAACCTCTGTTTGTTTTTTCAGGTAAGACCTTGGTTGTTGATGGCCAATGGGAATTAATTTTAAAGGGAAGCTGAGTAGCAGCCTGTTACACTGTTGTCTTCAGCATGTTACTCTACTATTGTGGCCTGTAGTCAGCAAGACTGGGGCACAGGTCATGAAGCCCAACACGAGTGCCATTAACATCACTGCAAAGCCTGACTGTGATGTCTTTTTCTTACCTGTGATGTTTGTGTATATCGGATAATTCTTTATCAAAGACTTCAGACTTGCTTCATAGGAGCATCTCCTTAGGCAATGGAGCAGTCCCCTTGTCCTGCTCTCTTGGGACTGAATTTTCCTTCTAGGAAAGCTACTACAGATGTCTCTGCCCGACGTTAAGTAAAACCTACTGAGCACAAGCATGTAGTGGTTTGCAAAACTGGGCCTTAGTAGTAAGAGTGAAACCAGTTAATTTGACAGCGGCCCCAAGGGACCCATTGCTTATTACTTTCCAGTAGTGTCCAGGACATTCTCCCTGCTTTCCAAGTAGCAAAGATGTCACTCTCCCTGCCCCATGGTGTAAGGAATGATTTTCAGTCAGAGCTGATTTGAGATGGCGCAGAATTTCCCAGTGAGGAAAGCTTACGTGTTTCAATGTCAAGCCTATGACTAAATCACTCTGCCCTACTGTCAATTTAGTAATGATCAGTTACCAGTATAATCTCCAAGCACAAGGCTATCCTTTCCTTTCCCTTCAATGCCTTTGAGCCTTTCTTTATGAAATCAGGAAAAATCTGTTCTAGCTAAAATTGATTCTGCAAGGGGACAGACTAGGCCACCACTCCAAGTGTTTGCAGGTGCTAGTTTTCTCCGAGAGCATCATGGAATACAACACATCCACCCCACTGCTACCCTTGCCATTGGAAATCATTGCCCAGTCTGAAAAGGCATCAGTGACACCTGAAAATTCGGAACAGCGTCCACAGAGCAGGAGCAGGGATCCCAACTCCTTCATAGCTAAAGCTCATTGAGATCAGCCGAACAGAGTGGTGAGCTCCATCCAGAACACCAAACAAGTCTGCAATAGTCTTCCAGGCACATCACTGCTCATATACAAAGCCACCATGTGACAACTGCTTCATAAATAGGTACAGGGGAAGAAAGCTTAAAATGGTTTGATTTTGCATTTGGAAGAAACGTTCACCATGCAGAGATTTTAGCAAATTCTGTAAAATGTGTGTGAAATCTTGGAGTAGACCTGTCCACTGACCTTCACAAGGAATACCTACACGGGGTGGTTATGTAGAATACAGCGGCTCCCTCTGGCAGTGTAACAAATACTGTATTTTCAGCGCTTTCTCCAAGAGCTGCCCCCAAAAGTTTCTTCTCTAAACAGTTTACCAAATGAGCTGTCCTCTTTCACAAAGCAGATTGAGCAAGTTTTCATCAAAATGATGCACTTTCAGGAAGGAATTTAAAGGTGACAGGAGGACACCCAACACAGGATCAGGTCCATAACTCAAGGTTTAACAGGTCATAGCAGAAGATAGAGATAAATAAGGGGAAAAAAGTAATAGTCCTCCCCTCACAGCAGCCAACAGCTGGCACCACGGGTTTCAGTCTCATCCCACAAGCCTGGGCACAGCAAAAGTCATGGAATAGCTCAGTGCACAAATTCCTTTGTGCATGGAAAAACCCTGCTGAGTGGTATGACAGGGCAGTTCCCTCCTGTGTAAACACTGACTTGGCTCGTGCAGCAGCCAAGCAAGGCAATATTGCAGGGTGGCAGGAGTTACCTCTCAGTAAAACTACATCCAAGAATCACTCTTTTTTCAGTGATCTGAAATGGAGAAATCAGCAAGGAAAGAAACACAGGTATACCTGCACCCCTTCCAGTGCCAAACCACAGCCATTACAAGTCTTGACAGAGAACTAGAGTGAACATGAGCAGTTTTCGTTACTACCACAAAGATCACCATGCTAGGACTTAAGAGACGAAGTAGATGAAATGTGTTGGCACTGTTAACCTCCCATAACTTTCTTGCAGTAGGCACAGAAGGGCAGCAAGGGTTAGTTGCTCAAATCAGTCATTTCGAGGTCCGAGGATCCAACTTTCAACTGCTCGCTCCCTTAGCTGCTGTGAAGTAATGGGTGTTTTCTCTTAGTACACCACAGGGAGATAAGTTTTTCCTACTTGGATTTCACCCTTCTCTCCTCTCAGAAGTACTTGCCATGCCTTGTCCAGGGAACGCATAACCAACATAGCTGTATCAGCTAGCACTTCCCCTCCCCCCTCCCCCAGATAACTATGTTAGAAAAGCTTCACAGTATAGACTGCTCCATGACACCTCTTTTTAACGCTGCCTGTGGAGACTTGGCATGGGAAGATCATCACATGTGCTACTTGTACTTTACCTACTTATGGTGACAGCCAGGACTGCTGTAGAAGTCAGGGTAAGTTGCCTTCCAGAACCACCTCCTAGCAGAAGACACTTTATAAAAGCAAAATTTACTGTCCTCCCAAGTTGATGTGTTCTTCTGGGCATACCAGAGATCAGTTTCAGTTCTCCAAAAATACCACTCTCCTCATAAAATAGTTTCTTTTTGTTCAGATCAAGGTGATTCACGTCCTATTGGTTCAGATACCCCCAGAACAGCCATTCAGTATGAAGAGCACCTTTGCATGATCTCAGTGTCCCATGAAGAACAGGATGCAGTCTTTTTTTTGTTACAGATTCTATGTTAAGCAAACAGATGTAACATGAAATTCAAGCACAGTCAAGCATTTTATTGGTGTTGTCCCTAGATCTTGGAAATCTGACCCAGCAGTGAAATCAGTGCTTTTAGATATTTACAAAAACTAATTGCTGTAACTAGCTCTGAAATGACAATGTTTCTGGACTAATTCAGACCTGCTGTCCATCCAATTTCACATGTTTTGGAATTGATTAAACAGATCCTGAAAAATAAAGTCCTTTCATTGCTGAATAGATGGGACTCTTTCCTGAGTAACTGGGATGGCAAAATAGTATGGAGAAGGTGAACTTAACATCAGGTAGATTCAGCTTCCACATACTGTTTAAGAAACAGCAGTGTCAAAACAAGCATCCAGGTTCACATAGCTTAGCCATTTCCTAATTCCTTTAAGAGTTCAGTCCCATGGCTTGTCATAAAATTCACATACCAGTTTCAGAGATAAAAAATCAAAGCTGTCTCAGAGCTATTTTAAGAACAGCTGTCTGAATCCAACAGCACTTGCATGGTTATAATAATAAACTCAAAAAACATTTAAAACAAAGAATTTTAATTTCTCTATAACAAATAATTAATCAAATAGGCCGAATCCCATGTCATCGTCAGATTCTTCAGACTCCTCCTTCTTCTCTTCTTTCTTCTCCTCAGCTGAAGAAAAAAAAAAAAAAAAGACCAAGCCAATGGTCAGTATTTACATTTTTTGCACCACAGATCTTAAAGATACATGTTTTGGTGTTCGTATTACTGGTATTTCAGCCTCCATGGTTCATCTCATTCCCTTTCAATAGCCAAATACAAACACCAAGGAGACACAGACACTGCTATTGAAGGGATGTGCTTTACACAGTGAAGTCTGTCTGACTCTTGGTTCTAAGCCAGACCAATCTTAAGGTGGATAAAGAGCAAATGCTTTTGATGGCCCAAAGGAAAAGTAACCATTCAGTTTACACTTCAATCACATAGTGAACTGCCAAAGTAGAAAAGCCTTGAAATTTGGACTCAATTTTTAAGATTTTAATAGAGAAAAACAGAGCTGCCCTGTAACAATGCCTCTCCACCCATACTTACCGGCAGCAGGGGCAGCAGCTGCAGCAGGAGCGGCAGAGCCCCCTCCAGCAGAGACAGCCACAGCTCCCCCAGCCGGCATGCTGGCCAGTTTTCCATTACCTGAGTGGGACAGAAGATAAAGTATTTAAATGCTCATGGCAGGCACAGAGCTAAGATGAAAAGGAAGAGAAATAAGAGTGCAGAAAAAACCCAGATACTATGTTTCATGGACTGAGCCTGTCACTATTAGCTGAAAGGAACAAGAGGCTGCACCCATGACAAGAAAGTATAAACTCTTTTGTGAAAAAAACTCAGAGTTTAAGATTCACAAAGACTTATCCTGAGAACACTGACAGCACATTACTATTAAGTTTTCTTCTGTACACAGTCCCCTATTTTTTTTTTCCAAAACTCTCATATAAAAATCGTGGTAAATACATCCAATTTTACACATACAGAAACCCTCCATGTTTCCTGAATACAGCACAATAGCCCAGAAATTGATAATTTCAATATACCTAAAAAATAACATATAGGCAGCACTGGCTTCCCCCCCCGCCCCCCCGCTTTTTTCTTTTAATGGTATAAAGAACTGTGAGGGCATGCCTGGATCACAGTTACAGGAAAAAAGGGGGTGGGGGGGGAAAGATGTATTTATGGCAAAGAGTACATCATTTTAAACAAATTCTCCAGCACCCTCTGAACCCTATTGCATCTCCTTTGAGATTAGCAAACTGACTTCTGATTTATGGTCATCTTTGGAAAGCTAGCTAGTTCTCTGCCATCTGCTTTTCACATACCAAGGCTCCCATGGCATTCAGAGGTCGTGTACACAGTATGTTTGCCTGTATTCCAATTTCTGGGAATCAGTTTCTAAATAATTCCCTTTTACTTCAAGCTCTAATAAACTAGCCAAGTAAACAAACATGTTTCATATGCATGTCAGTATGTTCTAGGAAACAATTTATTTAAAGAAAAAGTATTACAGAAAGAGATAGCGTAAGTGTGTTGTAAGCACATGCATAATGGCTCTCTTAGGTCTTCAGACTACATGGATAGAAATGTCCAGTTACTGCTCATAACAGCATGGCCAGGCAAAGTCCTGGCAACCTTTAAGCAAATGTATGCCTAGAAGTTCCCTTGTGCCTACACACTTGCAAAAAAAAAAGAAATTAATTAATCAGAAACTTTTTTGTGCTACCTCAGCTCTGCTGTACTTCAGCCCTATGACCCAGTCAGTTAATGTTAAAGTTCCAGCTTTGGTAAGAGGCAGCAGGTTAAGAGCACAAGCTTCTACAGAAATCAGCACTCAGAGTCCTATCTGAGAGAAAAGGAAATGCCAGACTCAAGGAGCTCTAGAATAGATGTGTATTGGAGGGGCTTGTATTAATGGCAGAGGGTGTAACTGTACCCTTAAAGTGAATTGACACTTATTTACATTTAACAGTCTGTTCTTCCCATTTACCCACTTGTATGCACCAGTTGTGTAAAACACAAAGAAAAAAATCTCCCAGAGAACTTGGAGGACAGCTAATTCTTTCTCCGATCAACATGTCCAGAAAACTACATCATGAGCAGACTACCTGTAAGCTCATACATGCTTTTCTGGTTTAATGTGGTCCACAAGCGAAACCCAGCAGGTACTGGCACTGACCTGCAGGGAATTAGAATGGACCTGGATTTCAGTCATTTCAGCCAAGATCCAGCATGGAAGTCCTCAACTGCAAAGCTAAACTGATGAATAAATCAGGGAATTGGCTGCAGTTCTACACTCTCAGGTCTAAGTTACCAAAGTAGTAGAGGCAATTATCTGTGACACTCAGAGACTGTACCTACCCTGAGCAATGACATCCTCGATGTTTTTTCCATTCAGCTCACTAATAACCTGTGTAAATTAAGTTTAGAACGTTAATAGTTTCAAAACTCCATGAGTATAAGCTACATTTAAACAAGTACTGAATAATCATTATGTGCAATACCTCCATCCTGGTGCTTATACAGCCCCAACGTTCCTTATTTGTCAGTGGAAGGAATAGGACATTGAAATGAAAACTTCAGCTAAGTCTTTTATACTTTTCTGTGAAAGCTTTTTAATGAAATCTGTTACAATAAATTCATAATAAATCCAAGGAACTTGCAGAAAGAAGGATGCACAGATGTTGTGGAGCCAATTAGGAGGCCCCACTAATGGTCTGTTAGTCACTGAGGGACTGTTAACCTATCTCGCTCAATCCCCACCGGGAGGCTCTGAAGCACTGGGCCCTAGACCAAAAACCACAGGGTCCTGTTCCTAGCATTACCAAATGTTACAGCCAAGCTGGCCATCGTATCCTTGCACTGGAACATAGAGTCCCAACTTCATTTTTACTACCATTGTTGTATAACCCGGGATGAGGAAAGAAAAACACAAAACCAAAAATTGCCAAAGCAAGCAAGCACTTAAAAAAAAAAAAAAAAAAAAGAATGCTACAGACCTTACTGATGAGTCTCTGCTACCAGGAGTCAGTGTGCTGAACACTGCTGAGCTGCCAAAGCACTTTAACCAAGAGCTTTTCAACAGGCACCTCCTGCTTACACAGAGCGTACCATCTGTGACATGCTGTGCCTGCGTGCTTGCTTCATCCAGAAGGAAGGTGATTTTAAGACTTCACTAGATTTACACTGGCCTAATATACAGCCAATGCAAACAGAAAAGGATTAATTAATCATGACCAAAACAAATTCCAGAGAAGCTTTCTGGATATTGGAAGATCAGAGAAAACAACTAATTTATGAAGGCATTAAAGAAATGTAAACAAGCTAAAGCTGAAAGACCTGGCATTTAAACAGGAGCACCACGAGTTTAAACCAACATCCCACACCACAATAAGGATGCTGTCAGCACAGTCAACCCATCGTTTGGTTGGGCCTGTGGTAAAACTGTCTCCAGCTGCAAAAGCAACTTGCTTTTTCCTCCACTTCTCTGGAAACACTTCGCATACAGGTATGGGGCAGGTGATAAGACCATTTTTTAGTTGGCTTGTTTTTTGGTTTTTTTTAATGGCCATTTATTTTTAAGTCCACAAGGCTGAAAGTCTATTATATCACAAGAAACATTCTAATTAGGATACTCTCTTCCTAAAAAGCTTTTTTTCAACACAACCGTTTCAGCATTAATTTCCAAAATTAAACATTAATTGCAAACTATACCTTATGTCAGAACAGAACTTATTTTCAACACATACTTATCCACTGCCACCATCCCACTGAAAATTATTAGACTGAACAGTCAGAAGTCAGCAACAACTGACACAGATCTTTGCAGAGAACAGGTGTTCAATAAGAAAGCCAGACTTCTACAAAACCATTGTAAAAGTAGTTCTGACTGGTTAAGCAGCGTTTTAGAAATCACACGTGTAATGATCAGCGAACACCTGAACAAAGAAAGACTAGATCAACAGCAAGGCAACCAGAGAAACCCTGAAGCCAAGGAAATGGCTCCCATATCTTACGCTGACTGGGAATTAAGAGGCAATGCCACCTTGTTCATGCGTTCATCGTCCGTCTCGATGCCGACGCTGTCGAGGATCTTTTTCAAGTCCTTTGACGTGGGAGACTCGTTGCCACCCAGGACCGCTAGAAGGTAAGCTGCGACGTAACGCATCCTGCAAAACGAGACAGCTGGGTCTTCAGTGCCGGTGGTCCCGTTCCGCGTCCGGAGCAGGTTCACCTCCTCGCTGCGGGAAGCAAGCCTCACCCTCCCGGCCACAACTGCTTTGCTCGAAATTTAAACATAAACCCACGCCACACCAAGCCGTGTACCGGCCTCCTGCCGGCACGGGGCCCCGCACAAGGCAGCCCATTAAACCCCGCAAAGCCGCGCCGGCTCCCGCGGCTTTGCGGCTGCCCCAAGGCCCGAGCAGCCGGCCCGGCCTAACGCTGACGGCACTGCACGCCTCTCCGAAGGAAAGCGGCACCGCGGCCTCCCGAACGCCTCTTCTCCCCGTCCCGGCCGGCATCCCCGGCCGGGATCCCCGCGGCGCTCGCCTACGCCTGTTCCGTCCCACTATGGGCCCTGCCCCAGGCCCGGGCCGGGAGAGCACATGGCCGCCATTTCCTTCCCCCCCCCCCCAAGTGGTCTCGCCCAAGTCTCGCTGGCGGCCGCGGGCTGGAACGGGTGGGCCGGGAGCGACCGTTCCCGCAGGGAAGGGGGGGAATGGGACCGCCGCGCGCTTACGTGAGAGGAGGCGGCGGTGGGGGAGACGGGCCTGGAACGTGCGCTCGCGACGGCAGCCCGGCGGCGAAAGGGAAGGGGTGGTGCCTCGGCAACGCCTTCTTCCCGTCACCCCTCAACAACGCGTGCTGCCATTGGGCCAGGTCGGCAGGGAGCGGGTAGCCCAATAGGGAGCCGCGGGCTTTGCCACCACCTCCTCCTCACCGGCAGCGGCCCATGCGCAGAGTGGGCACGTCCGGCGCGTCCCAGGAGGGGCTGGTGGGGGGATCCGCCTCAGCAACTAATTTTCTGTCTTCACTTTGTTTTTTTTCCCGGCCAGATTGCGGCACCCGCGCGGACCGGGCGATGCCAGCCGCCCTGCCCTGCCCTGTCCTGCCCTGCCCTGGCGGGGTGGGCGCGGCCATGGCCTCCTGGGAAGCGCAGGCCCCTCCGCTGAGGAGAAGCTCTCCGCAGGAGGGAGCGGGCCGCCTGCCCTCTTGTTCCAGGGAGGCCGGGAGTTAGTAGTCCTGCTGTAAGGTCTTGCCGCGAGATTATGACTGTTACCGCCTGTGCTTGGGTTGCTTGATTTCTTTCCGGATTAGGGAAATGAATAAAGGTGGAAAGTTAATATTGTGGCAAAATCCACTGGACCCAAATAAACCAGAACCGCTGCAGCAGCAGGGCTGTGAGGAGGCTTTGCCTGACCCTGGCTTGTCACCCTGGAGGCTCCCTAGAAATCCCTGTGCAGGTGAGAGCACTCTCCACATCTCTGGTAACTCTGGTGCTGCCAGAGAACAACCAGGCTCCCAGTTTTGTAATTGAGGAAGTGCTTCAGACAAGTTAGTGCTTACTCCCTGTGGGAAGAGAGATTTCCCTCACGGTGCTGTGCAGCTTGTGTTCAGCTTTGAGCACGGGGCACTTCTCCCAGGGCATTTACATGGCAGCAGTGCCCTGCCACAGTATCAAGGCGCCAGCTGGAAACTTGCCATTACAGAAAAACCCAGCTTTGCCCCTCCGAGCGAAATGGAGAGCAGCACAAATGCTGTGGGGCCTCACCAGGACGCAGTGTTAGACCAAATGGCATCCCTCGCTGCCAGACAGCTAGTGGAAGGCAGGTGCCCCCCCCGCCCCGGGGTGCGCAGGGCAGCAAAGGCCCAGCAGTGACAGAGCCCCGTGGCTCTGGGCGGACCGAGGAGTGGCTCTGCAGCACCCAGCCCTGTGCCCTTCCAGGCTTGCAGCCCCCACTCCTGCTACGTTTCTATCCCTGAATTTGAAGCGAATGAGCACAACGCCAGGAGCTGGCCATGCATCCTGTTCCCGGCAGCCTGAGCTCACGTTTGAGGCCAGGGGAGCTGCACCAGGACCAGCTGGGGTGCTGAGGCTGTGGTGGTGTTAGGAAAACCTAATTTTGTGACACTTGCTTCACAGCAGGATGCCTGGGCCTGGTTCCTCAGAGCCGCCTGCTGCATCTGGCACCTCCTCCTGTTCGTCCCGCCCCGGCAGCCCGCTCGCCTGCAAACTTTGCAGGAAGTGCTTGAGCTGAGCCAAGCTGTGCTGGGCTGAGCTGAACCAAACCGACCACAGCCGGGCTTTCGGGACCCAAGTTTTGTCTGCCAGGGACTGGGTACGGAGGGGGTGAGACAAGCGTGGCCGTGCTCAGTAGGGCACCATGCGTGTGGCCTGGCTGCTCGGCCGTAGGTCCTGCGGGGGATGGTCCCTGTGGGCTGCGCCTCGGCTCGGGGGCCCTGTGGGGTGTAGGGTAATGGGGGCCTGGGGCCGCAGGAGCTGGCGGCAGGGCAGGTGAGGACAGCCCGGCGCGAGTGTGTGTGTGTATGTATGTGCACATGTGTGTGTATGTGCACGTCTGTGTGCCTGTGCACAAGGGTGCCTGCCCGTGTCCTCTACGCAGGCCTGAGGCTGCATTTTTGGTCTCCGAGCCTCTCCAGCCTGGGCAGTTCAGAGCTGCCCTCTGGTTGCTTCATCATCAATAGCTTTACAAAGCTATAGCAGATGGTCTTTTTGCTTATGCTTATCTGTAAGAGAGCTGTGTATATGTTGTGTACAGCTTTTTACTGAAGCAGCAGCAGTTTCCATTTACCTTTTCTTCCTGTCCTTATGTGTCCGTAAGGTTTCTGCTCTTTCAGGGAGCCGGGTGTGATGCCTCCCCCCCAGACTGTGCCTTGGGAACATCAGTGCTGCCATGTCCCACAGGTTAACAGTAAAAAGCACTGCTCCTCAGGGTGTTGCAGAGGCATTAGCTTGCTTCTGCTGGCCTCGGACATTTAAGCCGTTACAAGTTTTTTGTGGTTCTATGTCACTCACTCAAAAGAAACTTCTGTTCACCTATTTGATCCATGGCAGGGTTTAAAAAGAACTCCTGATATTCACACCATAAGCTAGTTTAATTGCCAGGCTCAGGAGGAGTTGCAAAAGATAAAGGAAGTGGAAAGAGCAGGAAATGGGCAACTTGGAAGAATGTGACTACCGGTATGAAAACAAACATGGTGCCTCTGCTCATCTTTGCACTACTCGTGTGCTATGATGATAGTGGCTGATTTTGCAAGTCCTAGGTGGATGAAGGCTTCTTCAAGCTAAGAAGGCAGAGGAATAAGTAATTTGTTCAAATTTCATACCTCTGCTCCTTTAGGTTTAAATCCTTTTTAGCATGCACTATGTGATCTGCTTTTCCCCTTTCTCTTTATCCGTGGAGGGTAATGTGAGGGGAGGAAACAAGGACTAGCTAGTAACTAGCCAGCCCTGGTTTCATGCCCGGTTTGCTGTTTTAAAGCATCCCTGTGGAGGCAAATCTGGAAGACACCCAGTTCCACTGTGCAGTCCAGTGCTCCTGTGCCATGGATGTGCCTTTTCTAACCCCCTCCCTGGCCCTGCCACGTTTGCTCTGCTGCCCTTTGCCCATTTTCATCTACGCTCACTTTTATCCCATTGGCACCCGGTTTCACAACCAGGTTTGATGAGGACGCATCGCAGCCTGCACGCAGCCTCTGAGCTCTGCTCCTGGTTCAGCTCTCCCTGCTCTGGTTTTCTCCACCACTTGTAAAGCTTCCCACTAAGGCACTTTGAAATCTGCATAAGGCATAGGCATTTACACTTATATCTTTTATAGTTAATATTGCTATTTATTCTGATGGTGGGTAATTGCTCCATTCCCTGGCAAGATGTTGGCAGGGAAAACTCAGAGGTTTTCCCTAGGAGGAGAAGCCTCCATGGCATCCATCACACTGCATTTCTGTGCTTTCTGCCCACAAAGCTTTCAGTAACACCCATGTAATCCCTCCTGCCCTCTTGCTGTGATTATAAACTGTTTCCATCCACTCTGGGCTGGGGCAGGAGGCCTTCATCGTTCACTTGTGTTCTCTTTCAGAGCCATCTTTCCTCCTCCTCCTAATCCCAGCTGCCTCGTGCTGCTGCTGGTGCCTGCCTGCCTGGCAAGTCAGAGCATGTCCGGACCCCGTCGACAAGACGCAGAAGATGGCAGAGCTGCTGGGGCTTGGGGACAAGTGCGGGGAGGGGACTTCGGGGGCTTCTGTGCTCGCTGGCTCCTGCCTTGCAGACAACAGGCTGAACCTGGATGTTTATCCTGACGGCTGCCGCTGGTTCCTCCAGCTGTTTGAGGGACGACGGGGAGAGGTGGTCCAGGTGGAGTTCCTCCGACTCAGCAGCAATGATCGCCTCCTTGGCACCACGCTGGGCATCCTTCCTCATCTGAAGCACCTGAAATCCCTGGTGCTCAAAGGTAAATTCCTGGGCCCATCACCATCCAACTTTTCTAGGCTCAGGTCTTTTTTTTATCCTTCTCTCCACACCTGTAAGACAAACTGCCCTTGGAATTGTTTTGTTCTAGTGCCCCTTACTACAGCTTTGGTTCTTAGCCTTGCTCAGAGCTGCATGCAGATTTCAGCAAGATACAGCTTCTAGACTCTTACTTCCTTCCTTTGTTTCTTCAACCACCTAGGGACAGGTTTTTGAAGTCTGGTTTGGTTGATGCTGCAACATTTTCTTTAGCCATCCTCTACAAGAAGAGCATTTTTTGCACAGCTATGCAAGGGCAGGGGTTTTGGAAGGTGTTGGATTTTTGGTAAATGTTCAGCCCCTCTTTCATTTTTTGGGGTATAATGACCTGTCTTTGCTGCATTTCCATCTGAATCAATCCTAGCTTAATCCTAGCTTAGCATCAGTGAGCGTAGGTTTAGCAGAGTTCAAGACAGACCAGAAGAGGCTGCTCAACATTTTATCACAAGTATGACTCAGGGTGTGCATGTAATTTGGCAAGCTGTAGTAACTGTTAGACCTATAAATATTAGACCATTCTTTGACTTTCTCATCTCTTTATTGTAGGAGGATCTCAGTACAAATGGTATAATTTCTGTATCAGACTGAATCACTTGCTCTTTGGGAGGTGGAATTTTAAAAAGAAATGAGAGAAAAAGGGGGAGTTTGTGCCCAGAATTCAGGGTTCTCGCTGAAAACTGAAAAGATTGAGGTTTGTTTCTGTATCTGCCACAGATTTCCCATGTGAATAATTTCATTTGTCTTTTCCCCCTTTAGCAATGTGACGATAATGGCAGTACCTTTTATCAGGCTTGTTTTATGAGATGTAAACACAACCTGAGCATCCTGAAATGCTGTAAAATAGTTTGCTAAGATTTTCTTATGTACAAAGTGCCACGTGTCTGTTGGTTTGATTGTTTTTATTTTTTGCCATTATGCAGTATAAAAAAATCTTTGGCGTCTGCTGCTGTATGTGTATACAAATAGACAACAGTGGAGGGAGAGTAGGAAACGATGAAGAAATGGAGAGTTTTGGAATTTTCCTTTTGTTTGCTCAACTTATTTTCAGTGGGTGCAGCCCTTCTCCAGTTTAAGTGTCATAAGCTGGGGTAGGGGACTTTTATCCTTCCCTCTCTGTGCTGTCTGGCCTACACAACACTGAATTACCTGCTTTTTTTTCCACATTTTCACTGCTTTCCTCATGTTTGCTCTCCAGTCTTGCAAGGAAGATCTCAGTCCTCAGGGCTGTTCGTCCCTCACAGCATGGGCAAAGCCTGGAGGGTGAGGAATGTCTCCTTAGTCCATAAAGTGTTGTGTGTTGGCCACTGGTGCTGGTGGGGAAGAGGTGGGGAGGGAGAGTGGGAGGCTTGGAGGGATATGGGCCACCCCGCTGAAGGGTGGTAGATGTGTGGAGTGGTCTGGCTCTTTATGAGCTTCAACTCCAGATGTGTTTAGCAGAGCTCTACTGGTTGACTGTGGCATCTCTTGGTTTCATAACAGATCTTCACCATTATACCCCTTTCACTGATCAGGAAACTGAGGCAAGGAGCAGAAACCCCACTTCTCTGTGACTACTTTGTAATCAGTGCTGCTTATTGTGATCAGTAACGCCCCATCTTCTGGGTCTCTGTGCTAAGGAGTCTCACGTGAGGCTGGTGAGGTATCCCTGTAGCATATTGACCTCTTCCTCCACTTCCCTCCACACCCAGGTGGCCATGCCAGGGATGAGTTTGGTTCATGTCAGTATGGCTCCCTAACAAGCTTGCCACCAGACGTTGGGAACCTGAGGTGTCTCACCCACTTGGATATCAGCTTCAACAGCCTCTCCACCTTGCCCAGCTGCATCCTGCACCTCCCCAGCCTCCGCATGCTCTTGGTGAGCCACAACAGCCTGGTGGCACTCCCTGAGGACTTTGGCTCTCTGAGCAAGCTGACTTTCTTCTCTGCTATGAAAAATCAGCTGAAGGACTTACCTCAGAGCATTGGGGAGCTGGCAGTGCTGCAGGATCTGGATCTCTCAGAAAATGCTTTGGAATTCCTCCCAGAAGAAGTTGGGAATCTGCGCAACTGCACAGAGCTGGATCTCTCTGGCAATTGCTTATCGAGCATCCCAGACTCCTTATGTAAGTATTTTCTAGGGAAAAAGAAGGACAAGGGGTTGCTGAGCTTTTGGTGTAGTCTAGGACCCCTGAGGCCCTTGGTCTCTGTCCCCAGAGTTATTAGCACAAACCATCTGTTATGTTAGAGCCAAATGGAAGGGATATCCAGAAGAAACATGCTTGGTTCAGTCAGTCTCTTTGAGCATTAACGACTCTCTGGATCACGCTTTCTGCTTCTGTGGATCAGCAAGACTGCTAAGATTTCAATACAATTTACAATAGCCGAGGATCTTGCCTGGCTGGTTTTGGGTAGCACCCAGGACTGGAAACAGAAGAGCTGGGGTTTAATAGGATGCAAATCTGGGCTTGAAATCGCACTGTCCAGTGTGGACCAGTCCACGGAACCAGGCTCTGACTTCTGCTGCCTAGCTTCCTGGCTCTTGGGTCCTGTATTACTTTGTGCCCAGGGTTGTCATTAATGCTGTTACAGAAGCATCTTACATCCATACTCATAGCTGGGTGCTGAAAAGCAGAGGACAGAGGAGGCTGCATTGCCTCTCAGCTAATTCCCTGGACCCCTTTATTTTGTGAGCTAAAGAGATATTGGGCTCTTGTGCTTTTGCCTTATCATGTGTGTGTATACACGTGATGAAGAGAGTGGCAGGGGTGTTAGAGCTGATGTGCAATGCAATTAACAGCATGGTTGGGGGGTCACTTCTTGTTCTAACCTGCAGCCAATTTGAAGTCTCTGCGGCGGCTGCATCTCCACAGCAATCTCCTGGTGACAGTCCCTGCCTCACTTGCCAGCCTGCCCAACTTGTCCAGACTTGATCTGCAGAACAATTGCCTCCGTACTGTCCCTCCTGAGATCCAGACCTCGCCATTCGTGCGCCTCCAAGGCAATCCCTTAGGAGAAACTGAGCCATCCCCGCAGGCTGGTAATTGCAAGGCTTCTGTTCCTGTGGGTTCTGCCCAGCTGTTCCCTCACTCAGCCCAGCATGGTGTGGATGGGTTTGGATTAGAGAAGACAAGCAGGGGGGAATCAGATCAGTATTTATTTGTCTGGAATAATTATTACATTGTAAAGATATAGACAGTACTAGTTCTGTTTTTATGAGCTCAAGGCCCGTCCGAAGGGCTCAGTGGTCCCTGGAATTGGCCTTGTTGGGAAAGGTTTTACAGTGGAATTGAAAATGGGATTCACAGGAAACGGATCAGGAGAGGCCCCTAAAAGGGGTCCAGCCTTTTTAGCAGAGGTGAGCACCAGTTCTTGGACTTGCTTCATGGCCCTAAGGCTGTGGTGGCTTATACTAGAAGCACAGAGAGCAATAAGAGGTCATTCTGCTGTGCAGTTACATCCTACTTTCCTGTGGTTCCCAGGCTGCAGAGGAGCAGCTCTTTGTCCAAAATGAAGGTGATGAATGAGCAGGAATCTGAGCAGGGTTTCCCAATGGTGCTAACGTTCAGGAGAGCAAGAGCTGATTCCCAGGGGTGGCCCCAGTCAATGAAACATGGCCCTGAGAGCTGCAAGGTTGGTAGATTGAAATATTTTCTAATTCCCCCTGCTTCTGAGTTTTCCTGGGGGACAGTCAGCATTTCCAGTGTGTCTTGGGACCCCTAGGCCTCTTCCCATCCTCCTGCGGCTGCTTGATCTGAAGCCTGCTGCAGTGTGAGAAGGGTTCTGTTAGCAACTTCTGTCAGATTAGGATTAAGCCAAAACTGAAATGCGAGTTCAGCCTTTCTTGTCTACCCTGGTTTAAGTAACCTCTGTCTCCTCCTCCTACCCAAATCTTCTTATTGCTGCAGATGAACCCAGTGCTGGAGGGCTACGAAGACTCTTCCTTGCATCAGGAGAGGACAGGTAAGCCTCTGTTATTAAGAGTTTATATTACAGTGGTGTAACAAGGTCCTAGACAAGATTGGTGCATGGTGGGTATTGCACATGTGTATAAGAGCTTATGGCCTCAGTAGGCCAGTCAAACACAAGGAAGGAGATTCTACTGTTGATTTTTGGAGGGCCGAAGTCATTGCATGGTGTTACACATTCATGCATTTCTTCTGGAAGCTTTACTGTCACATCTGAAGGCTGCAAAGTGGTCCTGGCCTGTGGCATCCATTTCTACTTTCCACCGGGGACCGCCTCTGACCCTCTGCGGATCTACTTCCGAACCCTGGCACCAGATCCTCAGTGGGTAAAGCTGAGACACCATGATGTCCTGCTAAGTACAGTCCTGGAGCTGCAGCCTCATGGAGTCAAATTCCAGCAGGTGAGGACACATCCAGGCCACCTCCTGATCAATGTGCCTCTGCGGTAGCTCAGCAGAGTCTTCTGAGAGAGTGTTGGGAGTTTTGAGACAGCTACCCCCATCACTGCTGCTTTTAAGTAGCTGCAGAACTGCCTTTCAAAGAAGCCCCACTGCAAAGACTCAGAAAGGACACAGGCAGCTTCTCTGGCACTGTGTTGGTTTGGCTCCTTTGCCTTCCCCACTGCTCCTGCTTGAGCTGAGCTATAACCTTCCTCACTCACAACCCTCCTCCTGTGCCAGAGGATAAGTACTGTTCCAGCATTTGGCCTTAGCCTGCAAGGAGAATGGTTCACATCCTTCCCTAAAAGTCCAACTGTGTGGTTTTCGTTCAGGCTGGTGAGTACTTACACCACCAGTCCCATCATGGCTGACAGCAACTCACTGCAAAAGTTGCTTTGCCCTTTCTGCTCACAAGCTGCTGAACTTTTCCTGCCATTACACTACATAGCAGACCTGACATCTCCTGTCACCTCCCTGGAGGCTGCAGGACAGCAGGTTCCTATCTCCTCCTCCACTCCCTACATACAAGCTGTGCTTCACCCTCTCCCTTCTTGTCTGCACAGGAAGCCACAGAGCAGAGCTAGGCTTGGTTTTGTCCTTTCTATTGGTGTCTCACGGGAATCCTATTTTGCCAGGAGGTGCAGATCTGGCTGCCATATGCCTCCCCTCAAACCCTTCACCAACGTGAGGTGGTAGTTCGGACCTTCAGTGGGCAGAGCTGGAGTGATCTGAGAACAAGAGTGGAGCAGAAGAGAAAATCAAAGGTAAGCAGGTCAGAATGACCAGTGACACATGTTGTTCCTGGTCCCCTCCTTGGTTTTGCCCAGCCAAGAGTGAGCCTGTTTGAAAGATCTCGTGAGCTGTGTTTTGACCAGCTGCTATAAAATGTAGTGGATTTCAGCTCCAGGTTTCCTCTCTCATGGAGGTGTGTCTCCTGAAGTTGATGAGTTGCAGCCTGCCATGCTTCATCCCTGTTCTAGTACTTTCATCTGCTCAGCTGTTACTGGCATTTATTTTCCTGCCTTTATTGTATTATGTTATATGCCTATATGTGTTCTCTTTTTCCCTGTCTTCTGTTACAGAAGCATGTGGCTCACTGTAGTGTCCTTCACTTCTCTTGGTTCCTTGTTGTGTCTCGACTTGTGCAAAATGAGTGCAAAGTGCCAACAGAGGGGACATTGCTCTTCTCCAGTGTGGATCCAAACATCAAAGTGACCTTTCCTCCTGGAGTCACTGAAGAGACTCGCAGTGTCAAGCTGCAGGTACGCATGCTTTAAAAAACAAGCTTTGGTAAGCCCTACTGCAGCTGTTGTCCCATGCCAAGTAGGGGAACTGAAGGTGAGACGTCCACCCTAGGATAATTCGTGCGTGACATGGATGCTTCATGGGCTGACCCATCTCAGATCACCTTCTGCCTTAGCTTCCCTGCCTGCAAAATGGGCTGTGCTCCAAGCTGCCCTGTGTGGGAAAGGGATCTCCTTGCAGATCTACCAGTGCTCTCTCTGGCAGATCAACAGGTGGCTGCTGTGAAGGGAATACAAGGAGATCTTGCCTCTTGTTCCCTTGCAAAACATACTGAGCCTGGCAGAATAGCTCAGTGAGTGAGATTGGGGAGGATTATTTATGTGGATCTAATTCTAAGGCCACCCCACTAAAATTAATTGTTCTGTAGAGTTGCTAGATAGTGCTAAATGCTATTGTAATACCTTGGTCTGTCCCAGCTTGCCAGGTTGACACCAGTATCAGAGCAGACTTCAGCCAAAGTTCACTGTGCTTCCATTTCTCACTGGGCCCTGACTCAGGAGCAGCATTTGCCTGCTGGGTGCTGAGGGAACCTAGTGAGTGATGCAGGAATTTGGGTGCCTGGCTGCTCCGCTCACCATGCTGTCTTCCACGCCCAGGTGCTGCCAGTGTCTGCAGAAGAGATAGAGGAAATCACGGCCGATGCAGGGTGCAGAGCCAGTCCCCTGCTCTGCCTCTCCCAGGACTCCCTGGTGGATTTTCTCAGGCCAGTGAGAATTCAGCTGCCCCTCCCGCCTGGGATCACAGGTCAGTTTATTCCCAAAATTGGCAAAGAGAAGCACCGTATGTGGAAAACCATGAATGGCAAGCTGGGAGTTTTGTGTGCCTCTCCTGTTAATAATAAAGCTTACTGCTTTTCCTGGAGGAACAGCAAGGTATGTCTGCTGAGTGAGTGGTGGTGTGGGGTGGTGTGAGCTGAAGGTAGTTCAGGTCCAGCAGACCAGTGCTGGGCTTCACAGACTAGCAGCACAAGCTGGGAGAATGGCCTTGGCAAATGGATTTCTCTGCCGAACTGCTTGTGTATTTAGACTGCTGAGTTTGGTATGACAGGTTGGAGAGGCACTCCTGCCAACTGAGGAGATGCTTTGTAAAAAGGCTTTGATTCATGATTAGGAATAGCTTGAAGCAGGTAATGAAGATGCTGCCTCCAGGGGTCTGCCTTCTCTATTCCTTGCTCACGAATCAGGTGGTGAGCCACTGCAGTTCAAAGTGTACAGTCATACAGTAAGCCATCTCCCACTCTGAATACTGCTATAAACAGCCTCAGCCTTGCCAGGGATTCCTCTATTTGCATGCTGAGTACCCCACGTCTCCTAATTCCTATTTTCTTTGACCTTTCCTGGCTTTCTTGTGAAGAAGTAAAATCTTTTTGGGTGTGGCTTAGCCTTCATTGTAACACTACCTGGTATTTGTATGTCTGAAGTGCGTCAGGATTGAAAAGTCTGTGGGATGTATGTTTAGAAAGAGATAGAACTTAATTAATAACTCTAGATACTGGTGATGGGAATTGTCTAATGAAGCTGTTCATGGAAATCAGCACACTATAAGTTTAAGTCTGCATATTCTGCCAGAATATCCTGGAAGCATTGGGGTAGCCTCATCCTTTTATTGCTGCTCTTTGACCAAAGTTCAGTCCTGGATGCTGAAGAGAAGGCCATGAGCCTTAATTTGGTGCTTTTAAAAAGTGAATCTTTCAAAACTGTGGCTGGGTTTGTAAAGCCATGAATAAAGGCTTCTGCTGGATATAACATCTCTTGATCGTTGTTGTCTTTAGGGCTAAATTTAGATCGGTCAAGGCTGCATCTTCTCCATGGTGACCTGGAGGGCCAAACCTGGGATGACATTACCAGTCAGGTAGTGCTGGAATTCACCCATCTTTATGCAGTGTTTGAAGTCACCCACTTCTCCTGGTAAGTGCAGGATTAGTCCTGAGGAAAAGATGGGATGTTCCTCTGCCTTGCTTTTCCCACACTCTGACCGAGGGGTCATGCCATTAACCGTACCTATTCCCTTTTCCCTTTGCAAGTCAGGCCCAGCTTAGCACTTTGTCTCTACCCATCATTTTTTACAGTCTTGTGGGTGTGATGCTGGCTTCTCTTCCTAGGCAGGATCCCTCCTTTTTCTTAATTCCTTGTCTGCCAGGTACTGGCTATGGTACACCACCAAGACCTACATTGGAGGCATTGCCAAGAAAGTCTATGAGCGGCTGCGTATGTACCAGGTGAACTTCATTGCTCTGCAGAGGAAGAAGGACCCCGAGCAAGTCCTGCTACAGTGTGTCCCCAAGCACAAGGTCTGATCTGGGTTGCATTGCCTTGCTCCTGAGCTTCCTGGGCCTCCCTTTGTAGGATGTAAGGGCAGCAGTGCACCAAATGGTCCTGTTCACTGCCTCAGGGTCATGGCTGGGGTATGCTGTCACCACACTGTGTTGGTAGTGTGACACCAGCTCACTGGGAGCTGGGGGAAGAAGGAAAAATTCTATGCAGCAGTGGATGCCATGCAGTGATTTCCTGCCCTGTGAACATTGAGGACTGGGCTGCTAAAGTCAGCTGGGCCACAGTAACTGTCCATGTATATGCTGTTTGCGTCCAGTGAACATGAGGCAAAACATGTTGGCTTAAATTTCAGTCAAAGATATTAAAGTTAACATGTCACTTGTATGCCGTGGGCTAGTAGTGTGGGCAGAAGCACTGCTTTGGTTTCAGCTGGAGTGGTTAGAAATGGTACTCTTCCCAAAGTTCCTTGCTGTTTAGAGTTCAAGCAGTGGAACAGAACATATGACCCCTCCTTAATCTGTTTCAGTGCAACAAGAGGTTAGTTTATGCTATTAGTTTGAGCTAACCTGGCTGACTTTGTATGGAAGGAGATGGGAAGCACTCATGCCTTCTCTTCTGCTGCCTCTGCCCTAGGGGTATCAGCCCTCAGCTGTGTTGCTTCAGATGATAGCAAAGTAAGTGTGCATCTGTGTTTATAGAGCGCATACCTTGACAGACTGTGCAGCTCAGTGAGGTGAGGGTTATTTTATCAGACTGCCAGAACTGGGCTGCATATCCAACTCTCTGCATAATCCTCTGGTCTGGTTGCTCCTTTTTTTTGTTGTTTTTTTCTCCTGTATCGAAATGACCTGTGGGCATAAACATCTGTAAGGATTCTTTATATCTTGGGTTCTGGGCTAAAATTGTTTCCAGAGGAGGCAGCAGTGGCACTCACAGCGAGATCGGGGTTTGGGGGTGTCTGTATTCCTGCCAGGGATGGTCATGGGGTGAGAGAGAAGGTTTATTGTTACAAATAGAAAGAAGAATAGACACGTCGGCTCTAGGCTGACTCTTGCACTGCCTCTGAGACCCCAGGTCTGACAGTGTGATCATAGCCTGCAAAGCCAAAATGAGCTTTCTGGTGTCCTCAGCTGTGTGCTATTGTAGCATGTGGCTTTTTGCAGAGAAAATGTCTTTTAATGGCATACTGTGAGGGGGATAAGGTAGGAAGTAAATCCCTCCCTGTCTTTGAAGGTTATTGACCTGTTAAAAGGATAGAAACATTGCTGAAAATGCTTTTTTAATGAAAGCTTTGGGATGGCCTATCTTTGTTAGTCCACATAGGCTTTTCTGCTTTTTACTTGAAAAGAGAAATAGGGAGGCCACAAAACTCAGAGCACCACTTCCTTGTCTGTAGTGAATGTACCTGAGATAGGAGGGGGTGGGTGTTTGTTCATTTGTTTACATCCTTTCTGTGTAAAATGGACTTCCCTTGTTGAAGGTGAGTGAGAGGAACATCATGGGTGTAGGAACACGGGTCGCAGGACATACGTGCTTCAGACCAAACACGGGGTCCTGTGTTGTCGTCCTTGTCAGGTGGACCCAGTGCTGAAGAAGCTGCAGGACCGCTATCGAGGACCTGAACCATCCGACATGGTGGAGATGTTTGAGGGAGAACAATTTTTTGCAGCTTTTGAGCGAGGCATCTGCATTGATACGGGTATGGTAGTACTGGACTTCTTTCTGCTCCTACCTCTTGTGCTTCTCTATCCCTAGGCATGTTTCTGCTGGGGGCTGTACTCCTCCATGGCATGCCTCTCTGTCTTCAGCTCACCCACTACTCACAGCAGCTAACCCATGGACATTGAACTTGGCACATTCTCTGGTCACCCAACGTTTGTGACTACTTTTCCCTATGAAAGTGCTGTTTGTAGGCTTTCATTTCCTCTCATGCTGTTGTAGCCTGCAGAGGGCAATAGCCAAGTGTGTTTATTTTATGACTGATCTGGTTCTGCAGCCAGCAATGCCCTTTTCCTGGCATCTTAGATACCACACTGAAATGTTTTATGCCCCAATGTGTCTGGACCTGTTACAGCTGCAAACTGAGCCATTTTCTGCAAAACCTGAACATACAGCTCAGTTTTATTGGTGTAAATTAAGCACAACAATATGAAGAATAATAAAGGGCACTGGTCATTCAGTGGAGTTCATGAGCCAGAGTCTGTCCCTCTGTCCTGATTTAGGCTGGACTCTAACTTAATTTCTAGATAATTAAATATATTAATGTTGTGCCTGATTATATTTTTTCCCTTTAGCTCTATTCTTATTTCTGTGCCCACTGCAGAAATGGCGAAGAGATAGATGACCTATTTTTGTGCATTGCAGGATGCTATTGCAGCTGATTCTACCTTCCAAGGGGTAGAATGGACCAAGAATGGGAGGCAAGTGCCATGGATGGACTTGACTCCATCTGAATGTCTTGGCCTGCCTTGGCTTCCATTCTTGAACTTCATCTCCACCTTGTGGCCATACTCCTTTTTCACCTGTAGGACATGCTTTCTCCACAGCCAGTGTTTTGTGTATCACCCAGTGAGGAAGTGGGGATTACAATTCTTTCAGGCACGAGTAGAAGGAGTAGATAGTAGCTAGATAGTAGTATGGAGGCTGCTAGTGGATGATGGGCTGTAGGCCATGCTTGGAAGGCTGCACGCTTTTCTGCACAAGTTGAGTGTTTGCTGCTTCTCTGCACAGATCGCCCCGACTGTGTGGATGGACGTCTCTTGTTTATTTTTTACTCCCACTTGAAGAACATGAAGGAAATCTACGTGACCTCCCCTGTAGACAGGAAAGGCCAAGCTGTAAAAGGCCAGGTGAGCAACCAGTTACACTGACTTTTTGTTTCCTCCTTCATCATCATCATCACTTTTACAGTGCTCCTCATAATAATCTCTGTGCGCCGGGCATGACTCTTTTCCTTCCCTCTTTCCCTTGGCTTTACATTTCACTGACTAAACCCTGAATAAACAAGAACACTAGTCTGGAAGGATCACTGATCACTTAGCTCTCTGACTTACATTACTGCCATTAACTCTTGGGGTGTTGGCAGTAAGTCCAGCCTTTATGGCAGAACCTAAGTGCTTCTCCCAAGTTGCACTTAATTGGGAGGCCATATTTATGGACTGAGGATAGGTGAGAAATGCTGAATTCATTCTTTCCCAGACAGAAAAGACATGGTGCAAACAGGCTTGGCCACTGTGCTTGAATCTGAGCCTCACTGCATGCTTTCTGTTTGCAAAGGTCTCTTTCTACCGAGGGGCAGTTCCCGAGAGCATCCCTGAAGATGCCAGCAGGAGGAGGAAAGGACCAGACTCCCTCTGGCTCGCTACTCTGCCCATCAAACTGCCTGTAAGTTGTTTTGCCTACTACAGAAAAACTAATCTAGATGGGGTAAGAGCACAGCCTTTCCTGCTCAGCTAATTTTGTCTTCCTCCATGAAAACAGATGCAATGAATGACTGCAGCAAATAGCTGCCCAACCATGTCATGATGGAGATTTCCTACTCACCATGAGCTAGCTCTTCTGAAAAGAGAAGCACAATAGCTGGGAGTGGTCTCCATCTCTCCCACTCATCTTGCCTGTCGAGCACAGGCTTGTTGAATGGGTGATCAGAGAGAGTGGATCCTTTGAATGAATGAGGGATGTAGGACAGGAGGAAGCTTGCTGTAATTAAGGGAAGTGTCTGTTTTGTTTATAAATTTCTTAGTCACACAGCTCATGCAGCAGGAAAAAAGAAAGGTCTAGGATGAGGTAATTAGGCTGGGTTTGAATATAGGCGTTGAGTATAAGTATTCTGGTGTGAGCCACTGGCCTTTAAAGGCTTGGCTGTATGTTACAGTGAGAAATGCAACTTTTGCTTTCGAAATTCAATTTATTTTTGAGAAGCTTAAAACAATAAATACCTCTGCAGGCTGAATGCTTCCCTTGAGATCATGTTCCATGATTTCACATCCCTTTCTGGAACATGCAACCTCAACTACAAATCTAGATTAAGTGCTCTCTTACCAGTGAGGTAAATATGCTTTGAGGAGATGGTTCATTGAAAAATGCTCTGTAAAGACAAGAAAGGAAATTTCCAGTGTGAGCTATGACTGTGAACACTATGATTTGATATTTTTCAGAGGCAGCGAGCATTGCTGGTCATTGCCAGTGTGAGTGCTCCTTGCTTCTTACAGCCTGACTCTTCAGCCCCAAGATTTTCCTTCCTCCCCAGCAGGAGGAAGGAAGTTTCAGTGTAGAGACTGAATGGCCAGACACTGTCCTCTACAAAAACAATTTGTTTAGTATGTTCTCTTTCTCTCTTCTGTGACCCAGCGATTGAAACCCCGCTGGGCTGAGAACCCTGGTCCCCTGAATGGCTTCTCCTTCCCTCCCTTGAACCTGGGCAATGCAGAGACTGGCTACCTGACACAGGCAAACTTGCTGAGCATTGCCAGGCGCATGGGAGCTGACTGGCAGACCATCGGCCTGAACCTGGGCTTGACCTATCAGCAGATTGAGCGCATAGGATACAATAACAGGTAAGATAGGACACAGTGATCAACATTGATGCATTATATCTATCTATCTATCTATCTATCTGCAGTGTAAGAGTATAAATTAATGCTTAACTGGTTAAAAGTTTTCCCACTGAAATTGTTTCACTGGATTAAAGGTGGGTTGACTAATGGTTCTTCTCAAAACTTTACCTTCTTTTATGGAAAACTGATTATTTTCTCTTGCTGTTATAAAACAAAGCTTTATGTTTGAAAAACAAAATTGGGAAATAACAAACCTGATGAACTTTGTAGTTCAGATGAGTCACATTCCTGTTTTGTTCTGTGATCTGGATTCCTGGCCAGACTCCATCTCTGACAATGAGCAGTGGTCTATGGCATTAATTGTGAATATCATCTTTATTCAAATAGAGCTTGTGGCACGTCATGGGACATGCAGTCTGACCAAAAAGCCAGCGCAGTAGGAAAGAATGAGACTTGTTATGACCAAAGTACTGTTCCTGTGGGGAATTTACATTCAAAAGCAGAATGCTTTAATTTGTTATTTTCATTAGGAAAAAATTTTCTAGAGAGATTTTAGTGTGGCAACTGCAACTCCTGCATGATGGGTGGGGAAAAGGCAGGCCCACTGAGTGCTTTGTGTGTCTGGATGGCTTCTCTGGGGCTCCAGTCATGGGCTAAGACTCAGGTAAGGCCTCTCTGGGTTGCCAGTCAGGAGAGTGTGTTGGTTACTTCCGTGCTTCCCCCTTTCTTCAGAGAGGACCTTGATAAGCAGATCCTGGACATGCTTTTCTCATGGGCTCAGCAAAACTCGGAGGCTCCTGACTGTGTGAACAAGTTGATTACAGCCATGAAAGAGAGTGGCCGCCAGGACATCGCTGATGAGGTCGAAACCATCATTGAGCTGGGACGGCAGAAATACAGGGAGTCCATCCGCCGGGTGGGCTTGGAGCAGGAGAGCAGCACTGAGGACTCTGCAATAGCTGTGATGTAGCACCTAGCAGAAAGAACTGGGTTTCATATGGGTTTCCTCTGTGTACTGGGAGTGACAATGTCTTGGGACTGCTCCCATCTCAAGGGCCATTGTCTTCCCAAGGAGCTGGGCATTGATTTACCTGTGAGCAGACTACTGAGCTCTCTTGGGTCTATACTCACATGCCACTTCTGCCGATCCCAGGCAGTTTAGAGTGTATTTTTGAGCCTTTTCTGTACTTCCAGTTCTTGACCTTGAGCTTTAGCTTTCAGAAACATGGAGAAATTCAGAGACTGAAGTGTCTGTCAGTTGAGTAGTGGCTAAAGTAGCCTTTAATGAATTAATACTCATGTTATGTATATTTATTTATAACTTATTCCTGAAACTGTTCTGCTCGAAACACTGGGTGTGAGCATTTGGGTCTGTCTGTGCTCCAGTGCTTGATGGGAAAGCGGAGGTGCACTCGTGTTATGAAGGCCTATGGTGTGGTGGGGACTGTTCAGCTATTTCTGTTAATGATGTGTTTTGCTCACATGAAAATGTGAACTGTATTCCCCATGAAAATGTTTTCTGTTTTCTGCCAAATCTCTTCCAGTTCCCTCAAGCCCAAAACAAAACCTAAGTATTGGTGGGGAAAAGAGAAGAAACTAATTTCTAGCGAAATTGCTGTTGTTTTTTGGTTTTGCTCCAAAAGCTATTTTGGAACAAATAAAATTTCACATTGTCCCTAGGCTGCTGCACCTGCCAGGCTTTTTAGATGACACCTACGTGCTGCTGGTATTTGAGAGAGTTCCAGTTTTATTTTACAAATAAGTAAAAATCCATAACCTTGCTGTTCTGGGAGAGACTCTAATTTGAAAGTAAAATTTCCCTTGCAGTTTCAAAGGGATATTCCTCACATCCTCCCAGTGAAATATGCCTGCGTAGTAGTGAAGGTGTGACCCCTCATGAAGTTTGGTGAAAAGCATGTATTAAATTTGCATTTTAAAGACTGGTCTGACCAGCTGTGAAATAGGCACTTGTGGGATTGGCGTGAACTGTGCTGAGCTAACCTCCCAGTTTTGCAGTCTGAACATCATGTGTAAGGCTGGAAGTGTTTATTGCTTTTTAACTGCTCAGCCGTTGAGTACTGAGGTGCCCTTCTCTTCCTGTTCCCCATCTCATAAAGGGCCTCAATCCACTAATGACAGTGGGAAATTTCATGCAAGCTTTTTGAAAGAATAGTGTCATCTACGTAAATTCAATCCTTTCAAGACAGGTTTGGATTCAGCATAACTCTCTAAGCAATATTTAAAGGGCTGTTCTCAGTCTGAAAAATGAAAGTCTGTATAAAAATGCCAGGTTGCAACACCCAAAGTCAACCTGCAGCCACAGGTCTGAGAAATCCTCGTGTCTTCTTCCCCCCGTGAAGAATCATCAGTGGTTTCCCTGATGCTGTGTTTCAGACCTGCCATCAGTACTATTGAAAGAGAGGCATAAAATCGTTCTGCTTTTTTTTTTTTTTAAGGCCAGTCTAACATCTCAGGCCATGGAGTGATTAGTGTCTGGTCCAGAGCACTGGACAAGGACTTGCAGACTTGAGTTGTCACCTTGGGCCTAGGGACTTCCTCAGCTCTGATTTCTTAGGCCATGGTGCCCCTCAGGTCTCATGTTGTGTTCAAGTCAGCGGTTCTCTTTTGAGTGTACGTTTTCTCTGGTAGTCTGTGTCATATGTTCTTATCTGTAATTTTGATGTATGCCAACAAGGTATTTGTTCTTTCCTCCAGTTTTGGAGAGATGCATTTGGGCATATTGCTCTCACTGGGAATAAAATAAGAACTGTTTCACAGCATGATCTGCTAATCCATAAATACCTTGAGGTATTAGACAGAGCCAGGTCCCTTTAAACTTGCTGGCAGAAAGACACAAGTGAGCTTGGCTGTGCTGCACAGAAATGGGAGAAGAGCTCTTGTTTGGGTACCGCTGGCTGCAAAGAGCAGGACAGACTGCAGCTGAGTTAGTGGTATCCCTGTAGCTTGGCTTGGCTGCAGTGGGGCTAAGCCAGGAAACACAACATTTGGGGCATGGGTTTGACTAGCTGAGCATATGACTAGGGTCTAGGAAGCAACAAGGCTAGTCTAGAGTGGACAGTGTGTAGGTTTAGCCTGGCCTCCAGTGAAGGTGCAGGAGGCTTTTGGCTAGACAAAGCTATGCTAAGAACATCTACAGGTAGCATAAGGTAGCATCCACAGCTACAGCGGGATGAAGCTAGGCTGCATGTAGCTTTCCGTTTGTGATGGCCAGGCAACAGCTGAGTTAGGCAATGCCAAAATAAGGGGTGGGTAGGCTGGACTCTGTGGAGGGCTCATCCAGGCATCGGCAGAGCTACAGCTCTTCCAGAAAACAGATAGATTGGGCTAGGAGAGAGGGAGGTTAGTGCTAGGTGTTTAGGTTACTCTAGGTATGGGCTACAACCAGGCTAGGCGATAGGAGGTACCAAACCCTAGACAGTATTATCAGTAGCTCTTCAGGATTTGGGCCGATAACTTAAGGAAAGTAAAGTATCTACCCCAGACAAGTATTGTTATCTCCAGTCTTTCACTGCTGAGTGGCAGCTGCTGGGCTGGGCTGCCTTGCTGGCACCTGGTTTTCTCCTTGCAGTGACACTGAAGCAAGCACCCAGCTGAGGATATGGAGGTGCTAGCAGGAAATCAGAGCAACCGACTGGTTGTTCTTTCCTTCAGCTGACTTGGCAGCAAATATTTAAGCTGGATGAGAGTCAACAGAAAGCACGTTATTTTCAGGTGTGTTATCTTTATCAATAATCTCTTTGAGGCACAAGTAACTCCTTTGGAAGCCTGTAGTTGCTATGGCCAGGAAACGCTGATTACAGCTGCAGTAGATGGTTGAAGCAGCAAAGAAAAACCAACATGGCATTCATCTTTTGAATCAAAAGATTGCTTTCCTTTCTGGCTTCTTTCATGAATTCATCACATACTGGAGTAGTCCCTTTCCAGCTATCTGGCTTTTCCTGGTGCCTATTAGGCACCTTACAGTGTCCTACTGATGATCTGCAAGATTTTGTGGTTTTTACTGTGCACAATCTTGATGTGTCCAAAATTCCCCCAAATAAATTTCAACCAGGAAAAGCCTGCTTACAAAAAAATTCAAAATTAAAGGGAAATTGTTCGGGAGTGGGAACATTTTTTTCTCTTCCTTTTGTGACTGTAACATCTGTACCTCTTTAACTCTCATAATTAAACCCTTTTCTACATCACAAACTTGCAGATCTCCAACAGAATGACCAAGTGGTCCTGGGAGGTGAACAGTGTGTTTCCCACATACCATCCTCCACTTCCAGGTTCTGCTAACCACGCCAGTCCTCTAGCTGCCAGGAGACAAATTCAGGCAAGATGCTTCCAGCCCCTTAATAAAAGAAATTACTGAGAAATGAAAGCCCGGGCAAAGCTGAAATCAGTTTATTAATTCTATAAAAAACACAAGGCACAGCCTGACTATATCCTGCAGGTGGTTAAACTGTTTACACGGTCCGGGCAGTAAAATGCTGTATAATTCCCAGTAAAAGACCTGAAGGAAATAGGAAGGTGGGAGGGAGCCCACAGGAGCTGTGCTCAGTTTGCCTGCTGTGGCCAGACAACAATACCATAAAATTCAGCACATCCATAGGATTGCTCTGATCAGGGAAAGGACATACCTGTGGTGTGTTGAGGACTGGATGGTTCAGCCATGAACCTACTGAGCTTGATAGAAAACTGAGGGAGCATTAGAAGATACCCTGCCAATTGATAAGATTTCCTGCTGTTTGGTACCCTACAGTGTCCATACTCGACAGTGTCATGCTGCTGTTGCTTTTAAAAGGGAAGGGAAATCTGATGGACCTTAAATTCACTGTTTTCCTCCAAAAGGAGGATCACAGCAAGTTTTCAGCCTTTAAAGCCAAGAGTAGCTTTCACTGGGAAGGGTGGAGGGCTGGTTTTCAGACACTGGTGCATCAGAGCCCCAGCCCAGGGCTGCCTTGAAATGAGTCCACCGTGCTTATCAGTTATATGTTGTTAAAATGAAGAAAACAGCCTTTACTACAACTAAGCACGTGTCCATTTCCTGAACACTGCAGAAATGAACTGTATGTTCTTAAAGCACTATTTTTTCTGTAAATCTGTGTGGCTTGAAAATCCACAGGAAGAGTTTGATGCTTGTTCAAGTTCTCAGCCACCTTGAAGGAACTTGGTGACTGGGAAAGGTAGAAACCAGGTAGGCACCATGACAATGGAGAATTTAGCCTCTCCCCTGCCTGCCTTGCAGTAGGTCTGTAGGTTGAACCCATGCAGAGGTTGCTTTGGGAGGCTGGGGCTAAGATCCTTCTGCTTGGTTTGCTCATTGAACACTCGTGCAGTTCTCGTCTTTTCCAGACAGGAGATAGTGGATCTGGAAAATGTACAAGGGGCAAGAAGGATGCTCAGAGACGAGTACTACAGGGTATTTTTAATTCTTTTTACAGCAGAGTATTACATCTGGGAAAGGATGAAGACTGTGAATAGATGATTGCCATCCACTGTTTGTCAACTAGGTGGCACCAAATTAAATAATCCAACATCACCTGCAAATAAGCAAAAGGAGGTACTTTTTTCCTCACTGTGCATCGTTTTAATGCTGACTCATTGCTGTGAGATGTTTGAGGCCAAAATGTAAATGCTGTGTTCAGAAAGTAATTGGTTAAATTGGTGGGAAAAAGATCCTCTAAAAAGCAAACGAATATGGAAAGGTGAATGCATTCCCACATGGAAGGAGTGAGAGATTGGGGCTGCCTTTCTCAGGCAGGAGATGAATAAGACAGCAGCAACAGAGTATGTGGAGAAACAAAGCAGGCAGAGGAGGCAGATCAGATATCTCTACTTGCTTTCTCTAGAAAGGCAAGATGGTTGCAAGTCTTGCTTCTGCTGAAGCTGAAGCTGCCCTATGGATAAGGGGAGACCATGCTTGCATGCACTGGAGCTGGCTCTTGCCTGGACCCCTTGGAGCCATGTGGCCGAGCTTTGCTCCTGGATTGAGCATTTCAATGGTGACCCATATCAACCCAGGCAGCACTGCCCAAAGGAAGAGATGGGATTTCTACCCTGGACATGTTAAGCTTGAAAACATCTGCTCCGCCTTGTTTTCACTGCATCTCAGCAGAGAGCTGCAGCTGGAGGTATCTCCGGGCATCTCCTGGCTGGGCACACAAAGTCCCACGCACTGGGTCATTGCTCCCATGCACTGGGTCACCAGGTGGAGCCACATCTTGGGGCAGGCCCTGTGTGGCCATCAGATGCTGGGTTGCAGGAGGCCACCAGAGAATATAAATTGGTCACAGGGGATATGGGACAGCCTCACATGTCACAAAGAAGTTGGGCAGGTCTGATTTAGCTAACGGGATATGAGAGACTGAGGGATGCTGCCTGCAGACATTTAGTGAGTTTAGCGAGTGACTTGGGAAAACCGCAAGCTAATATTCCTCATCTTTTAGTTGCTCAAGCTGCTGTAAGTTTCCAGGCTTTCACCACCCTGTCAGCCCTCTGCTTGAACCAGCAAAGGTAAACCTTGGTGTTTCTAATAAAAACACAAGTAGCTTGAGAAATTTTTTGACTTTTCTTCCTTCCTAATGCAGAAAACCTTTTTTCCTGATTCAAAAAAGGTACAAGGGTGCTGCAGGTCCACCTTTGGGACAGCTCCAAGGCAGCACCAAGAGCTCAAAGCTTTGGATATGAACAGGAGGTGGCAGTACACAGTGATCTGAGTAACCCCAGATGTGTCCCAGCCACTTGGGCTCTGCCAGGTTTCTGCCATGGGCCAGACCTGGTCTTCTGGAGGTGTTTAGCATCACCAGGTTTAGAAACAGCAAATCTACATGTCCAGGAGAGAGTGGGGCTCAGGCAGGGGGTGGCTGCAGCCCCTATGGAGATACCCATCTCTCCCCACTGTGTGAAGAAGGGACCTGGCTGATGAACCTGGGTGGCTAGGCTTCTAATTATGCTTTGTGGGACTGATGAAGAGAAGCTTTACATTACAGTGAGAAGTAGGACAGGAGAGCTGGCTGAGGGAGGTGGTAACAGGATAGCTGGGGGAGGACATGAGCTTAGGTATGAATCTTCACCTTGCTGCTTCTTCAGCCCAGTCCTCAGAGGATTTCACTCCCTCTGGAAGCAGCAATGGCTCAGGACAAATGTTTTCAGTTTTCTTCCCTCCAGCTTGGAGAAAAAGGAAATCCTTGTGATTCTTAGCTTCTCCCCAAGGCCAGAGCTGAGAATAAACAGAGGTTGTGATGCTGGTTGTAGCTGCTCCCTCCCAAGACTGCAGGTTTGACTCCTGGGGCTTGGCACATCCTTCATGCACTGCAGGAGCATCAGGCTGAGTGACAATCCCAGCGAGGCTTTCATCCTGCTGCACTGAGGAGCAAGAAAACACAGTGTCTCCCCCCTCAAAAATCCCTTACCACAGATGATTTGGTCGCAGCCTGGGCAGGGAAAAGAAGATCCTGCTGCTTAAACAGGCTATTTGGTGACAACTGCTGTGCATCAATTATGGCTGGAAGGCAGAGGCAGTCACAAATGGACCCATCAGCTTTTTGGGGTCCCAAAATAACATGTACCTGAAGGAGCTGGTGAGGCAGTGAGCCTGGAAAGCCATGACTCTCCCTGCAGGTCAGGCCATTTCATTTTCATCCATGGCAGGATAGCAGTGTCCTTGGTGTCCACTTCACCCTCCACCTTGACGGCACGGAGCCATCTCACATTTCTGCCCCTGAGAAACAGCAAAGCAGGTTAATGTGGCTGCAGATTTCCCTTAGTTGTTTGCTGGTGCTGGAAGGGCAGATGAACAAACGAGCTGTGGACAGTGGGGAACAACATAAAATCCCAGAGCAAATGGCACCATTTGGGATTGCTCGGCCACACGCCCCAGGGAAGGAGAGTGATGCTCTCTATCCTGCAATGCCCCATAAATCTGATGCCACCTCTGCATGGGGGCAGATGCAGATAGTGGGATGCTGTGGGGCAATTTCTCCCTGGGATGAGGGGGTAAGCCCTGCCGAAAGGCTCCTGTGGCAATAGGCAGCTGCAGTTGTGGGCTCCCCGCCAGCAGCTGTGCCCGGAGTGGGATCTGGAGGCCAATCTCGCAGCCAAGACAGCGCCATTCATCGGCACTCAATAAACAAAAGTGCCTTGCTGTTTTATCTGGGAGATAAGCATTCATGGCATGAGATTGCTTTCCCTTGCACTCTCTGCTGAGTGTGGGCACCTGCGTCAGCTGCCAAAGGAGCCAGCGCACTGCTGCGGTGGGACACGCTGCAGAGAGGCATGCAGGAACGGGGACTGCTGGGTATCAGGCAACCCTGAGGCTGAAGCCCCATGGGTGCGAGGCATGGCAAGATGCTGGTGTGTACTGGAGGTCGCCAGTGCTGTGGGTTGTGTTTTGCGAGCCAGCTCATGACACATTACCTGTTAGCACTCCAGGGTCAACACTGCAGCTCTAAAAGTCACTTACAAAGGGAAGAAAATTCTACTGTTATGCCTTTTTGGCTTCTTGATGATCAATGATGGAAGTCTGAAAGCTTTTTGCTTTGTTTTTTTTTCAGAGATTTCATTGCCGAGCCTTGATTTTCCTGCTTTTGCTGGAGAAAAGTGGCAGGAGAGTTAGCTGGTGGGAATTGAGGAACACTTGTGTGCCTTGAGCATCAGGGACTTTCCTCCCACTATTTGTTAGGCATTTAAATCAAGTAGCTACTAAGAAGATGTCTGCAACCTCCTCCCAAGGAGTGATGGCCAGAGGGGACAGACAAACCATGTATGCTGGTTCACCTGCATGGTCTTGCAGCCTTGAGCTCTTGGGGACAACAGAGCCAGGCTTGGGGTAGAGCTGTCCCCTTCCCACATCCCCTTCACTCTTCAGCTGCATCCACATCCCCTCTCACTTCTGTAATGTCAAGTTGTCTGCAGAGAAAATGAAACCAGACCTGCTGGGTCAATGGTTTCTGGGTGATTCCTGGCATCCAAGCTGACCGCCAGCTGTGGATCTGTTCCACATTTGTTCCTTTTATTCATACCATTTGGCTGTACTCTCAGCAGTCGGATGCTGGATGCCTCCCCTATCACCTCTGTGCTGTTACCTTTGGCAACGCATCCTGTGGTCCCAATGGAGAACGAGATCAGGCTTGGTTGAGATTGATTTTTCCAGAAAACAACGTTGACCAGTGCTAATTATATGTTACTGCCTCTTCAATCTTTATCAATTAAATCATCTACCAGTGCTCTGATAATCATGTCCAGGATGGCCACCAGGCCAAGGGAGCAGTGACCAAACTTGTCCAATTTGGCTTTTTTAAGCATTGGTTTAATACCCACACTCATCAGGCACTTGGGGATTTCACAGCGCTCCACAATTTATTAAAACAGAAAGCAATACAAATGGGGAAAGAAACTGAAAAATGCAACCTTGTGAAAGCTTCTTTCTTTGCCAGCAGACTGAACTTGACCTGTGTCCTTGGCAGGGCTAAACCAGCCAATGGCCTCTCTGGCAGCTGGGCTGAAAGCAGTGCCGGATTTTGAGACTCATGTAGGGGCAGCTTTATGACAAACTGAGCACAAACCTGGTGTAATGATCCCATAGGTACCATGATGATGATGATGTTGCCTTGTACGGGAGGTCCTGAGCTCTGCTGTTCACCTCGTATCAAACGCAGACATTGCTGCTTTTGAAGCTCCACTTTGTACCAAACGCTTTTAAATCTCTCTTGTGTCTGTCAGAAGAAAAAATTTATGTCTGAGAGCAGAGGAAACCCTGACAACCTGGCACTCGCTGAATGTGAACTTTCTTCCTCTGCTTTTTTTATCCCCTCTCTTAAAGGCTGCCGGAAGAAATGGGTCCTTTGCGCTATGCAGGTTACAAAGAGCAGTTGTTTTTATGCAGCAGAACCAAAAATAAAAATGAGTGATTGCAGTCCTCTTAAAAATCAACGTAAAGCTGGATGGCATTAACCTCCTCTTTGCCAGGGGATGGTACTGTCCTACCAGCACATCTATGGGATGGCATTTTATGATAAATGGTATAATCTATCCCCCTCAATCCACGCCGAGTTCAGTTCAGCTTTTGTCCGAGCTGGTACAGCGCACTGAAACCTACCAAAGCCTTTGGAAAACAGGGCAGAGCGGGGACCCGCCACCACCAAGGAAGGGGGCAGGAAGGAGTTATGCCACTGGTGAATGGGAAGGGGTGACCACAGCTCCCCCCAGCTCTGTTGCCCCGTTCCCCGAACTAGGGAAGCCCTGTGTCAGTGCCCACCAGCACCTTCCCAAGGACGTGGTGGAGACAAGGCTGTGGGGTTGGATAGACTATGCCAGTGGCTCCCTGCTCACAGCACTTGCATTTTGCTCCTGTGATGATCCCCATCCAGTACACACCAAAAAAATGGCCATGACGCACAAGTCTCCTTCCTCGGTCAGGCACCACCTTTCTGGAGTGAGCTTTGTCACCTCCTGTGCTGTATCTTCTTGTGTTTTGCCCAGCCCAGGTTGAAAAGTGCACAAGCTGCTCCCTTTTTCACCTACATCCAACTCATCGGCACTGGCTTCCGATGCTTCACCGACCTCTGGTTTACATCTTCTTCTCACCTTGGGTTGCAGGTCCCTGGCTGTGATAACAAGCTCCAGGTGCGTGCACAACTGATGTTTCTGGGCTGTTCATCATGACTCCATACAGTTGTCGCTTCTCCCGTGTACACAGTCTCCTCATTAGCTTGACACACTCCACCACCCTTGTAGCCGCTCTTCTCTGATCATCTCCAATTCATTGCACTGGCTGTGTGTTTGTGCTCCGCTGGCTCCCGTGAGCCTTCGGTGCAGAGCTGGTAACCCCATGCTCGCTGTGTCTGACATAGCGTGGTGGTGCCCGGTGCTCGTGAGCCGTGAGGGATGCTCCTACATCGTACTGCTCTTACAGATGCACTCCCTGGAGATCTTTTCCTCTTCCCTCGGTGGTGTCACGCCTGTGGCTGCCATCCCAAGGGGCACAGAGATCTGGCTGGCTACCGCTGTCCTCCTCGCCTTCTTGCTTAGTTTCCAAAGCCCACTGAAACGGTCTCCGCGGATGTCCTCATGCGAGGACTCAGGCCCCGTTACGCTCCTGAAACCGCGACGGAGCCTATTAAACCTGAAGGTGATGCCCGCCTGTGGCCCGGAGGCTCTCCGGCGGAGCAGCAGGCGGCACAGCACGGTGACCCAACCGCCCACAACTGGCTTGGTCTTTATTTTGAAGGGAATGACGGATTTATTATTCCTCCTCCACCCCCCCAATTTTCACTCGTCCCGTCGTTCCACCCACCCTCGTGCCGCTCCGCCGGCTGCCTGCAAGATGGCTGACGGGCGGGGTGAGGGAGCGCGCACCTCGCCCTGCGGCGGGGCGAGGGCTGCCTGCTGTCGGAGGGGAGGGCAGGGACAGCCCCGCTCCCCCCCGGCGGCTCTCGGCGCCGGGGCACGCCGCGCCCCGGGGAGGGCCCAGGCCGGGGGAGGCCGCGGCGAAGGCCCGGCCGCCCCGGCCCGCGTTGCCACGGCGACGCGGCGGCCGCCCCGGCGGGGAGGGCCCGGCGCCGGCGGCGGGTTTTCCTGCGCCGGGCGCGGCCAGCGGGGGCAGAGCTGAGCCGGGCCGGGCCGCGCCGCGCCGAGGAGCTCCGCGCGCCGAGGAGCTCCGCACCCCGTGCCGCACCGGCCTCCGGCCCCGGCGGGAACCCCGCCGCCGCCGCCCCCGCCCCGGACCGGTGAGTGCGGGTGCGGCCCCTCCGCGGCCCTCGGGAGGCGCCGCCGGCGGTCCCGGCACCCCTCCGGCCGCCGCCGGGCTGCGGCTCGCCTTCCCCGGCCTGGCCCCTGCTGCACCGGCCCCTTCGTCTCTCGCCCCGGCCCCTCTCTTCAGGGGTGTGCCGGGCCCCCCTCCCTCATCTCTGGTCCCTGGCGGGCCGGCCCCCCACCCGGGGGGCTGCGGGCTGCCCTGCCCCCCCCCCCATGCACCCCCCTCACCCCGGGGGCTGCGGGCTGCCCTGGCCCCCCCTTGTGCCCCCCTCACCCCGGGGGGTGTAAGCCCTCCCGGCCCCCCACCTGCTCCCCTCAGCCTGAGATGTGCCGGTCCCCCCGGCCGGCCACTCCCCTCATCCCGGGGGGAGGGGGTCTCTCTGCCCGAATTTGGGGCTGGGGGCGCAGGTGCCCGTGTGTCAGAGCCGAGCCCGGGGGAGATCGCCCCGTGCCCCCCGTGTTGCTGGGCTCGCCCTTGCCGGGCGTTGGGGGCTGTAGCGGTGTCACCCTTCCTCTCCCCGCCTTCGCCGGGGAAATCGCGGGTGACACGTGTGCGGTTTCAGCCGTGTCCTTTAGTGCCCCGGAGCTGCTGCTTTTTATATCAAAAGCGACTTGCATGTTTCCCCGGGACTCCTGATTGCTGGGGTGATCTGTAGGATTGTAGCCTCTGGCCACCCCGGTCGCGGGGCAGCGTCCTGCATCCGAGTTCCTTCCAGGCTCTACTAAGCCAGATCTGGGCCTCTCTGAGGTAGGTCAAGGTTATTGTGCTCTTTCTCCCGTGGATGGGGAACATGCCGATGTGGATAGGCTGTGGGATCTCCTCAAGGTCACCCTGGGAACTGGACCCCAAGCATCCTCTCCTCTCTTGCTGTGCTCTCCGGAGCTGCCAGGCTCCTGCTGGGCAAGGGCACAGTGGTAGAAATCGGATTTTCCAGTGCTCCGGGCCTCTCTCCTGCAGGGCTTCTCAGCTTTTAGTTTCTACTCCTTGCCAGGCTGTCAGTAACAAACGTCAGAGCAGGATCCCAGCTATATTTCTTTGGCCTAATATGTTTTAGGTATTAGGTGTTTACAGTTAAAGTCTCGGTGTTTTTACCGTAGCACGTTCATCTCCGAGAGTCTTGCTGCTGTTAGGATCTGTGCTCTCATGGCATGGCTGCTGCTGTTAGGACTGTATCTGCAGTGATTTTGATCACTGCAAGTCACTGTGGCTTTGCCTGTCAAGAACTCGCTTCTTGGCAATGGCAAGCAAAAGGCAATCAGACTAGAGTGGTACTCGGCTGATAATGATATATACCGTGGGGCTTGGATGGCGGTTGTCTGCTTGTCCTTGGCTTGTGTTTTGCTTTCCAGGCAAATAAAGGTATAGATGAGGTCTAATAGGAGGGGTTACTGTAACCTCTTCACCACAAAATAAATTCCCTTTGAATGTCTTGCCTGTAGAATTTTTAACTGTGCGCTACTACTGCTTCTCATTCTTCACACAGGTACAATTTTTCTCCTGGTGCTGTGCCCTTAGGCTCATTCGTTCACTGAGTGCCCGTCATAGTACGGAGTGTTACGTTTTGAGGGCGATGGTGATTGGTGGCAGAGATGGATGGCCGAGTTGGAACAGGGAGCAAATCTGTGTCGTAAATTGGAGCCCGGCACTGCTCTGAAGGGAAGTCTGCAGTCTTGGTTGATGCCCAGCAATCTTGTTAATGTCTTACTAAGATGCCAGGGCCCTAGAAGATCCTCCTGCTGCCATTTTAAGAAGGGGTAGTGTGCTGTATTAAGTTACTAGGAGGTAGAAATCACTGACAGCCTGTCAGCGCCATTTGCTCCCCTTTTTCTGCCAAGATTTAAATTAGTGTGCAAGATGGGGGAATTATGTACCTGGCTGGCCAAGGTGACAGCAGCATGTACACATGGAAGTAGTCCCCCTGCTCGCTTGCGCATCGTCTTTTTTGTTGTAGCTCTCTAGCAGGGCAAAGGTGTGATGGAAAGAAGGGACCGAGATGCAGTGGCTGGGGTTTGGTGTCCCTCAAAGCCTGGGAGCCATGAGGATTTGGAGCTGTGCTCTGATGAGGATGTTATAATGGGGAAAGTCTCGCTTAGGAGCTGTAAGCATTTCACGTGCCTATACAGTTGTTCTTGCGTAACTGTTGTCATGCTGAGAATTGTAAAATAGCAGGAGGGAGAGATTTTCTGGAGTAGGACAGCAGCGTTTTCAGGTGGGAAAACATTGTGTTGTGTTTAGCTAGAATTTAACATGTTTAGATCTAGCATCCCTGACCTGCGGCCCAGTTTTGCAGATTCCCCTAAGAACAGCTTTTCCGTGAGGGGTAAAGCCCAATCTAGGGAACACCCTCATTGCAGTATAGGGGATGACCATGCAATGCTGTGAAAATAGTAAATTATCCCTGGCACTCTGGGTTCTATCTAAATAATCTGCAACCAGGAGGCTTGAACAGGAGTGACTGATGAGTTGCTCCTTCTCCCTCAGCAAGGAGCACCTAGGCATGGTGTAGGGCTGCATGGTCTCCCATCTCTGGTCCTCCGAAGGGCTGGGCTTTGGGTTTGCTGCTGGGCTGGGGGTTACTTGTTTTACAGGTGCTGGCAAACGTCTGGATTTTCTTTTGCCCCACTGTGGAAATAAAATGCTTTTGGGGGGCAATCGCCAAATTCACAGTGGCTGCTGGAAGGTGGTATGTCCTTGTGAAATTTGGGAGGTGAAAGGCTTGTGTGGCAAGAAGAAAAGTTTAGCAGTGTTGAACATAGCTGCAGAGGGACTCGTGTTCCTTGGTGCTGTCTCGCAGCACATCTGCCTTGTTCCAGTGCGATGCTTTCTATTGTCATTTGATCCCTGGGCTCACTTTGGGTCAAGGAACTGCTAACGTTTTGCACTGCCAACTTTCCAGTGCCAGCAAGATGCCCTGTGCAGGGTGTATCTCTTAATAGGCTGTTTCTATCTGCCTGAGATCATATTGTGCTGCCAGAATGACATAAAAGAGCTTTGAACTAGGCCCCAAGGGGGAAAGAAAAGGGGTGGAAAAAAGCAAAATATTTCTGTTCCATTGTTAGGAGATCCTGCGCTGGGGAGATGATGTGTAACCAAATCAGGTTTGCAATGGCTGGGACAAATGAGCTTCCTTGTGATCCTGAGTGCTGCAGTTCATGTGTATTACGGTAGGATGCTCATGTCCTGTGAAAGGAGTTTCTGCAGTTACCCCTTTTCTAGGATCTTTCAGAACAGAGAGGCATTTCTCCTAAGCCTGCCTTGTTCCTGGCTGTCCTTTTTCAGAGTGGTTTTTTTTCTCTGTTGTCTTTTGTTTGTTTGTTTTGTTTTTCCCCAGAATGAAGTTTCAGCAGAGCTACTGGGAGGTCAGTGGTGTCCCAGAGCTGTGCACTTTGGCCCTTGACTGGAGTAAGTTTCTCTGGCAGAGGCAGTGGAGCAAATTTGGTTTGCACCAGCTGAGGCTGGGCCATCATGTCAGAGCCCTCGAGCTACAGGAAGAGCCTGGGCACACAGCCTCTTTAGCCTGTCACTTACAAGTTTGTTAACGTCCTGTTAGGCTTCCGGTTGGACACGCTTATCTCCCAGCTGCCTCTGCTCCTCTGTTTAAATCTGCAATACTGTGTATGGACAAGTGCCTGCTCTGCTCCTTCAACAGCAGCAGTGCAGGATGGGGAAGGATCTGTCCTATCACAGCATCCTGCCTTCTGCTACTGCAGTTACATAAGGACTGGTTATTGTTCCTTTTACATGTCTGTATGCGTTCACCTAAATCCTTAACTGTGTTTTCAGGAAATGCAAAAGCCTGCTTTGATGCCCATGTTTGCACATTCGGGCTTTCTTAGGAGTACCCAAATGTCTGCACTACCAGAAGGTTAGGAGCATTGGAATTATCAGTTACTTACCATGGCAAATAAGCTATGTACGGATGCTGCCTATGCAAGCCAGTGCATTGTTTTTATTTTTTATTCTTGAATGTATCATACACACTGCATATGTTTCATTGTGCATTTCTCATAAATGGCTGCATGGACTCTAACCTTGCTGGAGCCAGTTGCCTTGTCTATCTGCAGTGAGACAGCGGGATGTGACTGCAAGCACCTCTTCTTCTCCGCTGCTGAAGGGGTGCCTGAGGTCTAGCAAGACAGTGTGTTTTGGCTTTCCTGGTGCTGTGGTTTGATGAAGCCTTCCTCCTTCTGCAAGGCTGAGTCGTCTGGCCTGTGCCTGATTGGAGCAGGGACTGTCTTTTGGCCATATCCAGCTAAGAGCACAGTGGCTTGCTAGAGCTAATGCTGTGTTGCTCCAGCTAATCCTAACAGCAGATAAATAATTTTTTCCTATCCTCTTCTGTTTGCCTTCCAGTGCAAAGGTAGCAGGAAGGAGGCGGTGGATTGAGCTGTCCAATGCAAAACTGGGTGTTGCTTTAACCTTGCAGTATTGATTGCTGGGTAGTTTCAGTTGTTGTGAAGATAAAGTAACAGGGGCTGCAAAAGCTTTAGAAAACAAGGCAAAACCCCAGACAAACCCAGTGAAAAGACCTTGTCACTCTGGGTGGTTTGGATTTCTGTCTGGCAGTTTTCTCTTGCACATCTGCAAATATAAAAGCTTTGAATACTTGCTGTCTTGGGAGGGCTGCCCACATGGAGATTATTTGCTTGGGGAAGGGAAAGGCACCTGGGCAGCAATGCTTGTTTGGTGTCAGGAGAAATGTGATGGGATACCCTTTATTTAATTTGTGGGGTCTCTGTTGATCTTGATCTAATGCAGCCTGTGGTGAGCTGCTCACAGGAATGTAGTCTTAGTTTATTTTGTTAAACCTTTTCATAACCAGTTCTTGTTCTTGTTTCGGTGGTGCTGTTGTGGGTGGGTGGCTATGCCTTGTCAAACCTCCCTGTGCCCTGCTCCTTCCTTTGGTGCTGATACTGGAGTGTGGCTTATCAGGAGAGCTGTCTGGATTTTTTTTCTTTCCTGGGTCTGCAGCATTTATCCAGAGGCCAGGAGGAGAGGGGTTGATTTTGATTCAGCTGAGTTTCCCACAGTGGCATGAATTTGAGCAGCTGGGGATGACCGAAGTCCCATGAAAGACTGTCTGTGCCCCACCTGAAGTTTGGCTCCATGTTTGAGGCTCATGCTCTCGATTTAAAGGCTGTCCCAAATATGAGGAGCTTCGCAGACAAAGTGGGGAGAGGGAAGGAGAAGGAAAACTTCCCCTCTTATAGAGGACAGTGGTGCTGCTGCACTGAGTGACTAACTGTCTTGGAGGAGGCCTTTGGGAAGAGAGAAGGTGTGTCCTTTTCTTTTTTAATTAGAGCACAAAGATGTGGGACTTCCAGCAAGTCATTTTAGTAGGAGAGAGATGCTGTGTGGGTGAGCTCTTAGTTTGGATCAAGCCAGAAGCCAGTCCAGTAGCCGTGATCCTTCATTTCTGAATTCAACCAGAGCTCCCAGTGAATCCTTTTTGCTCTGTCAAGGGGCTGTGCTGTGTGATGTGAAAGCTCCTAGCCAGGGCAAGCACTGGCTTTGTGTGGATAAACGTGTGGAAGGAGGCGGTAGGAAGTGGTATGCTTAGTCTGGACCAGTGCATCTGCCATTTCTGTTGCTGCTGAGTACTGTGTCTTTGTCACTGTGGTGTCTGACCCCTTACTGCCTTTAATGGGTGTGCTGCCTGCACGCCTTGGCAGAGGAGACAAGGGCAGTTCCCTGTTGCCTGCTGGGTAGGGTGGGATGGAAACATGTTCTCCAAGGCCATGTGCAGACTGAGAGCTTGTTTGGTGCCCTGTTCAGTGCTGTGCTCTTTGCTCTGTGATAGTTAGGGATTTATAAAAAAAGAAAAAAGAAGGAAGGATGTTTTATCGACAGGATATGTCAGGGGCTAGCTGTGAATTTGGGTACTGCTTTCTCCTTTGCCACAGATTCAGAGCGTGACCTTGGATAAGCAGTAAAATATCTGTCTCTGACCCTGTCCCCTACAATCAAATAGGGACGGCAGCACTTCTAGGGTTTCGGCACTTGTACACAATAGCAATGGCAGCTGTTGCAGAAGGTATGATCTGATGTAGTAAATGGTCTCTCCTTCTGGGCGCTTCATTTTCCTTTTATGTTTTGTGTTGACTTTCTCAGGGATGGGAGTAGCTTCCTTTTCCATGTCCTGGGTAAGCTGAGCTCTTCTCTGTAAGGCAACGGGAGCACTTGTTGGTTCATCTCATCCTTTGGGAGCAGAAGGCTATTTTCTAAGGGTAGTAGTTCTGTTAAAGGACATAAAGCTCATTGTGTTGGCCTGCCCCCCTTCCCCTGAACTGTCCCATTTGCTTTGTTAGCAGCTAAATGTGTGCATGACCTGAGCAGCTGTTGTCTTTTTGATGCCCCCCCCCCCTTTTTTTCCCCCCAGAAACTTAAAATGAAGATTCATTGGTGCCCCTGGTTCTTCAAAACTAGTGGAGAGCTTGAAGGAAATAGCTTGGATACTGAAGTGATAAGCGCTAGAGAAATGCCAGACGCTATATAAACAACTAAACTCAGCCCCCGGCCCTTCCTGAAAGAGGGATAATTTGCAGAAATACTTCAACAGATGGTCTGAATTTGGCTTTGGAAAGGGGAGAAGAAATGCCAGGCCGCTGCTGAGCTGCGTGTGGGCGCGTGCCCGAGTGCCCCGTGCGATGTGCTGCCTGCCAGCATGCTCCTGGGGAGGCTGAGCAGGCTGCTCCGGCACCGTCCACGTGCTCGGAAGGCATCCGCACACCGCTGACTCAGTCTCTGCAGCTCTGCCGGGTCCCTGGCATGGAGCGAGCTCCCGCTTCCCCTGTGGTGAGGTTTGGCTGTGCCTGCTTGCTGGACCGTTCTGGTGGAGGTGAGCCATGGCCAGTTTGCAGAGGCACGGGGTCAGCTCATGGGAGAGAGGCTGCAGAGCTGCCGTGCAGCTTGTGAGACGTTGCTCAGCATGCGGGTGAGACTGTGGGAAGGCTGCGGCATGATCTGACACCGGGTTGTCTCTCACACTGGTGTGGTTACCTGGACCTGTGACAGTTCTAATTGAGGTGGTCTGGAGCTGGAAGCAAACAGATCAGCCATGGCAAAGGGCTGTTTGGACACACCTCTGCATATACGCAGGCCGACAAACTTGCTGGTAGCCTGAAAGGGTATGGAATGGGAGGGGGTTTACGTGTCATGGTCAGGGAACCTGATGAACCCTGGCAGAACTGGCTGCTGTGGCCAACTTCCCCTCTCCCCTGATGAGGTTACTGCTCTTGCAGGGGAAGGAGAACATGGTTTCCCCAGCTGGTACCAGACCTGGGGTCCTGATACCAACCGTGGCAGCAGCAGAGTGCTGCACCACCTCTTGTGTGGGCTCTGCTGTGGGGCAGGCAGGTTCCCAGGTCAGTAGCCACAGCTGGCTCTGGTGGGGATTGTGAATTGGAGCCCAGAAGTCCTTGTCCGAGGACCTCTGGAGCAGAGCGTTGTGTCTGGTTCCTGCATGGCCAAACCGCTGTTAGTCTCCCGATGCAACGTGCCTGTTACACTGCTCGCTGGCATGACAGTTCGTTGTGTCTAATGTTATTTGCTGTTCCTGCCATGCACTCTTTGGCAAGACAGTGTTGGCTGGTAGTTGGAGCAGGGCTGCGAGGTGTGCTTCAGGGATGAATTTTTTTAATTTTTTTTTTAAACTTTCTGAAAAGAGGTCTAATTCTTAAGCAATGCAAGATGAATTGCTTTACAGAGGATGCTTAATGCATCAGGTAAATTCTTGTGTATACATCTGGCAGGTAGCAGCATTGCACTGCACATGCAGAGTAGCCAGGTAAGACATTTAATGTCCAGAGAATGACTTTCCAAGTTCGACTTATTTCACTTCTTTCCTCTCACTCCTTTTCCTTCCTTGTGTTACCCATCTCCTTCTGCTGTGTTTAGGTGAGCAGGACTGCATGTGTTTTCATTTGCCTGTAGCCTCCTAAATATATTGTCTTCCTGCTGGGAACACCTTGCCTGCCTTGCAGCTTGCTGATTCAGTGCTCTGGGTGAGCAGGGAGCGGGTGGATGGATTATCCCACAGACTCACGAGTGTTGCAGTCCCCTTGACAATTCCTCTGCTTGTCACAGAGCATGTACAAGTTTCCCTGGAGTAACTGCTAACCTCTTTAGGAACAACATGACCCCTGTGGGGCCGCTGATGTACGATTAGCAAGGAACCATTTTGCTGTGATCTGAACAGCTTTGGCGTAAGCAAATAGCTGAGGTGGGAGAAGAGAAATGCTGTTTGTGATGCAGGAGCAGAGCAGGTACGTTCATGTACCCCCACAGCAAAGGGACTGGCAGCAGCAGTCGTGTATCACCATTCCCGTGGCTGAGAGGCAAGGAATATTGATGAACATGACATTTAACTGGCATTTCTTCTAGCATACTGGGAGCATTCATCAAATTCTGCCTTCAGCAGTGGGAAGTAATGAGATAAGCTTCCTTCCTCAGAAAGGTCTCTACCTGCTGTTGCAAAGTGTTTGGGAGGCTGGGAGGTGTCCTTTTGTTATCCTGTCTACTCTCCATGTCCGGTCTCTTGTACAAAAGGCACCTGAAATACAGTCTTGGCTCTAGCGAGCAGCTGAGCTTGCAGCCTGTACACCAGTGTTTGCATGCTTACATGGTGGCTTACTGCTCAATGCTTCTGTCACCTTGCCTTACGCGGAGCCCAGCTCCTAACTCCAGAGGGTGACACAGGAGAGTTTATGTCCTTTTTCACTCTGGGGTCCTGTTTCATTAACCTACAGTATTTTAGTATTGACACCCACGTTGGGGGCTGGCTCTCTCGGGGCACTGTGGCTTTGCTACAGGGACAGGGTGTGGGGTTTGCTGGACACATTGCTGTTCCAGCCAGGCTCATGCAGTCCCCCTTTGGGACTCTGAGTGACAGCTATCAGTTGACGTATAGCCCCACAGGGCTCTGGGTTTCTAAGTCTTTTAAATAATTTCATTCAGGACCCAGAAGCCCTTATCTCCCAGGCTTCCCTGGAGGGAATCTTGTTCTATTTTACTGTTGTTTATTGGGTGTTTGGTTTTTTTTCCAAGTGCCCACAGCAGTCAGGCTGCAGGCTGCTGCTGAGAGGGGCAACCCTGCTTCTCACTCCTGCCTCTCTCTTTTTGTGCCGGCCCAAGCATATGTGTGTTCACAGCTATGCATTGACCTGGGAATAGGCCTGGTCTGAAATGAGTTCCTCTAGTAGCTGGGGGAAGGAAGAGCTCCCTCCATTTTGGCAGTAGCCTGAAGTTATGCTGGACTAGTGGCTGAGTAACCACAGCCTCTGCTGGGAAAGAGAATCATGTGGCTTAAGAGAGATGCACTTTCCAGGGGCTAAAAATCCCTAGTATGGTTTCCTTCATGAAAATATTTGCATCTTCTCTGCCAACCCACTGTCAAGACTGCATTGAGCCTGTACCAATGCCTCTTTGTGCAGGACAAACTGCATTGTACTAACCCTTCCGCAGCCCTGGGTCTCACCTGGTGCCTGATTGTATATTCTCTCTTTGAGGAGGAGAGTCAGCATCATGTCTTTAAAATACCCTGCAATTCACATGGCATAGTCCTTGCTGCCAGAGAAAGGTGGTTGCTTTTCAGGCCTCCTGGGGATGGCCCTGATGCACACGGTACTGGAAGAAGTGGGAACAGAGGGTAGAAAACCCCACGCCTTTTCTTTGCTCTGGCACAGTACCCTAGCGTTCACAGGAACAAGCACGTGCTTCAGAAAGTGCTCGGTGAGCACGTGTCCTTGGAGATGCAAAGAAGTATGACCGACTTCCTTTCTTCTTCCTCTCCCTCCCTTGCATGCCCAGAGATGGTGGCAGTGCCTAGCAGACACCCTCAGCGTGAGCACAGCTGTTGCTGAGGAAGGCTCCTTGCCAGGGGTGGCAGAGGTGAGGGATCTGGTTACCCTTGGGCTGGAGAGATGGGAGGCTCCTCTCTGAGCATATCTGAACCTTGCTGGGGTTGTGTGTCTCTCTTTCCTGCTGTCTTTCTCCCTGCCGCAGTCTGTCCCTTCCCCTTCCCGTTTCTGAAGGCTCTGTTCCTGTTTTGACATGGGAGGTGCACACAGTCCTGCCCGCCTGCCTCCATTGCCAGGTTGGGTTTAGGGAGCCGGTTGGGATTGCCTAACTTGGTTGAGCTCACCCTGCAGCTTCCGTGTGCTGCCTGTCCAGCCGAGCTGTCCCTGGCTGACTTGGGGACGTGGAGGAGACAGGTCTGCGTGAGAAGCGGCGCGTGGCAGGATGCTGGGTGACTTGCAGCCCCCGGTGCTGCTGCGTGGCTGGAGGCTGCCGGTACCATGTGGTCTCTGTGGGAGAGGGGCTGCCTGCAGGGTCCCAGGCTCGTGGTCCCAATGCAGCGGGGTGTCATCCCGAGGCTTGTGATGTGCTCTGGGCCACGGAGGTTGGAAGGGACAAGCCAGCTGGCCCTTTGGAGAGGGGATCCCCTGTCTATCGTTGCACCAAGGGCTGGGTGAACGAGCAAGGCTTCTTGCATGTTAACGAGGCAGCTGGGCTGAGCAAGCTGTAGGGTGCAAGCCGCAGCGCTCCTCAGCGCTCCTCTGCTTCTCCTTTGAAAGCCATGTCAAGGCAAGTACTTTCTGCTCTCGAACAGCTATTATGAAAGAGCCTGGGTTTGCTGTGCCCTTCTTTCCCTTTGCCCTCAGGGCACGCTGGGCTTGTTTGAATTAATGTAATTAGCACATGCCTTATTAGCTCACTAAGGCACAAAGAACTCATGTATATTTGTAGCCAGGTTAAGCAGCCCCTATTAATTTAATAACCGTGTCCTCCTCAGTGCATGGCAACAGTTAATCGCTGGTGGTGACTCAGGATCAGCCAGCATGGAGGGAATTTGGGCAAGGTGTATATGTGTGCGGTTCTCTTTTATTGTGTTGTATTTTTATTAATGAGCAGAGCTGTGAAGGGAATTAGCAGCAGGCGCAGCAGACGGAAGGAAGCTTTCAGTGCTGGTTTGCTAAACAGCCAGCCCTGGATGTTTTCTATGCTCTATGCTGTCTGTAGAAAAGGATCTATAGAATGAATCAGCATGATGTGACACAGGCTGGGAGGCAGAAATACACAGAAATAAACTTTAGCAACCCATGCTTGAACTCTGCTCCAAACAGGTTATGAACTAGGTACTGATAGTAGTTTTGCTTCGTTGTCTACCCTGTTTCCCCTCAGTGAATCCTGGGGCAGAGGAAGTGGCTGGTGTATTCTAGCGCTGCTCATAACTGAGACTGCGAAAGGGCAAGCTTCTCGTGAAAGGACAAAAAATAGTTGCAAGCAGTTTCATTCTCTGCAGTACTATGGTCCTCAGTCCCTTTTTCTGGCCTGGATTTTGCCACTCACAGAGCTTAGCGTCCTGTGGGATGCTGCCAAGATGCTTGCCACCAGGTTTTTTGTTGGTTTGTTTTTGGTTTTGTTTTGTTTTTTTCCCCCCAGAAGATGCAGGTGATGGGGATGAATGCCAGTTTGTGCTCTACCACCCCGGAATGATGCAGCCTGCGAGTCCAGGATGGTGGTGTGTGTCTCTGTTCCTGTAGTCCTGCATGTGGGATAGTAAGGTCCTGTACTGCTTCTAAAACTAGTGAGTTAAGCATTTTAGGGGCTCTTTTCAGCCAAGATCACTACACATGCAGAGGAGGCTTCCCGCATTTCTTCTCTTCTTCTCCTTCCTATAGTAATCACAGGTCATGCTCTTTGTGGTGTTGTGAGCTGGAAGGAGGAGCAGGAAGAGTGGTACTAGAAAGCAGGTGATGTGCTCGCACAGTTTTGGTCAGGTTTTCTGCAATTAGCTGTTGGGTGAGATGCAGGTATCCTGCCTGGTCCCCCTCCCTCTTTTTACTTTTCTCATTTGCTGTTTCTCCCCCTTGCCAAGTAAGCTTGGGCTGTCAAGGCCAGAACTGTTCCTGGTCATCATGAGCTTGTTCAGGAGCATCATTGAGAAGATGAGGCTGTTACAGGCAGACAGGCAAGGAAACCCCATGAAATTGGACAGAAGTGCGTATGTGCTTGTAATAATGTGCCCTTTCACTGCAGCTGGTGGGGGACCAAGTCCCCAGGCTCCAGCAGAGATGATGAGCTCTTCTGGCTTGCATCTGCTGAGGACCTGGCCCTCCTGGGAGGCACAGTAGGAAAATAAAAGTGTCTGTGAGATCTCCATGGAGTTACAGGGCATGCACATGAGTCCTTCTGCAGCAGGTTGGAGCAGATAAATTTATTTCTTCTTCCTTAGAGCCTGTTCCTGGGACAACTCAATGTTTGGATGAAGGTACTGTGAGTGGTTAGTGGGGTGAGGAGCTGCCACAGTATATGTTGTACTGGTGGTATGGAAGGACCCATGTGCAGCTCCTAATGGGTGCATTGCAGGAAAAAAAAAAAAAAAAAAAAAGGAAAAAGTCTGCAGGAGCAGAAATGGTTGCTGAGGTACCTTGGATGCTGGCTGGAGGTGGTGATTTCTTTTTCCTCTTTTTTTTTTTTCTTTTCTCTGTTTCAGGGGCAGGAAGGGACAGTGCATGGCTTAGTGGGTAGGAGGCTTTCTGTGCAGGATCAGAGCAGTCCACTGGCTCAGAGCTGTGGGCCACTTGGCACACACCAAGACAGGAGTATTTTCCAGGCCAGCTTTTTTAGCCAGTGCGGATTTTTGTTCCCTTCTCTCTTCTCTGTTCGCTGCTTTGGATGAGTTTGGAGAAGGAAGGACCAGCCTTGACATAGTAGAGTTTAACCCAACAGCTTCATTGGTCTTCCCTTGTGCTGTGCTGTGGGAGCAGCCATGTGTCAGAGCCAGCTCAGCCGGCCTCTTGCTGGCTGCTGGGCTGGAAGGGATGGAGCTTAATTTGTAACCCTGGAGTAGCCGAAGTTGGGGCTATTTCTGGTGTGTGTCTTGTTCAACATCTACCTGAAGGAACACAAGGCAGGGGAAACAAACTTGGATTTGTGAGTTGTTTTTTCTCAAAAGAAGAAGAGTTTATATTCCCCCCTGCCCCCCTGCCTTTCAAAGAGAAAAAGCCTTTTCTAGGGCTGCATGCAGCATTCTGAGAAAAACTGTACTTGTCTTGTGACATGAAGGTGGTGGTCATCCACAAGTCAGTCCTTGACACAGCTGCTGCCAAGCTCTCTGACCTGTGGGCCATCGTCGGGGTCCTGGAGGCCTCAGCATTGCATCATGTCCATCCTGAGCGCCCCATGCTAGCCCCAAGGCAGGACCACCTGGGGCACAGCACTGACCTGCACTGACAGTCCTTCCCCTCTGCAGCCTTGGGTTTGGCCGCAGCGAGCCGGCACCATCCCAGGAGGATGCACTTCAAGGCATCTAATAGGAACAGCTCTGTGGGTGTTTGGGTGTTGCTCTGAGGAGGTACTGCTGCAATTTGGCCCCAAAAGGTGCTTATTCCTCCCAGCAGGGCTGCTGGCACCCCTTTTCTTTCAGAGGAGATGGGTCCGCTAAGAGCCAGGAGCCCTGGTTTTGTTGCTTGTGCAGAATGAATGGTCCCTTTCACGCCCCAGGACCTCAGCTCAGCGCTCTGCCTCATTCCTACCCAGTGAGCTAGAATCCAACCCTCTCTTTCCCTTGGGCTTCTTGGTAGTTTTTTTTTTATTATTGCTTTGTACATGGTGATTATTTTAAATTAGGAGGGGGGAACCTTTTTTCTAGTCTGCCAGTCTCTTGGCAGAGCACCCGAGTGAGGGATTTGCACCATTTAGTTTCTCAGTGGTAAGTCGTTCTGGATCAAAGGGCTGGTCTGTCTGTCACCGTCAGTTAGCTCTGCCTTTTCTGGACCACCACAGATTATTGAAGAGGAAATGCTATATATAAGTTCTAAGTTCGTTTGTTTTCCCAGCTCTACCTCCCATCTGCCAGACTCCCAGCTTGTCAGCGAAGCTGTCCTCTTTGTCCAGCTAATGCTGCCTGTCTCTGAACCTGTAATTTCATAAAAACTGGTATGGAGAACTGATCTGGAGGAAAGTGGGTTTAAAAATAGTTAGAATCACACCAGTTTGATGTGTGACTACATGATTTCTCAAGTGGCACTTGGAAAGGGGCATCACTGGCAATAAGCACCCACTTATGTCATCCAAAGATGTCCAAGCTGCAAACTTGCTTGTACACCAGCACGATCATATGTGGGCAATTTTACTATCTGTCAGTTAGCTTGTGATTCCACTGTTGGCTCTTCAGCTGCAAAATACCATAGACCATTATAAATTTAATTTAAATAATAATTTTCTCTAGAAGTTGCCACATATGTATAGTTCATTGTGATTGTGTATGGATTAGTTGTTCTGTAGCTACTTTTTACAGATCCCTTTGAATTGGTGCAGGGACTTGCAGGTCTCTACAGACCAAAGGTGGGAGCCCACCACTATTTTCAAGCAGAATGCCGGGCCTGAATTTCTGCTATGGCCATGCTCCAACCTCGTATCACCACATCACTGAAGATTTTATGATAAGAGATGCAAGGGGTTTTGGCCCTCTGGCTCCTACACCTCTTGGTCCATGTTTCTGTAGAAGCCATGGAGAGCCAAGACTGAGTTTGCCTTTGAGCATGAGTAGTTGTCTATAATTCAGAGGCATGTTACTTGTGTTGTAAGTGTTCAGAGGAATGAGAGGGGAGCAGGGCTGTCGCATGCTTGATGCAGCATTTGTGCAGAGCAGAGGAGCCAGGTCTCTCTCGAGTCATCCACTAGACCCAATTGCCTTTTTCAGAACTTGGAGAAGAGGCATGTTGAGATGGGGAGAGCACCAACAGCTCCCACGGGTTTCCTTTGCTCCCCTCTGTCTTGCCAGGGGTGCTGTGAGCACTTTTAGACCTGTCATCTCTCTCTCCTGTGAGGGAAGGCACTGCAGTTACTGCCTGATGAAAATGTTTTAATGTATTGCCCTCCTATGGAGTAGGACTCTGCTATGTGTTCTCAGTGAGATGACTGCAAGCTCATTTGTCCTGCTGAAACTTTCCCTCTGGTTCCTTCAGCTTGGCAGCCCCAATGTCTTGGACAGCAAGACTTGCCCTGAGTGAGTCATCTCTCCTTCTAATGGCTGTCCTCGCTCATCCCATCTGGCAGTTCAGCTGCAAAACCTCCAGGACAGGGACTGTCCTTGACAAGGTCTGTGCAGCCCCTAAAATAACAGGTCCCAGATCTGCACTGGGGCCTCTTGGTGTGCTGCAGTGCTGATACCCAAGCCCAGTTTCAAGATGAGCGTCAACTTTCTGGCTCTCAATCCAGGGCAGTTTCCCACAAGATGCAAAGTCAAAGGGCGTATCTGGCATTTGTTCCAGATTGGCACAGGCCTGCTCCTCGAGTCTTTCCATCTGACTTGAATGCAGATGGCTTGGCATTGAGCAGTTGCCCTTTGCAAACCTTTCTGCCCAGCTGAAGTGGGATGTGCTCTGGTAACTGGAGTATGATCTGGTGCTAGGACTTATGAACTGGACCCTGTTTCCTGAGCTGTCCTGGAGTAGAGCTGAGGGGTAGGAGAAGCATCTGGAAGAGAGATCATGTTGATGTGAGGAGAGGCCTCCATGGGACTCCCCCTGTTAAGCAACAGGGCAAATGGCTTCTGTACTAATCTCAGCAAGTTGCTGGTTATTTGGCCTGGAGAAGCTTTGCAGGTCAGGAAGGCACTTCTCTTGCTGCTCACAGTGTCTTTTGGAGGCCTTTCTCCAAGCCTTAGATCTCACAGAGGTGACGGAAGATGATTGTTGTCTTGACTTATTGCTTAAGGTTTCTCAGCAAAGCAGGCAAAGTCGCATGATGCTGTACTGGGAGTGGGGGGGCCAGCCTGTTGCTTCCAGCAGGACACAGAGCCCAGAGGGGAGAAAAACTGGGTGTGTTTTTCGTACTCCTTCTGCCCAGAGGCAGGAGGATCCCCACCTCCTTCCCTGCTCTTTTGCCCCCTTCCTTTCCAGTAATACCTGCTGCTTCACTCTGATCCTTGCTTTGGACTTGGCAGCCAGGTAAGCTTTTCCCAGTGAGGCTGAGGCCAAGCAGATAGAGGGACTGTTGCTAGGTGCAGTAAAGTGTCTGTCTGATGGCTTTGGGAACTTTTTTGCTTTGCATCAAGGTGGTCCTGCTGACTGAGGCCAGCCCGCAAATTGGGGTGGGGGGGGAAGAGAGAGCTGCCTCCAGCACATGGTGGGACTTTTGTCCATGAGATGGGAGGGTTGGTTGGACCAGGTCAAAAGCAGCTCTTGAGTGCTGAGCCCTCTCCCTCCTTGGAGAGTGGTGGAGGTGGCTGCGTTTCCAAGGCCAGTCTCTGCTGCCTCTGTTTTGTCTTCTTCACTGCTGTTGTGTGAAGATAAATGAGGTCTCTGAATTTCCTGTAATCTCAAATAAATCCTGGGGGAGAGGATAGCTGCAATACTGTTCATGCAGTACCAGAATATAGGACATTGCTGTAGTCCCAGGGGCTTGCAGGATTGTCTGCTGTGACACTTCCACCACGGCCCTGCTGTGGCTCCTGTCCTGTCAGAACATTATGGGTAACTACACTGCTCCGGATGGGTAAAGGATGTGGTGGGCAAGTGCCTCTAATAAGATGTTGGACTATTTCTGTTCATGGCTTGTTTTTTCCTAAGCTGGACTGTTGTCCTGGGAGCAGGGTGTTCCTCAGACTGCCCGTTGTGGTTGGAAATCCTGTCTGAAGGTAAAGGGCAAGTCAGCGACGGAGCTGGAATGAGACCTCAGGAGCCTTTGCTGCTAATCAGGAGTTTTGGTCCTCTTTTTCCCCTTTGTGGGCATCCAGGTAAATCTGTACTGCCACTACCTGTCTTTGGAAAGCCAAATGTCTCTGTAACATGCCCTCAGCCTGGGGACCATCCTGCACTGCCAGGGAACTTGCCTATTTCTTTGTGACTTGAAGGAGATGTTTTGAGGCATTCTATCATCACAAGGTCTCGCAGTATGGAGAAGTTAAGGCTCCCCAGACTGAGCCCAGTTTGCAAGGAGCATGGAGGCCAGATATGGGGGCAAAGTTTGCCTGCTGTTTTACAAGGGTGCCAGCCTGACTGTTTTCACTGTGAACGTGCTCTGACATTTTTGGCTGTAGATGGGAGAGTGCTGGGGGACACCTATGTCGAGCAGCCAGCGGGAGGGAAGCTGCACAAGGCAGAGGTAAGTTTTGGAGAACAGAAAGGACTGCAGGAGCTGTGAGCTCTTGTGGGAGGCTGTCGGGAAAGAGGAGTGCGCACCCTGTGTGCTGGGGCTCAGCATCCCTGCTCTCTTGCAAGCTGAGTGGGCACTGTGCCACTGAGCCTGTCCCCATGGGGGTGGGAGCAAGCCTACGGTGCAGGCAGGTGGCGTGGCACCTCCCCGCTGGGACTTTGGCCTTTTTTCACCTGAGGCAAGGGGGGGACCTGCCCTGGGCTTGGCGCTTTCAAAGCCCAGTGTCGTACGGGGACAGTTGGCCGCTGACTGTGAGGCAGGTGAGTTTGCGTCTGCAGCCCTGGGGCTTCTGCCTGGTGGCAGAATGGTACGAAGGGTCCATGCTATCCCACTGCACAGCTGGGGAGGTGACAGTCTATGACAGTGGGGGAGCGTCCACCAGCGTGTTCGAGAGCTGCTTTGTTTTGCTGAGGACTAATGCCATGCCTGGTGCTGCAAGGAAATTCATGGCAGTCCCTGCTTTTGAGGGCCTAAGGGCAAGCGAGCAGCAGAGATGAAACTGCTGCTGATTGCCTCCATCCCCTCTATCCTGAAATGTCCTGAGCAGGCAAGGGCCAAGTCAACAGCTTCTCCCCAGGTGAGATTTCCTGGTGCCAACTCCCTTGTGTGCTTTGTGCCTGGCACACATCTAGAAAGCAGCTTCTCTCTGGAAATACTTGCAGTTCAGTTTGCACTCCTTAAACCTTATTGTTGCGATGGCAGCTTTGCTTCAGTTGTTAGCAAAGCTTTGCAAGGTGTCCATACCTTCAAATGTGTTTGCGCTGTGAAAGAAAGCAGTGTGCTGATCCCAGAGGGTTTCTCTTCTCCCAGCAGGTACTAGTTGCTGATGGCTTCCCCTGCTGCCTCCCCCTTCCTCCTTCTCTGACTGTGAGTCATCGCATGGCTGTGTCCTCTCAACACAGTGGATGCTGGTGCAGCTTCTGAGCCCCGCTTCTTGATGTTGGCTTTTCTGGCTGGGGCACTGTTTGTCTGCTCTCAAGACAAATGGAAATGTGTGGAAGGGAGTCCTGTCTTCCCCTTCTGCCGTTTATTTTCAGGTCAAGGTTGTAGTCTGAATGTTTGCTTTCAGTGACAGCTGCAGCATTTGCTGGCTTCCAGTTCTCTCATCCCTGTCTGACCACTCTACACAAATGTTTGTGCTGGCACAAAAGCAGGCATGGGAACACATGTTTAGGTGTAGGGAGAGGATGGGATTGCTTCCTTTGGCAGCAGCGACAGCTGACGTTGGCTAAAGGTCTTCTGTCAAAACGGCAGCTTGCGTGCGCTCAGATAAATCGGCATGTCCAATGATCTGTGCCTGAGGGCTGGTGGAGGGCAGAAGCAAAGAGTCAGCCTTTGGGGTGGGGCTGCTGGCAGGACTGGGGGAGCTGGTGGACTGGGAGCCCGTAGCTGACTTGGAGGATGCCAGCGGTGGCTCTGGCAGCCTGGCAGAGGGAGAGCAGGACAAGAAGGAGGGTGCTGAGCTGTGGGGACCCCCAGGGTCAAACTGTGGGCAGAGCAGTGGCAGCTGGAGGTAGAGGTGGCAAACCACAGCCATAGGGCATTGCAATGGCAATAAATGTGTTGAGTGTGGTCACAGAGGTGTGGGTAAGCTTAATCTGTTTCTTCTCCCGTGATGTCTCAGCTTGTGGAGATGTTGGATGCCTGTATCTCCATCCAAGCTTGCTGGTGGCATACATGGCATGTGATGAGACCATGTGCCCGCTTCCATGCCCCAGGCTGGGCAGTGATTCTCTGGTAAGCACTTTTCCTTCGGGTGGTCAGGCAAGAACTGAAGGTTAATAGTCCAGTGCCGTGTCCCAGGCTGACCAGGAGTGCAGCAGGTTTGCAGTGTGCAAAGGTTGGCCATCCTGGAGAAAACCTTACCATCTGTGTAGCGTAGGTGGATGAGCGTGTGTGGTGTGTGGCAAGGCAGGGGAGCAAAATAGCACCATCTTGCCAGTGGCTGAGGCTGTGAGGACCAGATACATCCAAAGCTGGTTAGGTTTGCATTGTGGTACCCCCAATCTGGCTGCTCTTGTTGCTCTCTGGAGCTGGATTTTGGGAGCTGGGAAAAGGAAGAGGCTGGGTTGAGGAGGCTCCTGGGCTATCTACGTGTGGCAGTGTGAGCTTCGGGCCATTTGCACCGCTTCTCTGCCTAGCACGGAGGCAATTCCCCATGCTGTGGTGTGTGCGTTGCTCTGAAACTAATTTGCTTGATCATTTTAATAAATGTAGAAGGGACGTCCTGGTGTGTGAGTAATGGGGCATTAATCCATGCCTAGCTGTGTTAACAGCACTCTAGGAAGGAATTAACGCCACATAATTCATTGCCCATGCAGCTCTCGCTCTCTTAGTTATGGGATGTTTGATTTAGGAACTCCCTTCTATGAAGGCTGCTCAGCCTCTTCAGCTTTGAGGTGGGTCTCTGGCAGCTCTCATTTCCCCTGCCGATCTGCTACCAGTTTCCTCCCGGCTCCTGTGGTCCTCATGCCATGCAGGTTCCCAGTTCCAGCACTGCCATTGTCCACCTGGCTGTGAAGTTTAACCATACAAATACTTTCTGAGGCATCAGCACCTTTTTGGTGCTGCTGGCTTGTCTGCTGCCCCAATGCAGGTGCTGATGGGAGGTTTCCTGAGAAGATGCAAGCCCTGCTCTCTGACCCTACTCCCATAGGAAGCCCTGGAGCCACACCCCTGCTTGGCTGCAGAAGCTTTGCTTGCCTGCTTTTGTTTGCATTTTTTGGCTCCTGAGAGCACTGTGTTCCTGGGGAGATATACTTATGTCTTTACTTAATCTCTTTCCTTTCTAGGTTAAATGTATAATGTTGTTCTGGATTTGTTTTTTTTAATATCCTATAAAATTACCAGCATTTTCTTCCCAGCCTGTGTTTTTCCTCCTCAGGCTGCAGGACTGCAACTATTTTCCTGCCCTGGGAGGATCTGAGATCCGGCTCTCCCCAGGAACTCCCTGGCCAGGGCACTGGAGGCTTGATCATTCACCATCTTTTAAGGGACTCGGGGAGTTCTGTAGATTACAGCAAAGTGCTCAGATGGAGTTTGCAGTGACTTTGGGTTTGTTTTGCAAATGGTCATTTGCTGGAGCTCTGTTTAAACAAACAGAGCTCAATTAAGCTTTCCACTTCAGTGCATTAAAATCTCTTAATGCATTAAAATCCCCTGGCCATGGACATTCAGGCCTCCGTTGTGCCAGGTGCTGTATAAACAGTTATCAAGTGCTGGTGTCTGCTATAAAATGATCACATCGTTCTCTTCCCCTTGCTTGTCTGCGAGTTGAATAGCTTTTGTTAGGGGAGATGATACTAGTCCTGGCATTTGCTGGCCCTATGGCCAGCACCAAGGAAACCTGTAACTCTGCCTGGTTTTAAACTCAGGAAGATTGTTTTTACCCCTTCCTGCTGTGCAGTTGCAGCAGGAGCATCTGTTCCTTGGTGGGAAGCAGCAGCAGTTTTCCAGCTGGGTCAGACAGCTGGGGAGGGCTTTGCAGTTACCGGGCAGGTGGAGAGCTGAAGCCAAAAGTCAAAAGAAAAAAAGAGAGCAGAGAGCTAAACCCAGCTGTCCCAAGTTCCTATCAGTGCAGTAGCATCTTCTCCCACCCCCATCACGCTACTTCTGTCAGCAGGTATGAGGCAGCCCTGTGATACATTTGTGTGTCCATCAGTCTCCCACTCTTTCGGCTACCTGTCAGTGGTGAATATTAGCCTTGCTGTCTTCTCTTGCCTTGCCCTTTGCGATGAGTGCCTGGCCTCCTGGATGCCTCTCTGCAGGGAAGACTGCAGCAGGGGCAACAAAGCGGGGAGTTTGCCAGACCTTGGAGTGGGGTGTCAGGACCACTCGGTGCATGTATTTTGGCAGAGCTGCTGCCTCAATAAACAGAAATATCCTATTGAGGGTAGAGACATTATCAAGTGAGTTTTCATGGTTCAGGGCTTGTTTATGCCAGGGTTACAGGCTTTCAGCAACTGGTCTTCCTATATTTTTATATTTTGGTCTTGTTCTTGTTAAATTGATAGAGAATTAGATTAATCTGAAACAAACTACTCTTGTGGATGTGCATATGAAAGCACACGCAGTCAAAGGTGTAAGCGATTTTTACTCGGAAAGTGCAGACTTAGCTTATCTGGAGATTTTTAAGGTCTGCTTCCACAGATTAGTTGAGATCAGGTAAACTGTTTGAAGAGGGGTCACGGAAGGGATAGAAGGTGTAATACTGTAGTGTAGTGGGTGAGGTTCATGTGCAGTGTTTTGGAGAGGAGCCCTTTTCCGTAGCGAGCTCTGTGTGCTGGTCTCATGGCTTTGCCTGAATATGGGACTCCAGAAAAAGCAGTTTTAATCTCATGTTGTCCAAGCATGGGACTGTGCAAGTGCTTTCAGGCTGCCCTGTCCTTGGCACTTCATGTGACAGGGAGGGGAGCAGGTCAGTGCTGAACTGCATGTAACCTCACCCGCTCTCCTTCCCGTATCTGTTTGCACCATCAGCAGCTTTTTACACTTTCAGGGACCTTTTATTCTCAGGAATGCCTCTGGCCCTCAGGTTGTATCTCCAGAGCAGAAATGTAAGCCTGAAAGCCACCTTGTTGGATGTGAGATTCTGTGTGGCTTAGGAAATCTGCAATTAAGGGGCAAATTTCATTCCAGAGGCAAAGGGCAAAGATATCTCCTCTGCTTCTGGCTCGCCACCCAGGTGGCAGCTGGAAGGGCAGAGGGAGGATAGTGGCTGAGTGCTGCTGAGATGCCTGATGGAAGCGTGGGGCACCTGATTCCCAGGTTGGAAGTGAGGAGGAGACAAGGACACTTCCAGAAAGCTGAAGGTTGTGGCCACTTCTGAAATTTTCTCCAGAGTCCAGATTTCTTTGTGTAGTGACTTCTACCAGCTCTCGTTAAACAGGAGCAATTAGGAGTCTTAGAGAGAACCATTTCCCACAGACTTGGAGCTTCAGTGCTGTGCCAGTAGACACCGAGCTCAAAAGAGTGGTGCAAAGGGCAAAGTCACATCAATAGCTTGGGGAGGGAGAGGCACTACTTAAAAGACAATGTTGGCACAAGATGGAGCATGGGCTGTCCGTTTGGGCTGGGAAGTAGAGGAAGGATTGTAACCACTGGAGGAGCAGGTTTTTGAAGACTGTCCTTTAGAAACAGCATGTATGTGTTGGAGGGAAGTCTTGAACGGGTCTCGCGATGGCACGTGATTGTCTTGGGGTGGCTGGGTGGACCTGCAGAGAGTTGGAGGTCCACATGGTGCTGTGTGAAACGCTCCCTGGAGTTCCAGAGCGCTGTGATGGGTACAGCTGTCCTGGACGTTGGGCAGAGCTCGTGCACTGCCTGGCTGCTGCGCTTCCTCACGTGCTGCTGGAGCCTGATGACTCTGGCAGCTCTTCCCTCCATATGTGCTTGTATATTTATATATACACACACATTTATAAGGCTCCCTCTGGAGCTCAGTCTCCTCTCTGAGGTGACCAGGTGCTCCCTTAAGTCACTTGTTCCTCAGCTGGCCTTACCCTGCAGTCTGCCCAGTAGGACCTGAGCTTCAGGAAGAGTGTGTCTCAACTTTGTCTCCTTGGTGTCTTTCTCTCCTCTCCCAGGAAGAAACTGAAGTGAAAAAGAAGTGACTGAAAAAGAAATTAAGGAACGATTTGAAGGAACAGATTCATTTCTTAACAAGATCAAGTTTGAATTAAATGGCTGATAAACAGATCAGGTAACTTTTTAAAAAATTTTTGAGTTGTTGGTTGTGCTTTAGACTTTTCTTTTAAACTCTTTCAAACTTAATCCCTTTTGTGATACAGGAGGTTGGAAGAAATCACCTGATCATCTCTTCTGGCCTTAAACAGTTCTGATTCCATCTTTGCTCCTTTCTTACCAGCTTTTTTTCAACCTTCTCTTATTTTCTGTCTTTGCCATGTTGTCACATCTCTGCTTTCTTCAGTTCTTTTTTCTCACTGTCTTTTTCTTTCTGCCGTATGCTTTTTACCCTGCATGAGTCTGTTCCTTTTTGCTTCCTCTTTCAAAGGTCAGCTTGACCTGCTGACTTCAGCTTGCTGCCATCAAGGGAGCAAAGCGAGGGGATGCAGTGCTTGTAATTACAAAGTCCACCTAGATGGAGCCTTGTGCCCTTCTTCTAAAGCCAGTCAATGCTTGAGTGATTGCAGGAACATGAAGTACCAACAATAATCAGTGACACTTAAGTGAACAGCAGGAACTTAAGAGTGTTGGTCCTGGCATATACAAAGGCTGGATTTGAGTCCTTTCTGGAAATGAATTGGGATGCGTTTTTTGGAAAGATGCAGTAATACCCATAGCTTCCTGAGAGCTGTGTCAGCTGGATCTGCACAGTTCTGCACGTGGGTTTAACTTTCTGCTGCTTATGAAGTTGCCCCAGATAAATGACTCCTACGCGGTGTGGGATTCCTGTGGGTTTTTCTGTGGTCCTCTTCTAACATCTAGTTTTGCAGGTTACCAGCTCAGGACAGGAGGGGTCAGTGGGTGAATGAAACCTGGTGACAGAGGGCCAGGACTTGGCAATGCCTGAATGCTACAGGCAAAAGGGCTGCCCCTTCTTAGCATTTGCCATGATTAGGGTATCTTTCTGCATGCCTGCCTTCTGCAAATGAAAACAGTCCTGAGCTGCACTGACAACAAGACAGCATTGTAGAGTGTTTATGTGCCTAGATTTGCCCATCATCAGTTACCCAATTTGGAGAGCACTTGGCACTCTTCTTTTACACCCATGAAGGGCATGCTGAGATTCACCTCCATGGAGCCTGACGGGTGTATGTGCCTGATAGCCTCAGCAGAGCAAAAGGACCACATGTCCGTGGCAATGTGAAGCTTGGTATTTTCAAGGAAGGGAAGATGTGTCCTCCCAAGATCTCCCCCAGCCCCTCCAATGTGCTCTTGGCAGTGTGAACAGGAGCTTGCTGGCTACAGGGACTAGTTAAAAGGGCTGAGGAGGAGCACTAGGAGAACTGGGATGCCATTCTATCCCTTCTCATGTTAAACTGAGCAAACGGCTTTATTTGTATGCTAGTCTGTGTTGTCCCCGTTTCACTAAGCCCTGCGCACCTAGGTAGTGAGAGGCAGTAGCTGTGCAGAAGCTAAATAGGACAGAGAGACCAGGCACAGTGGATTCTCATCCCATGAGAGAGCAGAGAGCACCGAGGTGAAAAGTGGGATGTCTTAGCCTCAAGGGAAAAAACTTTTGACTCAGGTGCAGTGCCCTCTGTCGCAGGTTCTTCTCTGTGCCCGAAATCCCTCACGTCTCCCGCTTAGGTCATCTCTTCCGTCTGTGCGACCACAAGTCTGCAATGGTCACAGGCAGCCAAGCCAAGGAGATCTGTTTAAGCTTGGAGGATCTACCGAACCATCTTCGCTTGCAGCGTGCATTTGTCATCCCTTAGCAAAATAAGATTGTTACCAAAAATCTAAAATCCACAGCAGTGGTTTGCTGCACAACAAGATCAAGGGCATTGCATTTCTGCAGCAGTGGACATGGAACTTGATCTCAGCGTCTTGCCAGATACTGCCATGTAATCCGTCTGCACTAGCCTCCCTCTGCAGTGCACATGGGGGAACCTGGGTAGTTGGATTCAGGTGTGATGGGGCTGTTCAGCAAGGGTTTCTCACCCACAGAGTGAGAGGCTCTCTGCAGCCCATGTTGTCCAAATTTTTGGCTTGCACAGGCACATCAGACTATTCCCCTTTATTGCTGGGGTCTGTGCTGAAATTAGGAAATCTTTTGCACTTAGGGTGCCAGCAGGAAAGATATTTGCCACGTGTCTCTGTCTGTCTCCACCTGATATAAACCCTGTGATGATTTCACTATTGGAACAGGTTGAGAGAGGCAACTGTTTGCCTGCCCTGGGTGTTTCAGGGACACTTAGAGAAGTGATGACAGTGCTGAGGCTGGGAAGGGGAACTGGTTGTGCCTTGCAGTCTGTGACCTGCTAGCAGTGACTTCAGAGCTGAATGTGGGGAGGCTGATGTGATCCTGCCTTGAAACACCCTCCTTCCCAGTGGTGCCTCCATCTTGACGTGCTTTTATCTGGTCTCTAACCTCCTCTTTCAGTGTGAGTGTGGGTTAAATAAGGAGAGCACCATGATGTGAAGCTTACTGTTTGGAATTTTCCCATGTCCTGAGCACAAGTTGAGCGTAGGAGTTTGCAGGCAAATCTGTTCCCTTCTCAGGCTGCGGTGCAAAGATCCCCGAGGCAACCGAGTCTCGAGCTGGTGAGATCTTGCAGTCTTGGCCCTGCACTGAGTTCATGCACTGATTTGGGCCTGCCTTCCTAACATGCTGTGCTTGTTTTAGTCTCAGTCTTGTTTGGGGATGTGGGCTGAGCTCAAGTCTGTCTGTCTGCCCATCCTCGGCACCTCTTCTTCCAGCAGTGCCAGCCCTGGGGCTGCATGTGTGTGTTGTATTGGTGTGGGTATTGAGAAGGAAGGAGTTCTGGCTGCAGGAGAGCAGAGGCTGAAAGGAGTTTCCTGGAGTGTCAAGGTCATGCTTAGCACTTGTGGGCAAAGACTTTTATTTTTTTTCCACCTCTCTTTTGTCTGCTTTCTCCAGGGAGACCTCAAGTTGAAACCCTGAGTCTCCATATCCTGCCTTTCCCTTGAGCCTGGAGCTGAGAGGCAGCTCTTTCAGCATGGCCACTTACTGATCCTATCTGCAGTTGCCCCTTGATGCAGAGCACTCTGCAGTGCCGCTGGGGGAGAACGTGTTTGCAGAGCTTCACCCCAGCATGCCATGGCCAGCCTCACCACTGCTGCTTCCACTGGGTAATGCAGCCTGTGCCCCCATCCAGAGCATCATGTCACTGTCGTGAAAGTCAGCATGTCCGTTCCCGCTGTGGGAGGACTCAGCCTCACTGGCTCACCCAGCTGCAATCTAGGACTGCTGTCAGCCGTCAGTTTAATATCTGACACATCCTGTGTTCAGGGAGCCATATCCTGTGCTTTATTGGAGGGAGCTGACTCAAACAGGCTTCCTTTGTCTCTGTGTGTAGTGGTTTATTGAGCACATAAGTGCTGGACATTTTTCGTAATTGAATTTGCTGGGAACCCATGTTTGGCTAATCTGGCTTTCACTCAGTGCCACGTGCAAGAATTCCCTGTAGGAGCACAAAGGCAAGCAGAGAAAGCCCTGCCTTTTGGAAGCACACGCAACCAGCCAGGTTTTGATTTCCCTGAGAGGTATGAGCTCATGTCTCTGCATCGCGGCCATGCAGGCTGCCAGTCCGGTGGTTTCGCCAGACTATTGGTTTGTGTGTGTTCTCCTTGCTCCGGGCGGTGGGTCTGGAAATAGTTTCCTGGAGCTGCAGCCGTCTGCTCCTTGGCTGCCAGCTGGGCGCTTCTGCTGGGCTCATTCCCACATGATGGTAGCAGCCGATGTGTCACAAACCTCTCATTAGGTGTGTATCTGATTGTGGTGCTGAGAAGCATTTGCCAGTAAACCTACTGGCTTGGATGCCATCAGGCCCTAACTGAAGTCAATCCGTGTGGTAGATGGTCCAGCACTGTCTTTTCTCCTCTAGGGACAACAGAAACCCTTGGGTCCTGGGGAACAGGGTTTTTCCTTGCTCTTAGTGATGTGTGGCTTAGCTGTTTGGCTCCACTCCACTCATCAGTGGTTTGTCCCGATGCTATGTGCTGCTTTCCCCTCCTCCCCTCTATGTGTGGCAAGGGCCACGCTTTGCCTTGAGGCAGAGCTCCCTTCATGCTGGAGGGGGGACAGCCTTGTTGCACAGTGATGTGTTAACTCTGGACGTGCAAAAGAGCTCTGTTCTTTCCTCTTTCCCTCCCCTGATGTTATGCCAGTGCTAAAACATCTGTTTCTCTGCATCTCGTCCCCTTACAGTTTACCTGCCAAGCTGATCAATGGAGGGATAGCTGGGCTGATTGGGGTCACCTGTGTATTTCCCATTGACCTGGCAAAAACTCGCCTGCAGAACCAGCAGAATGGCCAGCGGATGTACACCAGCATGTGAGTACCACCCGCACGGGCAGAATTCCCAGGGACTTTTGGTGGGGAGTCCTTCCACTTTGTTACCTCTTTCAGGTGTGTTCAGCATTTCTAGGAACTGGGCTGTCCCCAGGAAAGCCAGGGGACAATCTTGAACCAAGCTGTGCTTGAGCAGATAAAGCAAATAAAGCAGCTATTCAGGCTGCTGAGCCCAGCAGGCAAGATCTCTGCAGAGGACACTTCTGTTTGCATGCCTTGCTTGGGAGCAGCATGTTCACTGTTATCAGGGCTCAGGACCAAAACACAAGGAGCCCTGTTTGGTTCTCTGCTGGACCACAAGCAGGTGCATGAGGGAATTTCTGCCTCTATTCTCTTTCCATGGCCCTCATATTGGAGGTGCTTCCTTTGCTGTGTCAGCTGTAAAAAGAGGAAGCAGTCACCTACTCCCAGTCTAGAGCACTGCATGCAGACCTTTTGAAAGGTCACAGGTTGACACATGCTGTAGTTACCCCAGCAGTCCTATGTCAAAAAAAATTAAGTGCTGTAGAAAAAGAAGGCGTGAATATATCCAGCCCACCAAATTCACCTGGGATTTGTATAGGATGCTTAGGGCTGTGTATCTGCTGGGAGAATGTGCACCACACTCAGCCCAAGATGCTTTATCCTAGGAACTAGAGTCAGGCCTTAGTTTTCCAAAAGTACTGGTGTCATTGAGAGGGTAGAAGGGACTGGGACTGATGATGTGTGTCCTGTCCTCCTGCCACCTTGTTCAGAAGTAGTGTTATCTGCTCCCTGCTCCTCCACACCAATACGTTCCTCTTTCCTGCACAGGAGATTTGAGACAGAGTGGGAACAGGAGGGAAATGCTTTGTATGTTGATGGTTTTAGTCTCTGGGCCTCCTTGCTGTAGCTGACGACACGTAATTATGCATGAGCTCTGGCGTGCCGTGGCAGACTGGTAATTCCCCTGACAGTTACAGTGCTCTCTGCTCCCTGCGTTGTTTGTGTGCCCAGGCATGCTGGCAGGACATGGCCTCCCATCTTGCCTTGCCTCTCCTTTTTGTTGTGTCCTGCTCCTGCCGCTGCTGCAATTTGCTTCTCGCTGAGTGTCGTTTCTCCCCTGACGTGATAGGTGACAGCAACAGGAGTTTGGGCAGGGTGGAGGATTTGTAGGCTCCCCTTGGGAGTGTGTGCCAGGATGCCTCACCTCTGGAGAGGAGGCTCAGTAGGAGAGAGGGTTTTAACCTCCAGCAGTCGAGTGCAGATCTGCTCCGTAGCCAGGAGTTGTTGTGGGATGAGGCGCCGTTAAGGAATACACAGGCTTTACCCTGTATATTTGAGCTGGCTCCTCCTAAGAGTCTGTGACAAAGCTTGGATGTGAATGAGTAATGCTGGAGGTGTTCCTCTGGCATTGGCAGCAGCTGTGGGGATAAGTGAAAGGGTCTTTGGGGGCTGAGGGGCCAGCAGGGACAAGGAAATAATGGGGATACATTGTCTAGACAACATCAGACCATCCTGTGTCCTACCTAAGCAAGCAAGGGAAAGGCACTAAGAGGATGCAGTTACCATGCATGGAGCATGTCTTGAGAGACACCCGTACGTAAGCTAGGGATTTGGGAGGGCTTGTCTGAGCTCCCCAGTTACAGGGTCTTATTTTTGGGAAATACTGTATGCCCATCGATACCAAATCTCAAAGGTGTCTGCTGAACACCCAGGAAGGCAGCAAGTTCATATAAAATTTTGGCTGTCATGCCTTGCTTCTGCTCAGCTCAAGAGACCTTTGGTATCAGGGGAGCCTTTCCTTTGAAAGAGACAAAGACACTTGGGAGCAGCCCTGAGGGCAGGAGAGAGCTGGGCTTTTGGGCTGCACTGCCCCAGGTATGTCATGTATAATTTTAGTTGGCTGTTGGCTCCCTTTTTCCAGGGAGAGGAAAGAGCTGGGCATGGCCTTGGCTCCATCTCGCTCTGCTGCAGCTTGAGGGGCGGGAGTGACATGCAAGCCTCATGGTGAGGTAGCAGGGCTGCCTGAGCATGGTGGGGAGCAGCTCTTCCTGCTTCCCTCTCTGCTGTGGCTTGTTCAGAGAAGCACTGCTGGCTCAGGAAAAATGCCTTGCCTCCAGCGTTGTGGTGGAAGAGCTTGTTGGGGGGATAGAAGAAAGGTGCCCCGAGATGTCTGGGGCTTACAAACTGGGGGGGCTGCTCCCAAGAACAAGATGGGTGCATGCAAGCTGCAGGAGCTGGGGCAGGGTGCATGAAAGATGGGGTCCCAAAGGATGCAGGGTGTCCCAGCAGAGAGGGGAAACTCATTGCCATGACTGGCAGCATGCAGGATGGGCTCTTCACAAATAACGTGGGGTACCCTAGAGCAGTCTTGACCCAAGGAGGGCCACAAAGCCCTCGAGGGAACTCTGTATTTCCTTCTCTCCCACCTCAGCGCTACTACAGAGCGGAGATTGAAGTTTACTCCTTGTGTTGCCAAATCTCTTAGAATTGTATTGTTGTTTTCATAAGGTACGCTTCCCTTATTACTACTTAAAAGAGCCTTTTGTTCCTTAATTACATATGCATGCACACCTCTCCCTTCCCCTGTGACCATAGGAGGTACCCGTCCCTTCCCAAAGACAGCAAACCAACCTTCAGCCAGTGCTTGGGCTTCACACAGCCATGGTCCAGAGAGGGAAACTCTGCCAGGGGATCTGTGCTGCCTTCCTGAACTGCGCCTCTGGGTTTGTTAGGTGTGTGCGGCTGTGCCTTCGATAGGCTTTGAGCCATTCTGGCGCTCTGCACAGTTTTCCTATTTGCAGTAAATATAGTTGAAACGAAGGCAGTGAGAGTTTTCCCCTTGGAGCAGACCTCTGCGGCACCCTGCCACGCTCTCCCTGGGGTGAGAGCCTGAGAGCTCGCTGCCTGCTGTGGGACCTGAGGTATTAAAAGTAAGTGCTTTAATCTGCGTGGGAGGTCACAGATGACTGAGCGTTCAGGTCATCTAGTGTTTGTGTGACTTGTGTTGAATTACACTGAGTAAGTCAAGCAAGTCAGCATTGGGGGTTTTGGCCCCCCTCATTTCCCTTCCAGAGCTGATTTAAAAACATGCGCATGGGGATCTGCTTGTTAGAGCATCTCATGCTTGTTTGCCACAGGGGACCCTGGATAAACAGCCCTTGCAGTGACACTTTTCCCTTTTGTGTTTCTAGAAAGCAGACAGCACGTGCAGGGTGAGCAGCAGGTTTCAAAGCCCCTGTGAATTAGGGGCTGAAATTGGACTCAGGCCTGAACAATGGCACATTCAGTGACTGACAGGGTTCCCTTCTCGGCTCAGGGATTTGCTGACAGATTGTAAATGAAAACCATTCCAAGAGATTTGTGTTGTTTTTCTCTGCTCTCACTCACCTTTGAGCTGCTGTGGCTTATCTCTCTCTGTTTTGTTTGCAGGTCTGACTGCCTCATTAAAACAATTCGGTCGGAAGGCTACTTTGGCATGTACAGAGGTAAGTAAAGCTGAGTCGGGCATGGTGCAGCTTTTGCGTTGGAAGCACTGGTGTGTAAGTTGGAGGAAAAGCCCACATTCACTGGCTTATAAAGCAATAACCTAGCAATATCCTAAGATGTTGAAAGGTGCAGCTCTTTCTGAAAATAAACTCCTCCATGCCAGGTGTCTGCTCAGCTCTCCACCGTTGAGGGCTTGAGTCTTCCCTGTAGCTGTTTTGGTGTTAAACCTTACCGTTTATTGAAGTTCTTCTTTACTAGCAGTTTAACTGAAGCTGCTGGACTTTGTTTCAGGACTGCATGTGTGTGTTTCCCAGCTCGGGCACAGTAACTTTTGTCAGTAGCAAACTTCTTAAGTGTCTGACTTTGTGGTTGATGATTGAATTTATGTCAAAGCCCACCACCAACATGGTCGGGCCTGCTATCCCATCTAGTTCGTAGCTTGTCTCCAAAACCAGCTGTCTCTCAAGCATGCCTGAGTGCTTTGTTTTAAGTGTTAAGACAATCTGCAATTAAAAAAAAAATTAAAAATAACCTACCCCCAGAAAAAACTTCTTTGGGTGGTAAGAAAATCAGAGGTTGGCTCATGGTGGACCTTCAGCTATTTAGTTGTTGTGTGCTAACCTGCTAGAAATCTCCTGGCTCCTTGGCTTAGGCTGTTTGTTGCAGCAGTGAGTTCCTCAGTTGACATTATACCTTTCTATACCTTTCAAAATCCTTGGAAGTTTTTAAAGATTTTGAGGATGGAGGAACAGCAGGCCAAATTCTGACTTTACTTGTAGCAGAGGAAAATGTGGAATACCTTCTTGGCTTTCAGCACAGGCTGAAACTGGCTTAGTCAACACTGAATTCTGATTATTTTATATGCTGGTATTCAATTGCCTGAATATGCAGTTTTTATCTCTGAGGTGTTCAGATAGCATTCTTTGTGGCACTCATTCACTGATAAAGCCTGATTAAAGTACTACTTTGATTAAGTGAGTCCTTGCTCTTTGTTTTTTCAAGCGGGAGTCCAGAGGTGCTGACGTCTTGCTGTTGGCAGCAGTAGCGTCTCTTGCCACTTCTTCCATAGCTCCTGTGGAAACACAGACACTGCTGCCTGGGAGCAGGCGCTGGCTGATGAGGCAGTGTCTCTTGCCCAACTTGCTGGTGGGCGTTTTGGGGGAGTGGGGTGGATGCAGGGGATGGATTGGCTGCTTCATGCCAGCTTTTCTGGGAGCAGGCAACAAGACAAATAATCCCGAGGAACCCTGGCAAGCTGCATCTTCGATGCTAGTGGTGACATGTTACCCCTTGGTTTTTCTGGGAAGCTGGCTGCTTCTGTGTTCCTAGCCAGGAATGGAGCCTGCATTTACTTTGGCTGTAAATATGCAGTGGCAGGCTGCTTGCTGGGGAGCAGAAGGAAGAAGCTGTTCCTGGAAGCTTACAGGGGAGACTGTAGGACCCATCAGGGATTTTGGGAGAGACAGCTCAGTCCTGTAAGGTGTAGAGTCGTGGAAGGGATGTGCATCTCCAGGCCACTTTTCACTCCCAAGCAGAAATCTAAAAGGGTGCAGAGGGTTTTGCATAGCTCTTGCTTTTCCCAGCCATAATGAGTCTCATCAGCTTGGTCCGTGTCCCACTAACTTTGTACACCCTGGGTTCAAGGAGCTGATAGTGGCTTGAATTTACTTGTCGCTTCTGACTATTAAATGTGGGGCTGGGTTTGGAGAGGGCTTTTGTGAATAGCTCCAGCTCCTTCCAGAAATTCATAGATATTTCAGCATGGCCAGGGTACAAAGGCGAGTCCTCCAAGTACAGCAATCCTGGACTCTGTGCCTCAGTTCTGTGAGCTGACATTAGCAGCCCTTCCCTCCCTCTTGGGAGGAGGATGGGTGGGTAAAATACATCCAAGATTTGTGAAGAATGTGAGTACTTCTGTGGGAAGAAGGTAAAGAGACGGCTCAGCCTTGCAGACGGGAAGGTGGAAATCAGATGGTGGGATTGGTTCCTGCTCCCTCCATCTGTCCCAGTTCCCCAGCAGAAGTTGCTATATGACTCACAAGCTCTTATTTTCAGCCTTTAAGATGCAATTGGGAGGATTATATGTTAATGTGCTAAAGTGGCAGCTGCTGTGGCCCATGGAGGAGTCACAAGTGTGTCAGTTGTCCCTGCAGGGCACTTGGCCTCAGTCAGAGGACAGAAAGGGTCTGCCTGGGTGCAGCCATTCCCACTCTGTGACTTCATGTCTCCTTTGTGTGTGAATCAAAGCTTCTCAGTGTGGACAGGAGAGAGGCTTGAGCTTGTAGGATGCTTTTCTGCAAATTCTCTCTTAAATGGTGTGTGTGGGCAGACAGCCCTTGTTCTGTATGAGTAGCCCATAGTGAATTGTGTGATATATAAGGCAATCCCAACATTTCTCTCAAGTTCTTCCCAAAAAGTTACAGGGATTCTTGGGTTGGTTTGGGGGAGGAAGAAGAGGAGGGTTTTTTTCTCATGTTTTTTCTGTAATGTCTAGGTAACAGCAGTGCCTCAAAGCTGGGTGGTGCTGTCTAGCCCTGTCTGTGCTCAAGGTATGACGGTGTACTGCCTTCAGACATGAACGAATCCATGGTGCCTGTGGGCTCCTGGACCATGTGGACACCAGTGGAAGGGGACTTAGGAGAGGTGCTCTCTCTGTTCCCTGCTACAGTCCATCCAGAAGTCACCTATAGATCCCAGCACATGTCCTGGAAAGTCCCACTGTTGTTTGCAGACCAGCTGCTTAGCGTAACTGGCAGGAGCCAAAGGAAAGCCTGAGGAAATCAGGCTGCGGGAATGCCCTTTGCTGTTGGTGAGGTTTGGAGAATAGCTGCAGTTTAGCTACAGCAGTGTGGCAGCCTTCCCTGGCCTCTGCTAATGATACCTCCCACATGCACCAGTGCCGCATTGGGGATGACTCAATCCCCCTGTTATGTAGGTTGCTGGTGATATATAAGGGCTTCTATGAGAAATGTATTTTGATAACAAAACCCAAGGCTTGGTGAGAAGACAGCAGTTATGAGTTCAGTTGGCAAACAACTGCTTTTGCCTCTACTTGATTTGTTCTTTGTAGTGCTCTGTACTTCTTTTCAAAATACTTTCTATTTTTTAATGATTGCAATTTATTTTTGCATTCTGTTTGTCTGTCATTGCTTCCGGTATACGTAGCATTGCCTATAGGCCAAGGTTAACTTTAATTAGGGAAATAGACTCATTGACATAGGAGGAATTGAAGAGCTATGAGATTTTGTAAAAAGGTAGAAAACAACATGGAAAGCATACAGCCAGCAGCTGAAGTATCTAATTTCTCCTCCTCCAGTGAATTGAAGCTGTTAGGGATTACTGAGGACAGGGATTATCCATTCTCTGCTAAGCAGCTTTACTGAAAATACCAAAGATGTAGGAGAAAATGCAGGTTCATTAGCTTTTCTCTGTATATTGTGTGTTTTTACCTTCTGTTTTATTTGCAATTGAAGGAGAAATTGCTTTGAAAGCCTCTTGGCTCCTGGAGGAGGTCAGCATGTAGTAGCATACTTCTTGCTTACGTTTCTTGCTTGATGATTTGGAGTTTGTTTTCTTTCTTTCAATGAACCCTTTGCACTGGTGTTAGAGTAGCGGTTTATTCTTTTTTCTTTCTCTCCTTGTTTTTCCAAGGAAATGGTTATTCATGCTGCGTGTCAGTAATGTACAGGTGTTTTACTTTCTAGCCATTAGGAGAGGGGTTGAAGTTGTCTTCAACTTGGCATCTGAGGAAACGCTTCCTGGGTAGCCACTTCCACTTAAAAATCAGGCTGTGTGGATTTGCTTTGTAGATCCTGATATGATTGACATTAAAAGGTGGAGGTAAAGCGTGAGGATCATGTCTGTGTGGCTTTTCATCATGTGCAAGAGCCATGGCAGGGGGACATGATGTGTAGGAAGCACATCACACTGAAGCAGTGCAATCACTGGTACACTTAAAAGTTTGCAAAAACCCAGGAGTGTGAGAAGGCTGCCCTGCTCCCAGGCTAGTTAATTTGGCTTCTGTAGAAGACGATGGCCAGTTGGATGTCATGGCCAGTGTGGAACGAATGCATTGGCTTAGCTTGCTACGAGGCAGTGTTACTGTATTTTCTGCAAAATCTGAACATGGCAGTTGGAAGGGGGGAAAATGTGTTGGGCTGCCCAGCCCTGCCCAGCAAAGGCTGTCTGTTTTCTTGCTGCAATTTCCTGCATGATGGAAATGTGTCCTCTGAGCAGAGGATGTGGAGCCAAGGATTCTCATGTCCTGGTCCCAGTTGTACTGGTCCCAGAAGTCCTAGGTGCAACTTTGCTTTCTAATCTGCGGGAAGTCCCCCTAAACCTATGTGTTTCCGCATCTAATTTAGGAGTTCTTTAATAGTTTGGGGAGGGAGGGGAGTCCATCCTGAGGAACAGAGGATTGAGTTGCCTTTCTTTAGGTGTGTTGAGCCCTAATAGCTCCTGTCAACTTGTGTTCAAACCTCCTGAAAATGAACCCTGCCAGGTCTTCAGAGCCTAGTGGGAGCACAGGTTTCTCTGTCTGCTTCCCTTTGGAAAACAGAGCTTTGGGACAAGTTGTTTAAATCTCTACAGCAAGCATAAATGCAAAAGGTATACCCTAGTATTTGTGTTTGTCCTTGCAAAGGTATTTATGGGCCATTAACAAGTCTCAAACGAAGCTCTTCCAGAGGGCTTGGAGCTCAGTATGCTTCAGTGCAGGCAGGGAGAGCTTGCGGTCATCCACTGGAGGACTTCTTGAGCCATAAGATTTAAAGGGAGGAGAATATTCTGGAGCATTAATCTGATGGTGCAAAACCCAGTACTCTCAGAAGAAACTGGCCCTCCCCTCACCCCATTTCCCCCAGGGCAGCTTGAAAGCTGCCTCTCAGCCGCTGTGTTGCACTAATGCTGGTGTCCATGGCCCACAGCAGCCGGCCAGGCCATGCAGACCTTTCATTGTACAGGCACAATACAGGGATTTGCTGTTTGTTGCTCCTGACAAAAGGCCACTCCAGTGGGTGCTGGGGAGCCAATGCTTGTTTACACCCCAGGTCCCCCAGCAAGCCTTGCCACGGTGCTTGGAGGGGAATTTCTGCATGCTGCAGCTTGTGGTGGACAAAAAGCCACTTCAACGGTGGCTGTTCTGAGGGTGACACCCAGTGGTGATAGACAAGGGAAGCCACTTAACTCCAAGGGTTGCTCTAGAGCTGGCTGACTTCTGTGCAGGTGAGCCAGTTGCTTTCAACCAACCTCCAGGTCTTTCTATGGCTCTGCCTTTTCTGGGCTGCCTGGTAAGCGAACTGCTCTGCTTTTGGTGATGGTGGGGCAGGGACACTAGCAAGAAGGTGGGGCAGGGGGCTTTTGCTTCTCAGTATCACAAAGTATTTGCAAAGGAGTTGGGACTGGTTATTAATCCAACTTGTACTCCTTTGTTGAAGGTCTGATCTGCATCCTTCTGGATTTGTAGGAATGCATGGATGAGAGAAGAGGATGCATATATGCATGGTGGGAAGTGGTAGTAAAACTAAAGAAATTACAAAAAACATATTGCAAATGGAGTAGAAACACTTCAGGGGATGTTTTCAAAAGCCTAGGGTGTTGGGAGGCAGAAATCCTATTAATTTCCAGTGGTGTTTCACGTTTCTAAGCCCTTTTGATGCATTGAGAGCTCTCCTTCATCAGTCCTTGGTTTTGAGCAGGAGTTACAATGCATTCCTGAAAGATCCAGTTAACGGTTCCTTTATTCTCATTCTCCAATGGCCTTTTCCTCTTTTCCTTGCTCAGGGGCTGCAGTGAACCTGACTCTAGTGACCCCAGAAAAGGCTATAAAATTGGCAGCCAATGACTTCTTCCGGCATCACCTCTCCAAAGACGGGTGAGTAAGAGGTGCAGACATTTTGCATTCAACTTACACAACACCAGCTCTTGGGACAAGACTGGCAAGACATCAGAACAAAGGTGGAATGGGGTGATGTGATGACTGAAATAGGAGTTGACCTTGAACAGCTCAGCGGGTGATTACATTTGGGCTAAGGATGTAATGTCTAAAATGGGAAGTGAAAAGCACTCCACTGGATGACTGCTTTTTGTTCAAGCTTCTAAAAATAGTCCCAGATCTAATCCAAGGTTAGCAGATCCAGAATTCATAGGCAGAATATTTGAGAGGAACCCAGCGGCACTGATCACTGCTCAAACAGCTGCTGGGAGGACCCTTGTCCTCAGCATCCTATTGGATGCTGTTATGCTCTTTCTGGCTTGAACAGATGGCAAGTCAAGTTCTGTAGACCCCAACCTTAGCATCCCTCTTGTCTTTGTGTAGCTTGAAAATAGTTTTAGAGAGGTGGTGAATCTGAATTGATAAAGGACACTTGCAGTGTTGCCCAGCAGCTGACCTCCAAATAAATGCTGAAGGAATAAAATTACCTGTTCAGCTTGCAAGTGGGGATTGGTTCATGTGAATTAAATGTGAGTAAAAGATGCTAGCTAAGCAGTTGAGACAGGCTGGACCCTGAATATTTAATGCTGTTTTCACCAAGATATTTCCCTTGCAATTTGGAGAACACTTGTGTCTCCCTTCAGACTGAGACCTTTCTCCAGAGACAGCCAGTGAAGGGCACTGTCTTCAGTCCTCAGTGACAGTAGTTAGAAAACACCCTGCTTGGGATATGATCCTGATTATTCCCGTCAGCACTGATGGGGTGGAGCCTCACTGAAAATGCAAAGCTCTGCCACAATTACTTGGTTTAATGACTTCCTATAAAGTACCACGTCAGTCTTGGCCGCTGCAGATCAGTGGCTCAACAACTTCCATGGAGATTGTGGACTGACACAGGTTGAGGATCTCGTGTTTTCATGTACCTAATTTTTTTGTTCTGGAGCCTTCTTTTGAAGTAGCAGCTAACATATGTCTGTGTGACTCATCGGCTAGCAGCTGTTTGTGATTTTCTGTCTCTTCAAATAATGTCTCTTCTGTGCTCTGCTCAGACAGTGGGAGGTAATGATGTCCTCATTGCTCCTCACTTCTACCAAGCAGTGGGTCTGATCCCTGCAGCAGATGACACGGTGGGCCCTGGCGTACTGCAGTAGACAGGAGCACAGCTAGCTCTTTGCCAGCACCTACAAAGCGAGGTCTTAGCAGGTTGTACAGGGAAGACAAAAGGGTGCCAAGCTGCCATACCTTGTACCACCAGTGAGAGAGTGGCCCATGGAAGAAGTCAGACCAGCATTGCAACATATTTGGTGTTCTGTGAGAGCAATCACTGCTGTGATGTTTCAGCCATTAAAACATGACATGTCTGTCCTGCACCATGAGAGGTAAAGACTTCCTCATGGGAAAAATATGTGTGTCTGCCTCTCAGTGCTGAGGCAGGCTTTGAGCAGGTGTTTGGGTAAGTGGGATGCAGCCATTTTCACAAGCAGCTGAGGTTTTTACCCAGACCTCTTCTAGTTTGACTTCTGGGTTCCTGGCTGATCCACACATGATGTAGATGATGTGCTGTGCTTGATTCAGAATAAAGGAGCTAGAGAGTTTTGCCAGGAGTAAGACACCATGTTATCCTAAAACATATGTGGTGATGGGACTGGCACTACAGTGACCTGGAGGAGAAGCATGATGCCACTCAGGTAGTGGGGAGCCTTTGTGTCTCGACATGCAACGTTCTTAACTCCTTTAGAGAAAAGAAAGCTTGGGCCACAGTTAGGTGAGAAGAGCTAGGCAGCACATGGAGTCGGCGCCACTCATCTCATTTGACCACCATGGCTTGGATGAATGAAATCTGGTCAGCTCTGCTCGTGACGATAGCCAGCATGAGCTGGACAGAGAGGCGGAGCCTTGATACTGCTACGATAGATGGTTTAAGGTGTTTCTAACTAGAAACGTCACTCCAAGATGTGATGGGAAAGAAAAGGCCTTGCAGGCTGGCTGTGGGTGGTAGACTATGAACCTGGGATCTAGCTGGAAGGTCTGGTGCATGCTGTGACCTTGCTTGGGGAGCAGGGGGTGATGGAAAAGGCTATGACATTACCAGTGAGGATGAGCACCCTTAGAAACTGCAGGGCAGCTGCTTATCATGGGATCCTTGTCCTCCATGCTAGGGAAATCCCAGGCCTGGGGGTGGAGTATGTAATCTGCCAGAGGCGTTGTGCCTGGCTGTGCTGCAGTGGTTGCATGTTACCTTGCCTTTGGCAGGTCACAGTATCTTTTCCCACATGTAGCACGCGTGGCAAATGGGAGTGATGGCAAGGAGCCATTTCAGTGAATCATGAAGCTGTGTGTCCCCCAAGGGTTTGCCTTGCTCTTGCTCCCTCTTGCTGAGCTGTTGGCAGTCTGCAGGTTTCTCCCTTAAGATGCTTCTGTCCCCTCCTCCCCAGCTGTCTTTGTAAGACAGGGCAGGATTAGCAGTGCTGGAATCCAAATACCTCTCCTACCCAGGGCAAAACAGGGTACATACCTACTAGCACATAGCAAGGCTGGGCCACCTATTCACAACTCCAGTCAAAGCCTAGCTATGAACAACAAAATAGCCCGGGATTAGAAAGGTGAAAATTCAGACTTCCTGGCATATCGATGCGATTTCATTTCTAGATATGTAATTGCAACAGTCAGGGTGCTATATGGTCTAAAGCACAGCTGAGGGAGTTAGACTCAGTCTAAGGCTGGGGCCTGTTTTTTCATGGTGAGCCACCAAGATCTTGGTTCAGCTCCACCAACATCCTTTTTGCACAAGCCAGACTGTCTGCTATACATTCATAGTATGCTGTGCTCTTAGGCCAGCATCCCAAAGGATGCTCTCGTGCTTTTCTGACTCAGAGCTGCAAAAGTCTTGTTGCTAAACTTCTAGCACTTGTCTTGCTTGGAATGTGTTGCATGAATTGGAGATCCTTGTCTGATAAAATGTGCATGTTCTGTCAGTATTTGCTGATTAAAATATGTTAAGTGTGTCCTCCATGTGCAAGTGGAAGAAGTGTGTGTGGACCAGAGAGAGTGTGGCAAACCCAGCATGACCCAAAATAGCTTCAAGTTACACAACAACTTTTAGTGTGCATTAATATATATATTTTTTTAATCCTTTGAAAAAACTTACTGTTGAAATGAACTTGCTTTTAAACTGCTAGGAAAAAAGGTGGCATAAAGCTTGTTTTTGAAAGGCCAGACTGAAAACACCACCTGTGGCGTAGGAAGCTCCTGGCTGCAAATTGCTGGAAGAGTATTTCGAGGATGTATCACTGCAGGTTTGTGCTAGACTCCCTTTTCCCTGGCCATACTCTTGGATGCTGCTGGAGGTGGAGTATTGGGGCAGCAAGACCTCATGTGGGACCTTGTGCCCTTGTTGGTGCACCCATCTCCCTGAGGCTGGAGATGTCTTTTCCTGCGGCCCTCTCCACCCTGGGGCTAGCTCAGCAGGGCATACAACGCTTTTCCCCTCCTTTTGGTGCAGGAAGGATGTGTGCTCACAGGACAGCAGGACTTGATTTTTGCTTCTTTGCCTGTTTCTATTTTGCTGTTGAGACCGTTATGACAGCCTACTGCTACAGCTTCTTGTTTCACAAGGGAACAAAACTGTGGTGGTCCTCCCAGGCTGTCCTGGTCATTTAGGAATAAGGGAGGCCTGTGTGAGTTGTGTGAGTGCTGGAAATCCCCTTGCTATGCCGTGGAGGAAAGGAAGAAAACCAAGATACTGGAAAACCTCAAGGGCACCCCATGACCTTGATTGAGAAAGGCAATAAGGGTCAAACATTGTCCTGTGATGATTTTGGCCTGAGGGCCTCTGCACTTCCCAGGGGAAGTAGAAGAGGTGACCCACGGAAGAGTCTTCAGGCAGATCCTTGTTCCTGTGGCACTCTGTGCTGGCTGGACCACATGGCTGGGGAAGGCAGGACACAAGAGAGAAGGGAAACTTCCAACCTTCAGGCTGCTGGAAACAGAGATTTCTGAAGCTGGATGTGTTGAGAGACCCATAATCTCACAGCTGCCGTTAAAATAGCTTCATTGTCCAGAGCAGAGGATGTGAGGGAGGAGTCACTAGGGCTAAGTGAAGCACTTGGGTATGAAGCTAAGAAAGCAATTTAACTTGATAGTACACCAGCATGCATTTAAAGTACATTGTTGATTTTTGGGTGCTCAGTGAGTGAGGCCTCTTTGATAGATGTAAGTATTGCCTGCTTTTTATGTCCTCTGTGAATTTGGGTGTTAAACACTTCATTAAAAAACAGTGCCTTTAAAGTGTCCAAGGTTTCATGTTTATCTCCAGAGTGTTGAGTGCCAGACAGCTGTTGTGTTTGGCATGTGTTTGCCAGGTTTTGTTGTTCATTTTTCAGTTCTTAGTTAAATAGTCTGCCTGGCTGTGGTAAAAAGTGTCTCATGGCTTCTTATAAAAGTGATTTCTTGCTCATAAAAACTTGCCAGTGTCCCTAGATGAGTTTCCTGCTGCTCTTCTCCAAGGTGTGTTATTCCCTTACGTCTTCTGTCCTCTTTAATCTTGACCTTTGTTTTGTTTGCTGTTCTGGAGCAGAGGCTGGCAATCTGCTGACTTAGCAGCTTGGAATCCTAGGAAGACCAGCACTACTGTGTTAATTGTGTCTTTGCTGATGCCAGCAAGTTTTCTTCCTTTCTGCTTTCCCCTGCCTTGTAGCTTTGCTCAGAGAAAAGAAATAGCCAACTGTAATCCTGAGACAAGCAAGGCACTTTTCCTTCTCTCCCATGCAGGTGGGGAGACTGGAGTTGTTCTCCATTGCCTTCCCAGCTGATATGTCTCCCCAGGGCTCCTTCCTTCATCTGCTTCTCTTTCAGGCTGTCCTAAAATACTAGGACCATCTTTTCTGTGGCATCTGGTTAAGTAGCCATTGCACAGCCTGGTTGATCCTTGAGCTGCAAAATGCTCATAGATAGGCTGTAAAGTGACGCTTTTGATTTAGGAAGGAGGGATGCTGCTAGTCCTGGTGCTGAGCTGCTGTGTCACCTTGTACACACCATGCTTTGGTCTTTCTCTGGGCTGGAACCCTTGTGGACCAAGGCAGCCTCTCCTGTAGTTACCCACTGGATGTCTAAACACTTCTTTAATGCAGATAAGCCTCATCCAACCCACTGGGACTTGTAGGTGGGGGAATCCAGCCCTTCCCCTAGAGAAAGAGCCAGTTAAGAGCTGATAATCTCACTGTGCCTATTCAGGGATAGCTATTATGTAGCACACAGAGGCTCAGGGAATTACAGTGGGTTGAGGTTGTAGACATCAAAGGTCAGCCAGCAAGTAAATGCACTTTCAACTGTTAATCTAGAGGGAGCTAGAGATGGGCTGTTTAATCACAGAATACACCCATGAGAGGAGTATTGCCTTTGTCTCCATTCCAGGCACGTGTCTTGGGACAAAACATGGGTTGTGTATGTGTTCAACGTGCCTAGACACGTCGCCCTGTTCATTGTTCACTTCCACAGACGTTCGTATTGGAACAGAACACTTGGGATCTCCCGCCAGGGCAAACCTGATATAATGGGTGCAGGCAGAGTCACCTTCCTCTTGACTTAGTCCAAACACGCAACACAGAGCTCCTGCAGCCAGAGGTAGGTTGTACCATACAACCTACAGAGTAACGTCTGCCAGAGCAACATTTAATCTGGTGGCGTTCCTTTGAGATGGATCTGTCCACCTGCTTTGCTTTGCTTGTCTGAGGCATTTCTGAGCTGGTACCAGAAGTGAGAGGGAGCTTGTGATATGAACTTTCTTGCTTTTACATTTCCCAGCATCATAGCTCCAGCTTTTCTGAAGTGTGGTTGCAATAGCTTGTTGTTCCCTCTTGGAAGATCAGGGGTTGGGGGTTAAAGGGACTGACTGGCGGTTTGTGTGCATGTCCCTGCGTGGCCGTGGCAGACAGGTTGCCCTCCCTTTGAAGGACAGCTCCTGTGTGTTGGTCCTCTAATCCATATCAAAGACCCACTATTTAAATTGTTTGAAAGCAGCTGACTTTCTCTGGTTTGAAACTCTGAGGGAGCTTTTGACAATCCGTTGGGTTGTCAGAACAGAGGCAGGGATTTTTTTATGAGTGAGGAAGGTGATGTCCAAGCTGGGGACAGTAGCCTCTTGGGTAGCAAACAGAAACATATAGCTTTGTATGGATGCTTCCTTAGATCAAAGATTCCTTGTCTTTGGAAATCTGGTCATCCTTATGCCAGAATGGCTGATTTTGGTCCCTGCCTAAGCACAGTCAACTCCTACATGGTCAAGATTTTTCAGAACCTTGAAAAAAATCTTACTCTGCTTCCATGTGACATCGATATACCAATGCTTTCAGAGATCCTAACTTTAGGCTGGTGTGTTGCCCTTGAAAAGCCCTCCATAAACTTCTCATTCCTGCTTTTTTACTTTCTTATTTTTCAGTTCTAGTTTGAAACTCTAATTTAGATGGAGCATGAGTCTTCTCCCCTTCCCATTTGACACTGTTGATTTGTCACTAATTAATTGCATGTCAGTTAAAGTGGAATGACTGATTTCTGCCAGTGCAGAATTTGGGGCTATTGTGTATATGTTATATTTAACACCCTCTTGCTGTGATAAAAGATGGTTTCTGCGTTTGTAGGACCAGATCCTTGCTGGTGTTGCAGCTTTTGAAGTTATTCGAGGTGTGCCAATTTTTAAACCACTGAGGATAATGCCTGTGGTGCCTTGAATATTTAAACTCCTTTGTCGTCTAGAGATGAACCGTTTTCAAACTCCTTTTACGTGCAGACTGGTGAGGTTTTGCAAAGGGAGTTTCACCCTTGTATGGCAAATTTTAAACCTCCTGACAAAAGATTTGCTTATCTTAAGCTATTTTTTTCTTGGACTGCCCCTAGTTCCCAGGATATGCAAACCAAAAGCTGAAAGCCCTTGTTCTAGATGCTTTTGATGTACCTGTTTGACATCTCTACAATACACCCATGCACATAAATCCTTCACTGGGTCACACTGGCATAGCTCCATGGAGTTCAGTCAAGCCAGGCCGGCTTTTGTTGCCTGGGATAATGGTCCACAAATGAACATGTAGGGCAAATCTTCCTGATCTTTTGAACTGGGTATCAAAGCAGTTGCCCTGGATGAAAGCCAGGAGACAAGTACTCCAGGGATGCTCCAGGGCTCTTGCTAGAGTGTGAGATGCTCTGCTGTGCCATAGAGAGGGACTGGCAGCCAGCTCCTTTGGGTGGTTTGCTTCCTCCTGCAGCTGGACTAGGGATTGTACAGCCTTGCTGCTGGCTGTATCGAGCTGCACAGAGACTGGTGTCCAACGCTTCAGGCCGCCCAAGAGGCACAAGTTGGCCGCCTCCAGGTGCCACTGCCGGGGGGGACCTCTGGATTTGCATACCCTGATACCTGCGTACCTCCTGGAAAGCTTGCTGCACACACTTAAGCGCCTGTGTGGGTAACTCCATGGGAGGGACTGTTCTTCGCAGCTTCTCATCTGTGGGGGAATTGGGAAAGGGGAGACCGTGAAATGTTCCTCCCTTCAGCCTCACAGGAGAGCTCTATATTTAGTTGCTGGTAATCTCCGTTGTGGCTCTGTGCCTCTAATCCCCTGCTCTGATATCCTCCCTGGAGAAGATGAGGGGTGGAGAAAACAGCCCAGCTGACATGGTGGGCCAGCAGGATTACAGCGCATCTCCCCTCCCTTTCCTTTAGGGTTGGCATTGAAACTTCTTTGCTGGCCTGCAGTGCCACAGCTGTGCTGTATGTGCTTGCGTATGAAACCCCCAGTAAGGGAGCGTGGCTTGTTTTCGCAAGGGAATAGGGTGTATCATTGTGGGACTGCTTTTGCCATAGTGTGGGGACTCGCCTCGAGTAGGTTAAGATGAGGTATTGCTGCAGGAGTGGGGCTGGGGGGAGTAAAAATAGTACTTGCATTTAAAACAGAAAAAAGAGGAGGCTGTTTCCCTCTGGCTGTGTGATTTATAGTTGCCTTTCTCCCCCCCCCCCCCCCCCCCATTTAGATAAGAGCAGATCAGAGGCACTTTTTTTTTTTTAATCCAGTCAGTGTTTTCTGGTGCCAAGGGGTGAGATTTTTACAGGCAAAAACTCATCAGTTTCTGAAAACTGAGGCTTTCTGAGCATTTGCATCCTGAGTACGTGATTTTCGTCTTAGCTAAGCTGTTTCATGGCTTTGTGATGGAGGGAGCTGTGAAATGCTGCATTTTGTTAGTCAAGAACATATCACTGATAATCCCTGTTCTCCCATGCAGAAGATGCACAAAGCTGCAGTGCTGTGGGTCCATCCCATCCCTTGTCCCTCAGGCAGGACCAGTTTAGTGCAAAGGCTACTTTTTCAGGTTTGGAAAGGCTGGTGAGGTGAAGAAGCTCCTAACCAGGGGGAGCAGGGGGGCTGCCTCCCTGACTCTCATGTTCACTGTTTGTTTATTTTGCTTTTGTGGGAGAACTCCACAGCAGCAACTCGAATATTTTCCCCCCCTTGCTCCTTGCCCTGTGGTCTCTGTTTGTTTGTTTGTGGGGATGTTGACAGTGTTTAAAGGACTAGGCTGGCAGATGGAAAGCTGCTTATCCCCCTTAATGCTCAGGTCCTCTGCTGCCCTCTGAAGCGATACCCTTTCTGAAAGCTGTGCCCCGACCAGGGGCAACACCGGGCTGGAAGAGAGCTGCAGCTCTCTGTCTGGGGATGGAGAGGGTCATGTGCTCCCATCTGGGTCTGTTCTGGCCGGCCTTGTGGCATTTTCTGAATATTCTGTTTCTGGGCCCAAAATGGGTCTTTTCCTCCAGATCAGGTGATGCCAGCAGAAATGCCGAGCCTGGGCTATGCTGAACTGTCAAGCCAAGCAGGTTCCCCTGTCCCTGGGGGCTGCCTCTCCTGTAACCCCCAGGGTCAGAGGTGTGCCCTGAGCCCCTGCACCCAGCTGCCCCAGTGTTACTCCAGGCCACATCCTCCAACTGACTCTTTCTCTCTTTTCTTTGGGCAGGAAAAAGCTGACACTGCTGCGGGAGATGCTGGCAGGCTGCGGCGCAGGTACCTGCCAGGTGATTGTCACCACTCCCATGGAGATGCTTAAAATCCAGCTGCAGGATGCAGGGCGAATTGGTATGTGGGCTTCTCTTCCCTGTGCACTGAGCAGGCAGTGGGGAAAGAGCTGGGACTGGGCTGTCAAGGCAGAGTGGGAAGGAATGAGCAGAGAAAACTCTTTTCCTTCCCCCTGCTCTCTCAAGTCAGAGGTATCTCAGGCTGTAGCAGAAGTTTCTCCTCCTCTTCCCAGGTCACTTACCCCCACCCTTTGCTCACCTGGCTTTGCAGAGGCCCTTGCAGTTACAAAAGGTGATGATTTTTTTTTTTTGCTTGAAGCAATAGGCTTAGCAAGTGAAACAGCAAATGCTGCTGGTGGATGGAGAGAGACAGGAGAGATAACAGGGTGGTCAGCTTGTGAACGATTAAAACTTGTTAGTTACTAGGTACCCAGGAAGGGATTAGCATCCTCCAGTGCTTTTCCTGTCGTCCTTCCTCTATCTCTCTGTTTTCTGATTATTCTCTCTCTTCTACCCCCCTGGAACACCTCCCCAACAGCTTCCCAAGGGGATGTGTGCTTTCCAAATGACTTGTCTCCCCTCTTACTCTCTCTTTTTTTCTTCCTGACAAAAGCAGCAGTTGTCTTGGCTGAAACAGTAAATAAAATTTCTCCTGGCACACTGGATTTGGAAGAGGTTTGGCGTCAGGCTTTTGGGGCTGTGGCCAGGAGCTGGCACATAGAGGCAGGAGGGAGTGTGAGCCTTTTGGCTGAAACACTGTGGGGCATTTCTGGTGAGAATGGGGACCAGAGTCTGGCATGGAGACTCTGGGGGAGAAGAGCTGTGTGCTATCGCCTTAATCTGTTCCAGAGGTTAGCCCAGGGTATGGCCTCGTTCCTCAGGAGCCCTGCATGACACCATTAGATACCATGTTTGTGGTCCTTCCTGGAAAATGGGCCAATTTATCCTTTAATCTCTCCTTTGATGTGACATTCCTGAAAAATCACAGATTTACTTTTTCCTTCCTCTCTTTGCCGTTTTTAATGCAGACCTTATCCTCTTTGTGCGTATTATTTTAAAATGTTTGAAGGAATTAAGCCATGATTTGAGGGTTCAGAAGAGGTTTTTGCTGCTGTGAACAGCCTGTTCTCTGTGTGGCAAGAGACCTGTGGTGTGCCCGTGGCAGCCTAAGGATTGCCAACAGGTTGATGTGCTCTCCATCTTGTGGCCAAAGAGCAGAAATGCATGAGTTTGAAAAGGATGGGAGAAACCAGGTTGCTTTTATAAATGTGACTGAGGAACTCCCCAGGTTAGTGATTGCTTTCAAGGGAAGGAAGCAAAGAACAGAACTGTTGAACCTCTCTCATTTGTGAATATCTTTAGTTTGTCCTAGCTGGGGCTCAGGGATGTAGCTGGAAGCAGCTACTGTCATCTGCCTGCTCACAGCAGCTCCTTTTCTCTGCACCACAGAGGTTGTGCATGACAGGCTGCTCCTGCTTAGGTAAAACCAGTCAGTAGGAGAGTGCAGCAGACAGCGTTGTGGTATGGCAGCAGCCAGCTCCATACAAGCTGGGTTGTCTCAGGCTGAAGGAGATGGGCAGACTGGGAGCAAAAACTTGCAGGGCACCTGGCTGGCCTTAGTCTGCATGTTTTGGTGCACCTGGAGGTCTGGCTCTTCCTCCTTGTCCCATGGCACCGGGCAGAAAGAGACTGCTGTTGAGCATCTTGCAGACCAGTGCTCTCTCTGCTTCTCCCCAGCGGCACAGAAGAAGCTGATGGCGGCGCAGGCCCAGCTGTCCTCTTCCTCTGCGGTGGGGTCAGCCGAGCCAGCGGTGGAAAGGCGCACCACAGCAACACAGATAACAAGGGAACTGCTGCGGAGCAAAGGCATTGCGGGACTCTACAAGGGCCTGGGAGCCACACTGCTAAGGTAGGATGGCGTGGGCTCGAGCGCAGGGCACTGGTGTTCCCAGTCTTGAACCTAAAGCACCAGCCATCCAGGGAACAAGCCTGCAAAGGAGGTGTTGGCTTCAGGCGGTGTGGGTTTGATTTGGTTTGGTTTTCATGCACAGGTTTTGTGCATTAAAGAAAGGAAGGTCAGGGCAGCGAAGGAGGCTGCCTTTTTGTTCCTGGAAGATTTAATTCTGCTGCTTTCTGTGGAAGGTTTTTGTCTCCCCCATGGTCCATATTTTAACACTGTAGAGAAGTCCTTGTGAGCTAGCAAATCAAAACCATCAGCCTGAGTCTCCAGAGTGTGAAACAGGTTCTGGCCCATGGAGCGTGTTGGATGCAAGGAGCAGTGCCCACCCTGACACTCTTCACCTGGGCTTTCCCAGAGTGACTCTCCTCTAGCTTTAGCAAAGGCAGAGCTAAAGCAACGCCCAGTGGGATGAGGGGCAGGGTGTGAACCTCTTGTAATTAGCAAAAGTGGACAAAATGATTGACCTCTGCATGTGCTGGGGTCTTTGGTTTGAGTGTTGGAAAATCAAGGGGAGGCCATTGACTCTGCAGGGCTGCATGCCTCCTGTGGGCCTGTTGTCCTTTGTGCAGTCAGTTTTGTCCCTGCTGAGTTTTGGCTCCTGTCTGCATTGCAGATCACAGAGCTGGGATATCTGTGTTGCGCTTGTGGCTGTGCTGCCAACGTGATGCTCGCAGCCCTTCTTAGTTTGATGCTTAGTTTATTGGTGTCCTGCTCTGACTTTGCTCATCCTTGTTCTTCTTTCTTCCCCTTTCTCCCTCCCCACCGCAGGGATGTCCCGTTCTCCATTGTGTACTTCCCACTGTTTGCAAACCTGAACAAGCTGGGCCAGAAAGACCCCAATGTCAAGGCTCCGTTCTACGTATCATTCCTCTCCGGATGTGTGGCTGGCAGTACAGCTGCGGTGGCTGTCAATCCTTGCGATGGTGAGTCCTGAGTAGCCTGTGCTGGTGGCCTGGTGCCAAGTGACAGGAGTCAGAGGCCCACGAGTGAGCTGGGTGAGGAGGAGGGTGACTGTGCCAGCCTCTTCGCAGCATGAGCGTGCAGGGAGGTGTACTGTAGGAGGGGAGCTCTGCTGTCTGAGCTGCCTCAGCTCAGATGATGTTTGCTTCAGCTGAGCTCTACCTTTGGCCACAGCTTACAGAAAGTTTTGCAGTACCTGCTAGGTAGGTCAGGAAGAGGGTGTCATTCATTTCAGTCATTCTTCGCAGGAATGGCTGCGAACATGCTCCTGAAAAGGCACGTTTCTGTGTGGAGTGATAGTGTGCAGGCCATTTACGTGCATATGGTCATGGACAACCAGGGGAAGCATTGGATCTGTGTGGGGCCTTTTCTCCTGCTCCACAGCATCTGCCTTAAATACCACCTCAGTTTCTCTGCTGTAAAAAACACCAGAAAGCAACTCCTCCCTCTCCAACATTGCAGACTCTCCAAGTTGTGAAGAAGTGTAAGAGCAGCTTCGTATGTTTTAGATACTTCTTCCAGAAGGAGCTGAGTATTTGAAAATCAGTTCCCACTTTGCAGAAAGATATCTGAATTTGGAGGCGTTTAAAGCTTAAGTCAGCCTTGGAAACCTTGGTCACAGTGAGGGGAGGGGATTGCCATTTGGGTGGCTGTGTTTTTTCTTTTATCCATTTGTAAAGGAATGGGTTTGTTTTTCCCTGTTTTCATAGAATCATAGAATTGTTTAGGTTGGAAAAGACCTTTAAGATCGAGTCCAACCGTCAACCCTGCCCACTAAACCATGTTCTGAAGTGCCTTCTCTACGTGCTTTTTGAATACCTCTAGGGATGGTGACTCAATCACTTCCCTGGGCAGCCTGTTCCAATGTCTGACAACCCTTTCAGTAAAAAAATTTTTCCTAATATCCAACCTAAACCTCCCCTGCTGCAACTTGAGGCCATTTCCTCTCATCCTCTCTCCAGCCACCTGACAGAAGAGACCAGCACCCACCTCGCTACAACCCCCCTTTCAGGTAGTTGAAGAGAGCGATAAAGTCTCCCCTCAGCCTCCTTTTCTCCAGGCTAAACAACCCCAGTTCCCTCAGCCGCTCCTCATAAGACTTGTGCTCCAGGCCCCTCACCAGCTTTGTTGCCCTCCTCTGGACACGCTCCAGCACCTCTTTCTGTAGTGTCTTTCCTGTAGCGAGGGGCCCAAAACCGAACACAGTACTCGAGGTGCGGCCTCACCAGTGCCGAGTACAGGAGGATGATCCCTTCACTGCTCCTGCTGGCCACACTATTTCTGATACAGGCCAGGATGCCGTTGGCCGCCTTGGCCACCTGGGCACACTGCCGGCTCATATTCAGCTGGCTGTCAATCAGCACCCCCAGGTCTTTCTCTGCTGGTCAGCTTTCCAGCCACTCTTCCCCAAGCCTGTAGCGCTGCATGGGGTCATTGTGACCGAAGTGCACGACCCAGCACTTGGCCTTGTTGAACCTCATACAGTCTTGCTGATAAATATATGAAAATGGTCTGTGCTCTTGGTGATCTCATTTTGACTGTGTTTCAAAGATATTACTCTCAGGGTGGCTCTTGCCTGCTGAAGAGCATGCTGCATTCCTAATGCTCACCACTGTCTCTTTTCTCTCTTTCTCTCCAGTGATCAAAACACGGCTGCAGTCCTTGCAGAGAGGTGTGAATGAGGACACCTACTCAGGAATCCTGGACTGCACCAAGTAAGACTCCTCATGAAGCAGGCCACCACATCAGATGTACGGCATCTGCTGCTGCCCGCTGCCAGGCAGTCAGTGCAGCTTCTAGACCCAAGCAGCAGCTTCTCTGTTTCAGGTTCCTGCTGAACCTGTGCTTTTGTCTATCTATCTAAACGGATAGATATATAGATATATGACCAGATTTATATACTGTTCATATATATAGGTACATAAAAAGGAACTTCTTCCTATTTTGAGTAAGGTAAATATAGCATTTATATTCAAATGCTTCTGTCCAAACCCCAACAGTCATAACACTTAAGATTTTATTTCTGCAAAGGGAGGCAATGCTCTGGTTGTCTCTCCCAAGGCCCTGGTGTCTGGAAATCCTACAGGATTAAGTCTCGTATCCCTCCTGGGACCACTCTGAACAGCGGCTGCAGGAACACTGTCTGAGTGGGCTGTCCCCAGTCGCACTCTTCTCTGACGCTTTGCTAAACTGTGGTCTGGCTGCTTCAAAACATGAAGAGAGTCTTGTGTATTGCTTGTGTATTGCTGTTGTAGCCAGAGTCGCTTGCCATCTGGCTGTGTCCCATACTGAGGGTGGAGCTGGCCCCAACTTTTGAACGGGGGGGGACCTATTGATGCAAGCATGGAGTTGTCTTAGCTTGACATCCAGACCCAGGCTCCTGCTCCTGGCCATTCGTAGGAATGGGGCATGTTCCTGCCTGGCTATTCGCAGAGCACATGGGGGATGGTGGACGATCTGCCATGGAGGCAGTGCCAGGTGACAGCGTTTGCCTGGGTTTAGTCTCTGGAGGGAGGCTGAAAGCCAGGGCCTGGCCGAAGGCTCTCCTGGCGAGGTGGAGGGGTGGAATGGACACTTACCTGTCTGTGCTGTTTCTCCCCAGGAAGATCTGGCAGAAGGAAGGGCCTATGGCCTTCCTGAAAGGGGCATACTGCCGAGCCCTGGTCATTGCTCCTCTCTTTGGCATCGCACAAGTTGTCTACTTCATCGGCATCGCGGAGTTCCTGCTGGACATGCTCCCCAAGCACCGAGCCTAGCCCCGGCACGCCTGTGTGTGCCCTCCCGCCCTCTGCAGCGCTGAATTCATCTCCATGTTCATCATCCATGTCAACTGATGTCAGAGCAACAGCACAAAGAGTTCGCGCAGGGATGCCGAGGGGATGTGGTTTCCAGACGAGCAAACACAGGCAGGGGGAGAGTCCCTTTTCTGTCTCGGTCTGGAACCTGCCCCCTCCTGCTCCTTCCACGGACAATACCCAATTATGCATATCTTTTTTCTTTTTTTTTTTTCTTTCCTGATTTTTTTGGTTTTTAAATTGTCATTCTTAAGGACACTGGTAAGCACAGACTGGGCTTGCAGACGCAGAAGTCTCCTCCCAGCCTTGGGGAGGAAGAGGGATGGGAAGGAGATAACCTTGAAGCCTCATCCACCCCAGTCCCCCTCTTTCTTCCTGGAGTTGCCAGCTATCTGAGGAGGAGCTGGAGGGGCAGCTGTGTCCCCTCAGCCCCTCCTTGGCTCTGCTGGCCCTGGGTCAAGAGCAGGCACTACACAAAGAGGATTCATCTCATCGCCACTGGAGGCACGGCGGGCGGGATGCTGGATCTGGCAAGTTTCTTGGCCTGGAAACCTTCACCCCGTCCGTCTCCCTTTCTCAAAAACAAGTTGGACTTAGATGACTTCTTGGAGGTCACAGGAAGGGAAAGGGGTTCACTACTATTGATTTTGTAATCGTTTTTATTTTAAAGCAAAGGGATGTCCCTCCTAACTAGGTGTCACAGGCACAGCCGGGTGAGGTGCAGAGATGAGATGTCTGCTCTGTAGGGAACATGTCTGTGGGATCACATGAATGTCTGAAGGTGCTTCACTGCTTGACTACAGGCAGGGGAGGGAGAGGAACTTGGGATCAAGTTATTTTTGTTCAGGGTTTTTGTTTGTTTGTTTGTTTTTTTAATGCGGGGTTGTGGGGAGGGAAAACCAAACAACAAGAAACCACTTACATTCCTTCAGCCTGCCCACCCTTGGGGTGATAAAGCAGTGGCCGCAGGTGTAGATTAGCTGATTAATTTTATTTTTCTAGCCTGGCCCCAGGTGCGCGAAAGGAGGTGCCTGCTCCGCTTCTGCAGTGCCCAACCTTGGGGGGCCGTGCTAGAAATGCCGCGCCTGTGTGCTCACCTTGCAAGGTGAAAACACAAGGTCTGGTTGTGTTTTGGTGTTTGACTTGGGTGTGTTTGGAGCCAGGTGGTGTTGAAGAGGCAGCGGGTTCCCACACCCCGAGCAAGGAGGCGTTTGCGTGTACATGATTATGGGGTCAGGTCTTCTGGACCACAAAAACTCGTCATCGCACTTGCTTCTGGGGTGGTGATCGTTGTTGGGTGGCAGAGGGCAAATCCACACCTACAACCTGCGCTCTCAAAGGGACACTGCCCCAACTAACGTCACTTGTCAGAGGACTTCCTCATTCAGTACTCTCTTGGGCTGGGTAATTAATTTTAGTTTAAATGATCTTAAGTGTGAGATCTACTGACCCAGCGTGATCTTCTCCATTATTTATTCCATTTGGTGCAATTCACCCAACTTTGGTGTTTAAATTAAACTGGTCGTATTAACTTTGCATTCCTTCTTCTTTTCGCTTTATTCTCCACACGCTTGCTTGGTGTTTGTGTTTCAAATGTATATTTAAATTAATTAAAAAAAAAAATCCCTGTTTTTAATGTTTAAAAGAAAACCACCTCTGTTTCAACATTCTTGGGTTAGTTTTTTGCAAAACCTGTATGTTGGGGGTCTTCTTCCTTGATGCGTCCTTTTTCACTTCGAAAAAGTTGTTCTGTGGCTGAGTTGTTACGTGTCACTTTGCACATGTGAATAATTTTCTTTTTTTTTCTTAATGACTTATCCATGTATCTGGGAAGGAATCTGTGTGAAGATGGTGATAGATGTCTGTGCTTTGTGTAGTGCTGTGATGCTGCTCTTGCTCTGGATTTCCCTTGGGTGGATTAAAAGAGAGATTTTTTCTTTTTTTTTTTTTTTGTAAGGTGCCCTGTTCGTTGCTGCTTTGTGATTTACAAGGAGGGTCCCCAAAAGAAACCTTGCTGATAAGAGTAGTGGGGTTTCTGCTTGCCCTTCTGCCTGCAAGGGTTGCCCCCTGAAGCTGGGGGACTGGCGGCTGCAGGGGGGTGCGTGGGGTGCAGGTTTGTATTGTGGGGTTGTGTTTGGAGGAAAATTTGGTGCAGTGAAGGGCTGAGGTTCAGGGAAAGGTCTCCTTGTCATTTTGGATGCTTCAAAAAACCTTGTTGTAAAACTGACTTTTCCTCCTGGAATCTCCAGCTCTTCTTCCACCACGTTGGAGCTGGTGACCTGAATGGGGCTGATTTTTAGCTGCTTGGACATGTCCCTGAGTCAGGAGGACCTGGGGAGGTGGCAGGAGATAGTGACTGTGGCCCCGCAGGAGCCCCCCAGGCAGGCAGGGTGCCACTGGCCAAAAAAAGAAGAGTTTAAAATGGGAGAATTCCCATCAACTTAATCCCTGATTAACAGAAACCTCTAAGCAGTGATTGCACTATTGAGGAATAAAAGTAAATAAATACACTCGGAGACCCACACCTCTGCTTCCCTCCCTGGCGATGTCACTTGTCCCCAGGGCATGCGACAACAGCCAGTGTGGGGTCAACTCCTCATGTGTCCTACCTGGTCCCTCAGGCATAGGGTCCTCTGCTGACCCCAGGCTCTTTTCTGTCGTACCTTGTCCCACGTGTCAGTCCTGTCCCTTGCTCCTGCCCTGACTATGGCTCTTGTGGCTCCAGTTTATTTGGGTTTTGTGGTGTTTACTGCCCTTAAATACATTTTGGTGGAGGTGCTGTATGCCCCTGCCACGGGTTCCAGCAGGTGGGTCGGATTTGGCTGGTGGAATTTCCTGGAACGCAAAGAGGAAATTTCCTAAAGCCCTGGGGGAAAATTCTTACAAAGCAAAAGGGAAATTTCCTGGAAACCAGTAGGGGAGTTCCTGGAAAGCAAAGAGAAACCATCCTAGAAAGCTACAGTAAAATATTGTGGAAAATGCAAGACAATGTAGGAATTTCCTTGAGAGCACTAGGGGGAAATATTCTGGAAAGCTGTAGAAAGCAATGGGGGAACTTCCTAGAAGGCCATAGGGAGGATAACCTAGAAATCAAAGGAGGAAAGTTCCTAGAAAGCAAAGAGGAAATGTCCTCAAATACCAGCAAAAAGCTGATATTTGAGGAAATTTTTTAAAAAAAAGCTTTTTTGCTGAAAAGCAAAAGTGACACTTCTTAAGAAAGTAACAGTGATATTTCTTAGAGGGGAAACTGCTCAGAAAGCAAAGGAGGAATTGTTGGAAATCAAAAGGGAAATTTCCTGGACAGGGAGAATGGGATTTCTTGGGGAAATAGTTTTGTACTTCCCAGGGAGCAACAGTCATGGGGAAGGTTCCTGGAAAGCCACAGAAGTCCTCTAAGCAGAGAGAAGATTCCTAGAAAGCAATGGAGGACTCTAGAAAGTAACAAGGAAATTTCCCAGGAAGCAAGGGAGGAAGCAATGGGAGGGAAATAGCCTGCAAAGGGACAGAGAAATTTCCTCGAAAGCAATAGGGTGATTTCTTAGGAAGGAAGGGGGAAATTTCTTAGAAAACAAAGGGCAATGTCCGGGAAAACCATGCAGGAGTTCCTAGTAAGCAGTAGGGAGAAGTTCCTGGAGAGAAGGGGAAATTCCCTCAAAAGTAAGAAATGTAGGGGAGAAGAGGGCAAAATCCCGTGCTTCAGCCCCGACGGCCACCACTCTTGTCCTTGGGTAATAAACTTGTAAAACTCCTGCAAATCTCGGAGTGGTTTGGTTTGGTTTACTGCTCCCCACAGAGCTTAAAGGGGCTCAAGGAAGAGCAACGCGGATGAGCGCATGCTTGGGCTGGGTGTGACCTGCCTAATATCATGGTTATTTGCTAATTTTCCTCTAATCTAATGCAAAAAACTACATAACCTGCACTGCAGTGGTCCGAAGCCCAGGCTGACCATTTTCTATCACGGCCAGCTGTGCCTGGGCCCCATGTTACTGGAAACCAGCTGTAGCCCCAGCCTGGCCCTGCTTCCCATTTCTGGGGGAGGGGGATGGGCTGCCGCTGTGCACCACCCACTGGGACCTGGCTCCCACCTCTGCCCGCTCCCCCTCTCGCTTTTGGGGCCTGGCATGGCTGGTGGGGACCCCCACAGGGTTCATCCCTTTGCAAGGGTGATGCCGGCCCTGAAATGCACGTGTGGGGCTGATGCACGACCCCAGGGTTGATTTTCCTCCTTTTTTTCTCCTTCTTTTTTTTTGCATGAAACTGCGGTGCCACCATGCTGGCCAGCAGCGCCGGCGATGCTAGTGATGCCCATTTAGCATCCCAAGCGGTCCCCAGATTCCATCGCGGCAGCTGCGAGGCACCAAAACTGCCTCCCAGCAGGTCCCGGCCCCTCTCCTGCCGCAGCCAAGGGCGATGGGGTGCTCCGCCACCCACCTCTGCGGAAGTTGGACCTGAGGAGCCGAGAGTGGGCACGGTGCCGGGAGCAGTGCCAGGCCCACAGGAGCACCCCACCTTTACGGGAAAAGGGAGAGCCGGGAAAACTGGCTCCCGGAGGCGGGGAGCGAGGCCAGCGCCCACTGCCCTCCTGGGTTTTGCTCTTATTTTTTTCATCTTGTCATAGCACGTCCTTAGCGTGGAAACCAAGGCAGCTTGAAGGAAGAAGGATTAAAATAAATATAAGAGATAAATAAGGCAGGGGCGGGAGTTTCCAGCCCTGAGGCCGAGCCCCGCCTGCCTGGGCTGTGCCACCCGTGCACCCCGGAAAGCCCCGGCGGTGGCGGCGGCGGGTGCGGCTGCTTTCGGGCCCAGCCCGAGCGTTTCGGGGTGCCCCGGCCGCCCCCCTGCGCCTTTGCTCATCTGCGGTGCTTAATTTCGGGGTGCAGCTGTCCCGCACCAGCACTTTTGGGGGCCACAACAGCCCACCGGGAGCAACCCCAGCGCGGGGTCACAGGCGTTTTGCCCCCCCCCCCCCCCCCGACTGGGGTCCTGATCCTGCCCGTCGCCCACCAAGGTCTGCGTCCCACGCCGGTGCAGGGCAAGGCGGAAGTCTAGATTATTATTAATTAGTGTTAATGTGGGGAGGGAGTTGCGCAGGGCTCCGCGGCCAGCATCCCCCCCCGGGGGGAGGGTGCCCCAGGCTGGGGCCAGAGCATCCCCTCCTCCGCCCCCGCGGGTGCATCACCGGGGACCGGTGCGTGTGACACCCCACCCCCCCCCCGCGGCGGGGGGCGGCCCCCGGCGACGCTTTCATTTTCGGAAGTGTCACGTGGTTTCCAGGAAAGCGGGAGCGGGTGGCGGGGCCGAATAAAAGGGCCGGGCGGGAGGCGGCCGCGCCCCGAGCCGAGGTGACCCCCCCCTGCCCCGGCACGGGCTCTGCGGGACCGGACGGCACCATGGCAGCGCTGCAGAGCGAGGGGTAAGCATCCCTCCCCCCGGGCCCTCCCCGGGTCGCCGGCCCCGGGTGTCCCCGTCCCCCGCCCGCCGGCCCCGGGTGTCCCCGTCCCCCGCCCGCCCCCGGTGACGGCCCCGTTCCCGCAGGGAGGCCCAGAAGCTGCGGTTCGGGCCCTGGCTGGTGAGCGCCATCAGCAGCGGGATCTACCAGGGGCTGCGCTGGACAGACCCGGCCCGCAGCAAGTTCCGCGTCCCCTGGAAGCACAACGCCAGGAAGGACGTCACCAGCGGCGACCTGGAGGTCTTCAAGGTGGGGGGGCGGGGGTGACCGGGGGGAGCTTCGCACCTTCGGGGGGGGGGGCTGGAGGGGACGCGCGGCAGCCTCGGGGTCTTTGTCAAGGTGGGGGGGATGGGGGCGACCGGGAGCGAGCTCAAGGTATTCCAGGTAGGTGGGATGTGAGGGGACGGGGGGGGGAGAGCAGGCATCCCTGAAACCTCCACGCTCATGGAGCCAGGGTCCCCATGCTCACCCCCGTCCCCTCCCCCCCTAACCCCCCAGGCCTGGGCGCAGGCGAGTGGGCGGTATGAGGGGTGCCCCGAGGACCCGGCCAAGTGGAAGACCAACTTCCGCTGCGCCCTGAGGAGCACCCGCATGTTCAGGTTGGTGGACGACCGCTCCACGAGTGGTGACGACCCGCACAAGGTCTTTGCCATCGCCCCAGGTGAGCCTGGCCCCGGGGGGGGCTGTGTCGGGGGTAGGAGCGGGGTGGGCGATCTCAGGGCACCCCACTCACGCCGCTCTCCTTCCAGCCGCCCTCTGGCGTGGTGAGGAGGGAGATTTCGGCAGCCCTGACCCTGCGGTGGACCAGCAGCCGCTGCACCAGCAGCCACAGGTAACGGGGTGGGCATGGTGGCCTGGGGGAGAACCCGCTGCTGCCACTCAGGCATTGCACCCCCATGTCCTTGGGGTGCTCCTGAGCTGGAGCCCAGCACCCGGCTGAAATGTGGGGCAGGGGAAGGCTGGGCCCCCCCATCCACAGTAGTAAGACCCCATCCCGCTTCCCTTCAAAGCTGGAGCTAAACCCCCAAGACGTGGCCCCAGAAATCGCTCCCCCAGGTAGGTGCTGGTTCCCCAATTTTTTCTTTGGGGGGGGACACCCCAGTAGGCTCAGCTGGGGCTGGTTTTGGGGTTGTGAGACCTCCCACCTGCTGTGCCCCCTGTCAGGCAGCACTGACCCTGCACAGCCCCCGACGCTGGATGACCTGGAGGCCCTGCAGTGGGTGCTGAAGCTGTGCGACATCTCCCCCCGTGACCTTGACCACCCAACCCCATCGTGGGGGACTGCAGGTGAGACCGACCCCACTCATGGGGCGCGGGGTGGGGAGTGACCCCATGGGTGGGTGACCCTAGCCCCTTCCCACCGGTGATTTCTCTGCAGGGGATGCTCCTCACCAGGACACGCTGCTTCAGCCTCACCCAGACCCCAACCAAAACAACTGCCTCCCCCTGCCGCCATTACAGCAATGGGTGCCTGCAGCGGAGCAGCCCCCCTTGGGTGCCTACAGCCCCACAGACCCCATGCTGCTGGAGGAGCCAGGTGGGTGCTGTGGGGCAGGCTCCAGCCCTGCGCATGGGACCGCCATAATGGGGCGGGAAGAGGACGGGGTGCTGCCACACGCACCCCATACTGAAGCAACCCCTCCCACCCTGCTGCACCCCCAAATCGCGATGCTGACGCTGCCCGTCTCCTGCCGCAGGGGCCATGCCACTGCCGTGCCACCCACCAGACATCACAGTTCCTGGGCTGTCCCCAGGGGAGGCGATGCTCTTCGCCCCCGCCACCAGCCCTGTGCCGCTGCCACCGCCACCGCAGGATAACACAGGTGAGGGTTATTAATTAATAGCTACAACTAATTATTATAATTTTTAATAATAAATACTATAGTGTAACTATTAATAGTTATTAATGCCCAGGGAGACATTTTGGGGATGGGGGGCATTTGGGTTTGGGGGGATGCAGCTGCTGATCACTGCCTGGTACAGATGGCATCATCCCCATCCTGGACATCAGCATCTACTACCGGGGGAAGCTTTTCCACCAGGAGGAGGTGGGGGGCAGCCAGTGCCTGCTGGCGTACCATTCGTCTGACCCAGCGGTGGTCCTGCGCCCCGGGCGCCTGGTGCACTTCCCCAGCCCCACAGAGCTGGCTGACAGTAAGCAGCGGCGTTTCACCGAGGAGCTGCTGGGCAACGCAGGGCTGCAGCTGGAGCAACGTGCCTGCAAGCTCTTTGCCACCCGCCTGAAGAAGTGCAAGGTCTTCTGGGCGCTGTCTCAGCAGCTTGAGGGTGTCGGGGACCCCCCACGCAACCTGCTCTGCCGGGACCAGGAAACCCCCATCTTTGACTTCAATGAGTTTTGCACAGGTGGGCAGTGGCAATCCCCCTCCATCCTGGTTTTGGAGCTTGTGAGAACCAGCTCCAGGATGTCACAAGCATCTGAAACCTCCCAGCCCCTCTGTGTCATCTGGGCTCACCCCAAAACTGAGCCCTGTCTCCTCGTGCAGAGCTGAGGGACTTCCGCAACGGCCAAAGGCAGCGGTCCCCTGACTTCACCATCTACCTCTGCTTCGGGCAGTCGTTCTCCAAGGCCAGGCCCAAGGAGTCCAAGCTCATCCTGGTCAAGGTACAGGGGCCAACACCCACCACTGCTGCCCAGGGAGGGGGAGACTCCTGGGGGCCAGGGGAGATGGGGCTCTGGGTGCCTGAGGAGGGGGACCCTCGGGGGCTGGGGGAGATGAGGGTTCCTTGGTGTCTGGGGGTGGGGACTCTCAGGGTCTGGGGGAGATGGGGGTCTGAGTAGCTGGGGGGGGCAGACCCTCAGGGTCCGGGGGAGAGGGAGAGTCTGGGTGCCTGAGGAGGTGGGCCCTCAGGGGCTGGGGGAGATGGGAGACTATGTGCCCAGGGAAGGGAAGCCTTGGGGAACAAGGGAAATATGGGGGGGGCTGGTGCCTGGGAAGGAGACCCTTGGGGGCTGGGCAGGATGGGGTGGGAGGCAGCTGCCCAGGGATGGGGACCCTCAGGGTCTGGGGGAGCTATAGGGTGCCCCGCACACCTCCTTTGTCAGCTCCAGGAGCACAGGGCCATGCAGGGCATTGCAGCCACATCAGGCAGCTGCCCCTAACCCTGCCCATAACCCTGACGGTTTGCTGCCGCAGCTGGTGCCCAAGTTCTGCGAGTACTGGTATGAGCAGGTGCTGCGGGAGGGAGCCTCCTCTCTCGACAGCGGCACCGTCAGCTTGCAGCTCTCCGACTCCTTCAGCCTCTTCGAGCTCATTGAGCAGTGCAACATGCAGATAGACTGACTCCCACCCACCCCGCTCCCCGTGGACCCCCGGGACGGGCACCTGCCGGCGGGGGACCACTGGGCATCGGAGGCCGTGCAAACTGGCATCCCCCCAGGAATGCTGTGGCGGAATACCTATGGTGGGGATCTTTCGTCCTCCACTTTCCCCTCCCCCAGCAAGGACAGCTTCACTAGCTGGTCCCAGAGCTGACAAGTTGCTTTTCCCCTCTGTCAGATGCTAATGTATACGTTTGTGGAGTGTGGTCATTTACAGATTTATTTTCTTAAGTTTTGTAAGTTTAAATATATATGTATGGAAAGGTGCTTCCTGCTTGCTGATGTTGCCTGGACATCTGCCCACACTATCAGTCTGAGACTTTCACCCCCCTGCCATCCCCCAACACCGTGGGGGTCCGTGGCCAGCCTTGTCCCAGCAAAGCCCCTGCTGGCAGTGGGCTCGTAGCGGGGCACTTGTCAGCACCTCCCCGTTAAAATTTGTGTAAATGAGGTGACTTCCCACGCATGCAGGCATGCATTTATCGATGCATTTATTTCCATGCACTGAGGCTGCAAACATGATTTGCGAGCAAAGCGCGTTGAGGACAGCTTGGCTTTGGCTAAAGAAAAATTCTTCGGCGAGCACCTCCCCGCTGGCCCAGGGTTACTCACTTGAGATGTTCTGGAAAAATAAGGCAGTAACTACAACAGGAAGCACCCAGAGCTCAGCTCCGAGGCGCAGAGGTGGTGGTATCTCAGGGAGGAGCGTGGTAACCAGAGCACTGCCTGAAGATGGGGTGTCCCCTCCCCAGGCTGGAAGCAGCAGCACCCCCCCATTTTGGGAGCAAGAGGAGAGGATGAGCCTGGCCATCAATGTTGGACCCAGAGCAAGGGGAGGTGGCAGCTTCCTTACCTGCCGATTGACATGGATGCTGCTGGGCCCAAAGGTGGTGGTCCCGTAGCTTGTCACGTAATAGTGAGCAGAGGGCTGCACCAGGGGCTCCTCCAGCTGCCTGGGCACTGTGGGGATGGGGGGACACCATCAGCACCTCAGCTCCATGAACCCCTCAAGCCCTCCTCCCCCCCCCCCCCCAAGCACTGCTGCGGCGCAAAACTAGGACCATTCGGCTCACCTTTGGGCAGGAGCAGCTCTGCACCAAAGCGGTGCCCACACGTCCCACAGGTTTTAACGTCTTCCTTCGTCCTGCGGAGGAAAAAGCCCCGAGAAGAAGGAGCAGCAGCTGCCCTCAGCACTTCACAATGCCAGGGCCATGGAAGAGGCTCTCTCTTTCCACCCTGACGTGAGGTCCTGCTGTCGGTGGGATGGCTGTTGCCTTCCCAGGTGCCTGAGCACCTTCAGCTCTTCATGAAATGGGGGACGTGGGCACCTGTCCAGAGGGGACATTATGTGCCTGAGCCCTAGAGACTCGACTTTTTCACCTTTTTTTCCACGCTTGAATTTCCCACACAAGTAAATGCTACCACCACATGGGGGATGGGCTACTGCAGTCAGGAGAAGGGCGACATAGTGCCCAGTGAGTTTTGCAACTAATTTCACATGGCTTTTGGAAGCTGACCAGCCCCACCAGCATTGCCATACCAACCACCCAGCTCCAGCCCTCAGCTTGGAGTGGCGCAGCACATACGTACATGGCATTTGTGCCATCCATGTCTGGCCAAATGAGCTCCGCAGGACAACCAGCCGTTCGGCAGGGCGTCTTCATGCACATGTGCAGCCCCGGCCACTCCTCAGCGAGCTTCTGGACGATGAAGACAACCGCCATGAGGAAGTCCCAGGCAAACTGGAAACCTTCCAGGCAAAAGGAGAACATCTTGCTTACTCACAGCCACCCAACCGTGGAAGCCCAGGAGATGCTGTGGCGATGCACACATCGCTTCCAGCCTGTTGGACCACAGCCAGAATGGCTTGACCAGTTCCATTTCTCAAGTTAACCAAGGCCCACCAGCCTTCAAAGGGAATTGAAAGATATGTTGGAAGCGCTTCCCAACTCAGATGGCCCTTTTGTTTATCACTTGGAGACCCAGCCTGAGACCATACTCTGCTGGGACCTTATGGGGAAGGATGACCTGTTTGCTCCATGAGAATACTGAAAACTTGACTTTCCACTTTCATGTGACACCTTGAGAGGAATCCTGACCAGGTTGCATGGAGAAAGGGGAAATCTTTAATTGAACTGCTAGTGGACCCTGCCCAGAGTAGGACACGTGGCAGAGGCTTCTGGGATGCTCTGCCCAGAGGAGTGGAAGTGGCAGTTAAGGAGAGTCATGTGGTTGGGAGTCATGAAATAAGGATCCTTACCTGTTCTTCCTGCCGGCTTTCTGCATCGGAGCTCCAGGTAGCTGTAGGCCCTCTGGTTATTCTCTTTGATCAGCAGAGGTTTGCCATTGCATATGAGCAGGCAGGTTGCCTTGGCCACCCAGTGTGTGGAGTAGAAGGAACAAGCTTTCACCAGGAACCTGCAAGGAGATTGTCCACAGCTTTCACCTCTCTCCTCCCTGCTTATCTCTGACACTGGGAGGAAGTGTGGCAGCAGGTGGACTTGAAAAATATGAACCCAATTTCAGTAGAAACAGAGGCAGACATCAAATGAGGACCCTGCTCTACTGAAAGCTCAAGCAGCAGGAGCAGCCTCTTAAGCCAAGAGCTGCTTCCGGAGTTGGCCATCTATCCTGATTTTGGCTGGGATAGAGTTAATTTTTTTCCTAGTAGCTGGTATAGTACTGTGTTTTGGATTTAGGATGGGAATAATGTTGATAATAGATGGATGTTTTCAGTTGGTGCTGAGCAGTGCTTGCACAGAGTCAAGGACTTTTCAGCATCTCACCCCACCCCACCAGCGAGCAGGCTGGGGGGGGGGGGGCACAAGAAGTTGGGAGGGGACACAGCTGGGACAGCTGACCCAAACTGACCCAAGGGATATTCCAAACCATATGCCATCGTGCTCAGGATATAAACTGGGGAAAGCTGGCCAGGAGGCTGCTGCTTAGGAACGGGCTGGGATCAGTTGGTTGGTGGTGAGCAATTGTATTTCATTTGCATCACATGTTTTTCTTTGGTTTTATTTCTCTCTCTTTTTGTTATTTTCATTTTCATTACAACATTACTATTACTATTATTATTCCAATATTTCAATTATTAAACTGTTCTTATCTCAACCCATGAGTTTTCTTACTTTTACCCTTCTGATTCTCTCCCCATCCCACCTGGGGCGGGAGTCAGTGAGTGGCTGTGTGGTGCTTAGATGCTGGCTGGAGTTAAATCATGACACCATCAGATAAAGCTCTGGACACAAATCAACCCCACAAGGCCAGGAGACCTTCCAGAAACTGGAACAGTCCCAGCACCTGTAAAAACTGGACCATCCTCAGGTGGGACTGGGAGACCTCTGACTGCCTGGATGGGCACAGACTAGCCAAAAACCACCCCAGATGAAAGGTGAAGCAGAAGGAGCATGGTCCTTGCTCACATCCAGGTAACGAACATCAAAAAGTGGTTCATCCAGGGCTCCACATGTCTGTGGCAGAGCCGAGAAGCCACCCTAGTCTCCTGAGCCATAGCCTCATGCCTCAGCAAGGGCTTGCTGTCGGTCATACTGGTGCCACATCGAGCAAACCCTGAACTGCACAGCCTCGTTGAGGGCTGGAGACCACTGCTTACCTCTGGAAGAAACCCTCAGGTATTTCGGGTGAGAAGTAGGCACGGATGTGGAGGTCCTCAGGGTGATCTCCTCCCCACACCTCAGAGACCTCTTCGGTCTGGTTCAGATAGGTTGGGAACAAGTACCAGGACTCGCCTTGCCCCCGCGTTGTCTCCCATGGCTTCCCGGGCACAAACTCACTGGCCTGTGGGTTGAGTGCTTTGGCGTGCCTCACCTCCAGGCAGAGCTCAAAGTGCTCCAGGAGGCTGAAGAGCTTCCCTCTCCTGCTGGGGGGCCTATGTCCCATGATTTCCTCAAAGACGTCCCGCATCCCTTCTGAACAGAGCTGGTGCTTCACCAAGGCACGCACAGCCCGGTGGCACAGCATTGCCTTTGACTTGAAAGTCCACACCCAGTTGGACCTGTCTCTGATGGTAGCATGTTCCCCAATCAGCGTGTCCACAGAGATGCTCTCGAGCTGCTGGACTAGGCGGTACCTCACAAGGAGCTGGGTGGGAAGAGAAGGAGAGAAGAGGCGGCAATGAGAGGAACCCAGCAAAGCTGCAGAGCTCGGGACCTGCAGAGAAGACAGTCCTGATCCCCACACTCACCTTGAACATAGTTATTAGGAAGGTAGGCTGGAGAAAAACAGTGCTTTCCAGGTGCTTGATTTCCTCGTACCACACAACAAGCCCAACGCGGTGCAGGTACCGCAAAATGTCCTGGAGAAGCTCTCTGCCCAGGTTAGCCAGGTGCTCGCACTGGGAGAGTTTGCTGAGCAGATACTGGAGGTCCATCATGCCTAGAGGGACACACAGGAGCTCAGCACACATCTCTTGGACACCAGTGTTCCAAGGCAGATGCTTTAGAGAGCCAACAAACACCAGCAGCACCCAATGTCACCCATGCCATCCCTGGGGAAGCAGCTGGGACCAGCACGATGCTTGGTGGCTGCGGTTCAAAATGCTTTGCCCATCCTCAGCTGTCCCACTGCCATCCTGCAGCTCCCATGGTCTTGCCTTGCCTCAGTGGTGCCAACAGCCTGCCAGGACCTCAACAGAGCAGCTGATAAATGAGGCTAATATACTGCGTTTTTTTTCATCGTTTGAGAGAGCAGGTTCGTTTCCAGCCAGAAAACCTCAAATTGTCATTTAGTCATGCAGTGAGACAGGCAACAGAACCTGGCTTATCTCCACAAAAGAAAAGCATTTGCTCCTCATCCTCTAATCCTACAGTGGCCAGGGGAGCTGGAGATGACACCCTTGGTGCTGGTGGTATTCCTACCTGCTTTAGGTAAGTAAGCAAGGAGCTGGGGCTGCCTGCTAGTCCTGCTAAGTCACAGGAGACACAGAGAAGGGGCTAGGGAGCAGTAGGGGCCATTAAATAAAGTCAGCAGGATGTAGGTTGTGAAACCACACAGAAGCTTTAAAACTGTGGAGCTCCTTCCTGCAAGATTTTTTAATTGCTTATATAGGGCAAAGGGGAGAAAGAACAATGTTACCGGAAAGAAAGAAACCAGACAACATGGCCAGCTCCAGGTACCTCCAGCCACAGGTTGGTAGGTGCTGGCAGAGCCTCCTGCTGAAGACATGCTGGGCCTTTTCCTATGCTTTTCCCTAGGTACCTGCCTTGGAGGCAGATGCTCACAATGACAGAACTGGGTAGTAGCAACTAATGCTCCAGCAATAACACTGCAAGGTCTTCAGCAGTGACCCCACCACCACGTGAATGGGGCCAGAAGGTGCAGCAAGCACTGGAGAGCCCGTCCCAGCCGTAGGACAGCAGGTCCTCGCAGGAAGGTGCAGTGGGGTTCATGGACCACTCACCATGGTCTGCCAACTCCTCGCCCTGTGCGATATCTACAATGGCAGCTTCCACCTGCCTATAGACGGGCGGCAGCACTCGGACGACCTCAGGGAAGAGCTCCTCATTCTTCACATGCTCCAGAATAGTGGCCTCGAGCTTTTTTATATCGTGGTGATCTGTGCAGTTGACAGCAACTAAGTTTAAGATCTGGAAGAAAGGAAGCACACACCTGCCAAAAGCACATCCAGAGGAGTCTTTTAGCCTGCAAGGTAAAGGAGGGACCTAATGCCAAAGAGGTCACCAAGGATGGGACGTGCCGCTGGCTCAGCTTCAGAGGGCACTGCCTTCACACCTTTGCTTTGCAGCAGTTCCCAGAAAATCACCTAGGGATGGTAAATGCACCTTCCCCCCACCAAGCACTTGCTACAAGCCACAGGAGGAGATGCTCACCACTGAGCAGGGAGAAGGATGCAGCAGGTCACAGCCAAGGGTTACTACATCCACCCTAGCCCCAGGTAGTGGCTGCAGTAGCAGCCTGATGCATTAGCACCAGGTCACCATCACCAGTAGCATGCCGGGCTGCCAGAGACAACAGGGTGACCACAGACAGCAAAGAACCATGATTATCTCAGGCCTACTGTTAATGTGCAGCTCTCCATCTCCTTCAGCCTCTCCCACTGGTCCACGTAAAACTCGGGCTCCTCACTGCCCTCCAGATTGTTGATGAAGTGAGTGAGGTTGCTTTTTCTCTCCATCAGCATGGCTGCAATCTTGGCCATGATGTCACACCTCTTCTCCTCCACCTCCTCCTCCCGGCAGCAGTCCACGTGGGTTCCCACGGGAAGCACCACTGAGTTTGGGACTCGCATGGACAGGTTGTTGATCCAGAAACCAACGAGCTCCTTGAAAGTCTTGTCGTTAGTTTGGTACCTGGGAAGGGAGAGAAAGAAAATCCCAAATTCACATCTAACCCGCCAGCTCTACAGCCAACTTCCACCAGCACAGGCCTGACCATGCACCTTATGCTGTCCCAGGGGCTTACTGGAGAAGAGCTCAGATGTCCTAAGCTGTCACGGGCCATATCCAAGCTCATCTGTAAGTTTCCCATCCTTAAGCTAAGCCAGTTAAAGCTATGGGGTGTAGCAGAGTCTGTCCCTGCTATGGATGGGAGCATCCCTCTGTACCACAAAGCCCAAACCTGATGCTCCCTCCATGTTCAGGGAGCACCACAAGATATAGGAGGGCTCATAGATGTATTGCCAAGGCAGAAAGTAAAGTCACATAAGGAGGTAATGCTCATCTAACCCCTCAAAACAGAGGACTTGGTAAGGTGATCAGAGATCTAGTGGCTTAATTAAAAGAGTGATCTGCAAAAAGGGGGAGAGGGAGAGCTGGCTACTCCTGCAGTGAGAAGACCAGGCATCAAGTTCCAATGGAAATGGTGTGAACCCATGCAGGGGAAAGCTTCCCCAGCCCCTTTTTTCTTCTCGCACGCCACTTTGAATCCAAACCAGCTCAGCATTTACATGTGGAGATTGATGACAAGGATGACAAGTGCCTGTGGGGTGATGAACACATGGTGAGTCATGTAGTATTCCAGCTGGCCAGCAAAGTCCCAGAAGAGAAACGTGAAGTCCTCGATCCGGAACTCGCTGATCTCTATCCCAACCGTTCGCTCTTCCTTGGGCACCAGTTTGGTTTGCCCTTGCTTCAGGCTTTTGCAGATGGTGGACTTCCCTGCCAGCGAGGCCCCCAGGAACATGGTCTTGACCCTCTTGTCCTCCTGCCCCGAACTGCGTTGAAGCTGGTTGAAGTAATTCCGGATCTGCTGGATGCCACCAGCGCACACTTCACTGGGTGGCTCCCGGAGGGGGTTCCCATTGGCCTTGAACATTTTCAGGGATTGCCCCTGGAAGAGCTCCCTGGGGAGCTGGCGAAGGGCATTATTCTGCACATGGAGCTCCTGCAAGTGTGCCAGCTGCAGGACAGGCTGGGGGAAGGTCCGGAACAGGTTGTTGGAGATATTGAGGTACTGGAGGCTGCCTTGACATGCTGTCAGGTCCTTGGGGAGGGCACCAAGACGGTTGTTGTTCAGCCTCAAGTGTTTAAGCCTGGGGAGGTGGGAGAAAACCCCCTCCGGGATGACCCGGATTTGGTTCTGATTCAGCTCAAGCTTCTCTAAACAGACCAGGCTCTGGATTTCAGTGGGAAAGTCCACAATCTCGTTCTTGGACAGTATTAGCCTCTTCAGGTTGCAAAGCTTAGAAATGCCGGTGATGCTCCTGAGCTTGTTCCTGTCGAGGTCAAGGCTCTCCAGCCCGGGGTTGCTCAGGACTGCCGGTGGCAGCACGCGCAGCCTTTGGGTAGAGAGAGTCACTTCACGCAAACCATCCTCCTGCTCCTGACCTGCACACGTGGGACAGGGGAAGTGGTTAAGAGACACTTTCACCCTTTGGGTTACAGAACATTTTTTCTCTTGAGCTCTGCACGACTTTGGGATCATTTTGGCCAGCAAGGAAAAGCAGAGGCAAGACATAGGAGCTGGTCCTATGTCCTCTCAAGAGAGGAACCAAAGCTGAGGCACAAGGATCTCGGCTAGGCCTGAAGACACAGGAAGAAACGGTGGCCACCAGATGTTGGCCTGTAGCCCAAGCATCACATTAACAGCTTTGCTCTCATTAAAGCACTGCAAGAGCTCCAGCCGCAGATGCATCTACCCCGAAACTGGCAGGTTTCTAATCCCAGCAGCAGGCTGGTGGGACAGAGCCGACGTCAGCGGGAGAGCTGCTTTCCAAATAACTCCCCCAGTCCACCCTCAGCTCTCGACCACAGCTAGGGAGATGTGTTGAGGCCAGGGCTAGTGGCTTCAGACACTTCCTCTCTCACATCCTCCCCCTGCTCCAGATGCACGCTACAATTCCCTGCAGAGATGCTCCCAGCCCCGGGAGACCGGGGAAATAACGCAGGGACAGTAGGGTCCCCCACAGGACAGGGCGCACGAGAAGGGACTCTGATGGCCAAAAACATCCCCAAAAGGAAGGCATTTAGAGCAGAGAAGGTTGCAGGCAAGAAGAGTGCCAGGGGATGTGGGATGGGGATCACACAATACTAGAACAAAACATGGTCAGATTTGCTTTCCTCTCCGTTTTTTCACTTCCTCACCAGATGACACCAAGCACGGCATCCCCTTGCGCAAGGCACCCTGCTCAGGACCGACTCATCGTCAGTTCTCAGCATCACCACCTAAACCTGGGACATGCAACAAGCCCAGCAGGAAAGCAAGCTTTCACGCCCTCCCAAACGCCCGGTCCCTCCCCTGGCACCATTAGAGAAACAAGCCAAGGGCTCCCACCACTGCTCTGAACCAGAGCAGCGAAGAGCCGGGGCGGCTACTCACAGGCTCTGGGCTGGGTCATGGCCCTGCAGCGTGGCACCGGCTGGATCCTCCCAGTCACTCGGCCTCTTTCATTTCCTCCTATATTTCTTGCTCCCCGCCTCCCCGTCCTCTGCCCGGGAACCCCACCCTCTCTTTCTCCATCCATCCTCAGAGCAGCTCCCAACAACCCGAGCACTGCTGGCCAGATACCAGGGCCAAGCATGTGTCCTGAAAACAGCTCTGGAGGTTACCAACAAAGGTGGTGGAAGAGCAGCGCCCGAGTCAACTTTTTACAGCAGCATCCCTGCCTTTGCTAAAGAAGCTTTTAGTGTTACCACTGTTGCAGAGGAGGGAAAGGACACTCACAAGAAGTTATGCTATCACCAAACTACCACATGTGTTGAAGAAAAAAGATTTCTTCTGTTAAACAGGTGGCAGCAGCTGATCTAAGAGGGTCAAAAAGAAGGGGAAAGGGGAGGAAAGGGGGAATAAGGGGGGGAAAGGGGGAAAAAGGGAAGAGTGCAAGTAGCATACACAGTATACTACAAAACCATGCCAGAAGAGGCATTTTTAGGTGTTTCTTATTGCCTCTCCCCAGGGGCAGCTTACAATTTGATGGATTTATTTTTAACAGTAGACAGAATGAAAGAACCACTATTCTTGTTCACATAACTTCAGGGAAAAGCATGTGCAGAAGGTATAGTTTTCAGGTTCATTACTCTTCCAGGGAATGGCAGGTGCAGAGGTAACTGAAATTGAACAGTCCTTACAGTACACGCATTCCTAATATATCTTGCAGCAGGCTGTTATCTTCACTGCTAATTCAAGGATAACACTAACCAAGAATTTAAAGCAGCGAGGCAGGCTGAAGAACAAAACAGATTGACATTGTCTTCTTGGGCAACAGTGTAGTCGCTTCTATTATTTGGTCAAGCTTTGTTTTTCACACTACCTACCCTTTTTCACTCATGCAGGCAGGTTATTCCAGAATTGTTCCTCCAATGAGCCCAGAGGGTTGTGGTGAGTGGGGTGAAATCCAGTCGGCAGCGGGTCACAAGTGTTCCTCAGGGCTTGGTGTTGGGCTCTGTTCTACTTAATATCGTTAACAGTGATCTGGATGAGGAGATCGAGTGCACCCTCAGCAAGCTTGCAGACGACACCAAGTTGGGAGGGAGGGTTGATCTGCTTGAGGGTAGGAAGGCTCTACAGAGGGATCTGGACAGGTTGGATCGATGGGCCAAGGCCAATTGTATGAGGTTCAACAAGGCCAAGTGCCGGGTCCTGCACTTGGGTCACAACAACCCCATGCAGCACTACAGGCTTGGGGAAGAGTGGCTGGAAAGCTGCCCGGCAGAAGAAGACCTGGGGGTGCTGGTTGACAGCCGGCTGAATATGAGCCAGCAGTGTGCCCGGGTGGCCAAGAAAGCCAACGGCATCCTGGCCTGTATCAGAAATAGTGTGGCCAGCAGGAGCAGGGAGGTGATTGTTCCCCTGTATATGGCACTGATGAGGCTGCACCTCGAGTGCTGTGTTCAGTTTTGGGCCCCTCACTACAGGAAAGACACTGAGGTGCTGGAGTGTGTCCAGAGAAGGGCAACCAAGTTGGTGAGGGGCACAAGTCTTACGAGGAGCAGCTGAGGGAACTGGGGTTGTTTAGCCTGGAGAAAAGGAGGCTGAGGGGAGACCTTATCACTCTCTACAACTACCTGAAGGGGGGTTGTAGTGAGGTGGGTGCTGGTCTCTTCTGTCAGGTGGCTGGAGAGAAGATGAGAGGAAATAGCCTTAAGTTGCAGCAGGGGAAGTTTAGATCGGATATTAGGAAAAATTTCTTTACTGAGAGGGTTGTCAGACCAGGGAAGTGCTTGAGTCACCAGCCCTAGAGGTATTCAGAAAGCACAAAGACAAGGCACTTCAGGACATGGTTTAGTGGGCATGGTTGATAGTTGGACTCAATGATCTTGAAGGTCCAGACAGTACTGGTATATGGACTTGTTTTGTTTAAATTAAAAAAAAAAATAAAAAAAAATCCCCACATCAGCTACTTGGAACCACAACCAAAATTATCGTATGCAGACAAAAATCTAATGATCAAAATCAGAGTTCACTGAAAAGTTAGGAATGCCAGCAAGAAATCAAAGATCTTGCTATCTGTGAGTCGTCCCATGCTCAGAAGGAGAGAAAAAAACAAAAAACAAAAACCCAACGACAAAAAAGGAGATGCAGTTACTTGCTTTATAAAACTCATCCCAGAAAGCCTATTTTCTCTTTGAAGACAGGCAGCAAGACTATCCTCGAAGAGGGCAGTTTCCAAGTGCACTCTAAGTGGTTAGGAAAGCCCTCATGCAAGACATGTTCCTGCCATCTGGTCCAACAAGCCATGTACATTCAAGTCCCACTGAAGGGAAAGCCAGTTTATAAGTTGTAACTTACTGGTTTTCTCTTCAGCTTCCCTGTTAAATGTCTTCTCCCAAACATGGTTAGATGGAGAATGATGGTTTTTGTCAGGTTCAAGGGTGCTGAATACATTTGTAAGTGACTGTATTTCAGATGATTACTTAAAAGATCAGCTGCTCTACAGCACATGCAGAAAAGGAGTGCTTTTAAAGAAAGCAAGAAGTCAGTACATGTGCTGGACTCCTTTGCTTCTTGATACGAAAACCAGTCCTCCTACAGAGGAGAAGGAACAATTACTTATCCAACTTCAATCCTCTTCTAGAAACACAGTATTCCTTATGCCAGGAGCCAAGTGTGCAGGTTTATACAGAACAGCCAGGGCAAGAGGTAGCTGTAAGACAAACAAATGACACCTACTATAGGACTAAAACCATTCAAAATAACTTTATAAATTCTGTCACATTTCTGCTTTGTACATCAGTTCAACCTTATCCCTCCAGCTTGTTACTGAAAATTCACAATGCTTGCTTTTTGTTTCGTTTTCTCCTGAAAGGCAGACACAAAACCAGCCATCAGTGCATTATTTACAGAAGTGCAACACAGTCTCCCACCCCGAAATGAAACTTTTCACTAACAAGATACTTCCAACAGAACGTAAATAAACACCACAGTTTGAGCAGTGTTTCTGAAGTCAGTTTATAAAGGTTAGCTCATTTCTGCAATCCCCAAATGACAGAGCAAGTAAAGCTTCGCTCACCATCGAATGGGCTAAAAATACATTTCAAGTATTAAATCAGAAGTTTCTAAAGACAATCCATATTTTGATAAATAAACACAAGGGAAACAGTATACAGGTCTCAATATACTGCATAAGAAAAGTGGTGTCTAGTTTCAAACTTTTAGCAAGACAGGTGCACAGCCCAAAAATGTGATCAAAGTAACCCTGAAAACTGTAGCAATCCGGGAGTCCCAAACATTAATCTCTTCCGTGTTTCCCCTCGAATTACTCTGCTGGTCTGAGGCTTTTGATTGTTATTTAGTTCTACATCTGTAGGTAATCCAAAAAACCCCCAAGTTCATTCCCATATGGAAACAATTCAAAAGAAGGTTCCGCAGATAAGTCCTATTACAATCTCGCTTCTCTGCGCTTTATTTTCAACGAGATGCAACTGCAGATCTATTATTCCCTCTGGCATAGCGTTCACAGCCAGAATAAGTTCAGTCCAAGTCATGCTGGCTGCGGCTTCCTCTCAGTTTTCCACTTCACGTGTATCTTCACCATCAGATTTCTTATGTTTCCTCATATGTTTGTATTTTTCCACATATGCCTTCACCAGATTAGCTACCTTCATAGGGTTGATCTCTCCACTTTTGCTGTGGCAGATCTACAGGGGATTAGAAAAGGCATTCGGTCAATTAACAGTATTACAACAGTTCAGGCAGGCAACAGACAAATGACAGCAAAGACCTAAGCTTCCCAGGGGAATGGATTCCTGCATAGGCCCTCCAGTCTCATAGCAGGATACATAAAGCAGAAAACTCAATGAGGATAAGAGTAGTATTTTACTTTAAGCATTCCAGAAATGGCCCAGGGCTTATCTACTGAGCACTAACTGAATGCAGAAACATCTCTGAACGCAGAATTATTTGTTTTTACTACAGGTTTTTCTGTTCAGCCGGTTTTACACAATACATGGTAACCAAGGAAGTGTTGATTTCCCATTCTTCTGATGACTTTGAGGAAGCAATGTTCAGATTAAAAGAATCTGGCAGTTTTGAGGACCCATTTTGAGATACAGGAGAAAGAGAATGGACTCTACAAAGAACTTTTTCAGTGTTCAGAGAAGAGTTCACAGTGACTTTAGCAGCAACTAGTGTTGCTCAGCTCTCCCACAAACCACACTTGACGTTCATACGGGTCACAGAGAAGATGTGAAATTGCAGCCATTTTCTCACTAATTTTGATTTATGACAGAATTTCTCAGTGATAGCAAGAATGCAGAGCAGGGAGAGAATACAGTTCTCTCAGGTATCATTTAACTGCCTTGACCACCAGAACATTACTTGCTCTCACAAAATCTACCTGCTGATCAGGTCTTTTTTAGCCACAATCTGGTCAGCAATAAGGTTTGAGACAAAAGTCAACATCAGAAAAATTGCAAGGCCCTCTTCCACAGTTCAGGGACAGCAGAGATGCTCAAGGAATTAACGCACAAAGTATTTTCTCACTTGATCAGAAACAGCATGACAATTCTGGACGAAGTTCTTAATGAGAGAGATTTGACCATTCTCACCCAAGGCACATACCATGTAACATTTCAGCTCAGACAGCTTAAGCTTAGCAATGTTCTGGACCACTGAAAACACCACCTTCTAAAAGGAACAGTCTGACAGCTCTCATCAATGGCACCACTCAGTCCTGCTTAAAGCAAACACTGCTTCACCACAAGACTGCAGAGTATGAGTCAGAGTCCAAAGATCTGCTACTTGGTTACAGCATGTAATTGCTGAAGCTGACAAGTGCAATCCAAAGTACGGCCACTTATTTAATGATCTGCACAGCTCCTCTTCTCCATTTCACTGCCACCTTACCTTTTGCACTGCTTTTCGAAGAATGTTCTTGTACTCCTCCTTTGTAATCTCCCTCTTCTGGTAAAAAGGTTTAATAGCAAGTTTCACTTCTTCCACAGCCCTTTCCTGCATGTGAAGCTTCTTCATGTACTGCACAACGAGGAGAAGTTCATTACCTTGTGCTACCTTGGGAATGGTTTCCGAATCTATTTTTCTTAGAAATACTCTAACAATGAAAATACTCATTCCACAATTTCAACGACCCAAGCAAGAGCTAGCCTCAAAGTGATTTCCTTTATGGTAAATTGCAGTCTTGAAGCAAATACTAGTTTGTGCTACGAGGAACCCTTGTTTTATGTAACATTTATTCTATATCTTAGATAATGTGTTTTAAGCAAGTGACTACAATGTCCACTTATTAATTTTGGTCTCCTCCTTCCCTTCCAACAGCTCTGAAGTAAACATACGTCCATCAAAAGGCATCAGATTCTAAAAGCAGCAAGTCATAGCTGTGAATATAAAGCTTCAGGTAGCTCTAAAGGCATTCCGAAAATTGCAGAGTTGCCTATAAATTAAGGATTACAGACAACATCAGGACACATTCTATCAAAACAAGTTCATAAAAACTGCTTCTCATAAATGGAGGTTCAGTGGGAAAATAATCTTACTGTTTCATTTTGTGGTAGAAAGTAAAATAATTGGTGAAGAAGTTCCTGTTCTTGCATTTAACATTCACTATGCTTAGAGCAGATGGTCTATACAGCAAACCCAAAACTCAGCAGCAAGAGACTAGCATTGCAAAATCTCCGAAGTATTTTATTATCTCTGCATTTTCAGTGCTGATAAGCAGCAAGATATGGTCCTACCTCTCTATAGGACTGTTATGACAATTGACATTAATTTCAAAGCTGGAGGGGAAAGGAGAAAACCAGGTGTTAAGAGAAATTTGGACATTCTGGCTTCTGGAAAGTCCCTTCCAAACATTCACACAAGAAAGTTTCAGAACTTTAAGAATGTATTTTAGATGCTTTAATTCCTCTCTGTCTTATTGCGATGAAGCAGTAGAAAGTGGAACCATCAAACAGAGTTAAGTCCCAAAAGAATTCAAAGAAAGGACTGCCTGCTGCTCCTGGGTTAGCATAGTCAGTCACCAAAAACAACAGTGACAACAGGGGCTGGGAAAATACAGTACAAAGAAAGTTAAAACTCCAAACTTCAAAAGTTCAAATAAACAGCTCATTAATATTATGCATGTGCTACTTGATAGCATTCACTCACTTCCTCGTTTTTTGTTTTATCCACTGGAGGTTTGGGTGCTTTGTTCTTTTCTTCTGCATTTCCAACAGAAGCAGCTTGGATTCCTGGTTCAGATGCGGTAGCCAGGCTGCCCGGCTCCGGAGTCAGGCTCTGTCCTGCCATGCAGCCAAGTGCTGGAAGACTACCCTGCATGATAAACTGAACCGTGGGCTGGCTGACAGGGGCATAGGGGGGAAGGCTTGAGGGCAGAGGCGGCGTCAAAGGTATATTTTGACAGTACACCTGTGAAACAGATAGAATTTTGTAAATGTTTGTACTTAGAAGAGAGAGCATCAGATCAGGATTTTCAGAACACCATTTATCCACTCAAACAGGCAAGTAATTACCAGTTTAAATCAGGGAGGCTAACATCCCAGCCCTCAACTAGGTCTCTGTGCACCAGGAGCTAGCACCAGCCCCATTCACCTTTTAACTGGTGGACAGCACAGACTGATGGCATGGACCAATGCCACCAGGCCAATTTTTACAGCCTGATCACAATCAGGGAAAAGCTCACAGCTTCTCAAACAGCACCATCTTTCTGCAGGTTACTACTGAAAACAGAAGCTTCATGTACAGAGCAGAATTAAAAGAAAATGTGCTGCTTCAACCATAAGTACCACCTGGGAGATTAAATGATTAGAGGATTGCTGAGGTGTATGGGCTATATGAAATGTACCACACGCAGAGGAAGGCGAACTCTGCCATGAGAGGAGGGTGTTGCACAACGAGGGCACAGATGAGGTGGGATGCCTTCCATGACACTTGGGTGCCAGAATAGGAACCAACCTGAGAGGAATCTAGATCAGGAAACATAGGCTCAGGAATCATATAATTGGTTGGAGGGGGCTCATTTAACTGCACCTGATTTAACGTTTGATTCAAGTCCTCTGCTTTCCAGGCCCCTTCTTTTGCTCGCTGAAGTTTGTAAAATGGCACCCCTAGGTTCCCCAAGAGAAGGAAAAGAAAACATTTAAGACCAAAATAAACCTAATGGGTCAAAGACTCAAAGCCAATTATATTTAAAAAAATTAAAATAAAAAGAATCTTACAAAGCAGCTAGCTATAAAAGGATTTTGTTTAGCAGTCATCAACATTTTAAAGCTTCTGATAATACAGGACTTATCATCCCCTTGAGCAATTGCTTTTTACTGGGTTTCCATGAGAATAACCAATGAGAACCACACAAGCAATTCTGTCAACACACATAGCACAGGGTCACAAGCCAAACTGTTTCTAGCAGCTTTGGCTTAGTAGAGCTCGCAGGAGCGAGCTATAGAGATTTGTCATGCTCCCCAGTTCCAAGAAATATTTATAAACTCTGAAGGCAAAACAACCACTCTAGTTAAATGCAGAAAGGGTGGAACACAGGCTGCCAGTTCAGAGATCAGGTTGCAATACGCGCTTCATGGCTGAACAAGCTGCCGCTGGCTAGCTGAGCTGTGCTGACAGCATGTCCTCTCTGATTCATTAACACAACTCACCTCACGATTTCAACGAGTGCAAAATGCCAGTTCTCAGGATTGGAAACCACAGGATTACCCTAGCTCAGATGAAAGAGGTGTTACACTAAAACCAGGTTTAGCCAGGCACTGAAACCCTAAGCCTTACACAGCCTGCTTCAGCTGCCGTTTTGTCTTCCAAAAGAGAGACTTACTTGGAGCTTTTCCGGCCGACAGTGTGCCGCTTTCTTCCTCTTGAAGATTCCAGGTAACTCTTTTCACTGGTGCTTTTGATTTCAACACAGGACCCTGAGGTATCACCTCCAGTTCAGGCTTACTGAAAGTACCAGTTTTCTCATTTGACACAAGGCACTCATTTTTAACTTCCCTCACACAATCTGTTATTTTGCTTTTGGATGAGCTTTGAATTGGTGCAGCCTCAGCTGGAGTGTGCATGATCACTTCCTTCTTTGGGGCTGGTTCCATCAGAGATGGACATAATGCAGTATTTTCTATTTTAACTGTAATCTCAAGGTTTGTATTGCTACAGCTACCAAGCACTGCTGGATCACTGCTGCTCATTAATTCTGCTTCAGTGAAAGAATCCACATTGCCAATTGGAACACAAATGTTTGTGATCTCTGGCACAGGGAATGCAGTTTCCCTGGTCACTTCCTGACAGATGGGCTCTACCTTTATAGTTTCTTGGGCCTCTCTCAGTTGAACTGGGGTCTCAGCCTGTATTTCCTCAAGTTTGACATTTGGGTGGATGGTTATGGAAAGCTCTTCTAGTACTAGTTCCTCCTTTGGCTCTTGTTTGAAGGAATGGGGTTGCTCCAGACACCTGGACACATTTTCAGCTGGAGACTTTTGATCCTTTTCTGGTGGAGGAGGAAGCGAGGTCTCTCTTGATCTGTGTTTTCTTTCTTTGGAACGTGATCTCGATTGTCGTCTTTTTTCCTTTGATTTGCTGCTTTTGTGCTCTCGAGATCGAGATGCAGACCGAGACCGAGACCTCCACTTTCTCCTCTCCCGAGACCTGGATCTCGATCTCTTTCTGTCCCTTGACCTCAAGCTACTATCTTTATCATACCTCTCATAGCTTTTGTCTCTCCTGTGTTTCCGCCTTTTAGTCCTCTCAATGCTATCCGATCGGGAACGTTCCCTCCATCTTGATCTTGATCGAGACCGTCTTTTCTTTTTCCTATTTTCATATAACTCAGAAGTACTTCCAGGACTACCTGAACGTGACCTAGATTTCCTTCTCTCCCTAGACCAAGAAGTTTTTGCCTTTTTATCCTTGGTTTTATCCTTAATTTTCTTTTTTTTAGATCGTTCGTGACTGCTAGAACGGTCAGTAGAAGACCTCCTGCTCTTGGGTTTCAATGTGTGTGTTTTGCTATTCTCTTCTCCACCTGACCAAGAGGTAGATCTGGAGCTTCGGTCCCTTGAGTGTGCTCTATCCCTAGACCCTGATCGGGATCTCTTATGCTCTTTGCCAAGTGCCTTTTTCCTTTTCATCTTCTTCTTGCTTCGGGAGCTGGAGTTGGAACAGGATCTGGAACGCGATCGCCTCTCTGTTTGTTCTACCTTTTGGACTTTCTGCTGCCCGTCGTTCTTTGAGGGACTATCTGGATCTAGTTTCACATTACTATTGGGTCTAATAAATTCTTCAGCATTAAAGAACACATTAGGGCCCTCTCTGCTTTCCTCCTTTAAACACTCTGCATTGGAAATTTGCTTAACAGCAGATGAAGTGCAAGGGCTGCTTAGAAAGTCTTCCTCATCCATATTGTCTTGTTCCTCTGTATCAGAGATCTGTTCTACAATTCTGCTTTCTACTGTTACATCATCACGAGACTCTGTGTTACTAGATGGTACGTCAGAGTCAGCCCCAGATCCAAATATATTTTCTACCATGTAAGGTGTGAAACGACGGACAGTTTGAAATGTTTGAACTTTTGGATTTTCAATGGAAATAGTCCTGGTAATATTAGTTAGTGGGATCCCTGAGCCAAGCCTTTCAGGACTGCTACTCGTTGAACTTGAGTCTGATCCTGTTGGTTCAAAGGGATCATATATTTCACTTTTGACCTGCTTTTTCTTAACTGAGAAAAGAGATGAAGGACTCTCTTTCTGTTGTACTTTGTCGTCCACAGGGCGGAAGGTGTTACAAAATCCTGGATTAGACAGTCTGCTGGAATGCCCTGTGTTCCCAGGAATATTGATTTTAAAACTCTCAAAAGAGCTTGGGCCTTTGCTCCTTGAAGTGCCCAGCACCGATGAACTGCTATACACACCTGTATTGGTAGAAAAAGACACCCCGCTTGTACATGTTTGTTGCTGAGATTCCTTGGCATTTGACTTCTGACTTTCCACCTTGCTACCCCTTCCCGGCTGATTAGTGGTCTCTTTGCCAGTCAGCTGGGTTATACAGGAGCTGGGAATGTCACAGCTTTGGCTTCCTGTGGGTTCTGGCTCCACCTGCTTGCTGCTGGTTTCCTTTTTAATCTTTGGTATCCTGGGAAGCTCAAAGATGTCAATTCTCTTGGGAGGTGGTTTTAATGGCTGCCTCACAGTTACAGCTTTTGAGCCAGAATTCAAGTTACAGCTCAGGGGCTTTGAAGATAAGTCAGTGGGTGCAAAGTTTTTAGAGTTTCCATTAAATCTGCGCATTTCATCTAACTTGGAGCCATGCCTGCTCAGAGTAGCTATATTCTGAGTCTGAACCGACCTGGGTGTCATTGAATATTCTGATTTTACAGTTGCCTTTTCTGATGTAGTCTGTGCAGGGTTTGCTGCAGGCTCAATCCTGCTCAGTGAGGGTGAAGGTGATGAAAACAAGCTTGAGGAGGAGGGTCTGGTGCAAGTACTCAGCCCTGAGGAAACTGAAGGTCCAGCAATGGAGCTGCTTGCTGTGGTCCCTGAGTGCACTGTACTCGGTTGGGTGTTATGTCCTGAACCATCATCCACTCTCGAGTCATTTGCTGATTTTCTATGAAGTGGAGCTATGGCATACAAGCAAACAATTAAGCTTTTCAGTATGTATCTGGACATTTTCCCCCAACATTAAAAGAAGTACTGAGGTAATTATTTTAAGTTCCACTTTGGTTTGCAGACATAACACACAGTAATAAGGCAGTCCAATAGTTCTTTTGGTCAGATGCTCAAGGTTTAATGCCAGACAACTGCACCTTTGAGGTAAACACTAATGTTTAGGAAATAAATTATCCTGTTCTGTAGCTATCACCAGACTCATGTTTATTATCCTGTAGTCACTGATTGATAAAAATTACTGTAACAGAGGATGTTATAGGTACTTATTTTAAGAATAAAGCTTTACGATTAAATTTGAAGAGGTTCTTTCCAAACAATACCATGCCAAGGGAAGACAGAGCTGAAGATGCTAGCATGTATTCTAGAGCTCTAGTTTTGCAAAGAAACTTCTTGCCAAGGCCCTCAACACTGCTCTTCAAACCAAAGTACAGTTCACAGGCATGGCAGCAATGCATGACAAATGCCAGAGGAACTGGGTACTAAGGCACCTCTGCTCTATCCAGCCCTCCATTTTTTGTAACAAAGCATGAAACTACAGTGCAGTATTTTTAAAGAAGAAAACTACCTATTAAAACCAAAGTCCTCCAGTAACATCTCAGCTCTGCAATTAGGAGAGAAGTAACACTATTTCAGAGCATACGTAAGAATCTTATTAGACGGATTACTGCTGGCAACTATTGAATCTGTCCTACGTATTCAAATGCTCAATAAGAGTATCCCTATGCTTGAAACCACGCAGCCTGTAGGACCAGGGCAGATGTGGATGAAACAAAGAGGCTAACTGCACTGTGAAGTGCCAAACCCTTACCTGCCTTCTTCGCCGTCAGCGAACCATCTCTGTTGATGACCACATCCGAACTACTCATCATGAGAAAGCTCTGTCCAGACAGGATACTTCCCAACAGATCAGGCACAGGGGCAGCTTCTGCTTCTTGATCAGGACTCAAGGCAGGTACACTGCTTCTGCATGTTTCAGAGGGGTTATATTTCCTTTACTCTTACAGCACTTGTTCTATACACACACATTACATTAAAAAGAAACCAAAATCAAGGGCATAAACAGAGGTCAGCCAGGGAAGTCCACTTGTAGTTTTGGCTTCACTAGAGTCATTCAGCCCCTATCTCCCTCTGACAAACAGAAGGTAAAGCTTTTACTGACTTCCCACAGGAACACCACAGGATAGGAAAGCATGTAATCATACCAGAAACCTTTGGTAAGCAAATGCTTTTAGTCTTATTTAAGAGTGGTGCTCACTGTGTTGTGTTATCAAGATTAAATTTCCAGGGCATTTAAGATGCATTTTTGAAGCATAAACCATTGTTCAGCACTTCAGAGATATTTCCATCCCAGCTGCCTCCCTTCCCCCCACCAAATTGTGATCACAAATGTATTCCTCAGGCCTACACTGCTATTTAAAAAAACTGATGCAGCTTGAACCAGTATTTAGCACCAGTCAGAATACATGTAGGTGCCTACTGGTAGGGCAGCTAAGAGCACAGCATAGGAGGAATTACACGGAAAAACAACAGCAATGCTCCCACACACAGGACAACACAAACACTCCCCTTTATGCATTACTCAGTCTTACAAAAATGGTTTAATGGTTTGTGTTCTTGAAATGTGGACTGAAAAAGTTTGAGTGTTTCTGGTGTTGGGGTGTGGCTTTTTTGTTTTTCTTTCTTCGCTTCTGTGTTGGTGGGATTTGGGGGTTTGTTTCTTTGGTTTTTAAAAAAAACAGCCACCACAAAAAAACCCAACTTCAAAAGGGACCAATAGACCCAGATTTTCAAGGGAGCTACATTTCATTTCTGTATAACAACAAAGCAAGCTTTCCAAACACAATGTGCACCAAAAACCTGTAATAACATACAACAGAGACAAAATGAGAAGGCTAAAAGAATTGGCCACCCAGGCCAGACCAGGAAACTCACTGTAGTCCAGGTAAATCAAGCCTCCAGAAAAGCTGAATTTCAGGTAAAGAGCTCTACCTTCTAAACAATGTGCTACTCAAATAATTCGGAGTAATGGAAAACTTCCTGAAAGGCTTCCTTCGGGATTGAGATGGGAAAGGTAGAGAAATATTCCAAGTTATCATAGAAATATGCTATCTTAATTCTGCGAAACCAGCCTTTGCTATGAGATGCGTTAGAGGACAGCCATGTAAACCTCTCACACCTTTAATCATTTAAGCTGAGCTCCCTCTATTTCTCCTAGTCTTCAGCTCCCTCAGCCTTGGAGTTTTCTGTAACTTGGTTGGCACCTGCATCAGTCATTTTCCCCATTCCTTTTCCTCTTGTCATGCTCCTGCTCCCTGTATCCAGCTCCACTGCACTGCGTCCTACACCCCAGTCCTGAAAACCCACTGTGGCTGCCAGTGGCAGGCACCCAGCAACATTCCCTGGCCCTGGGAGGCACGGGGGCACACAATTTGCACACACACAGACATCTGTCAGACAGCAAAGCAACTGTTAAATTGCAGGATCAAACAAACAGTTTTCTCTCAATTTTCTGAGCTCCAACAAATGGCAGAAGAATTGGGTGAGGTGGGTACATCCCTCACCTCCTCCTCTGGATGTGCAATTAGATTCCCCAGCCCTCTCAAATAAGCAAGCATTTTTTTAAAGGTTAATGAGACTAGGATTTAAAATTTACTAATGGGGTTACTAAACAATCCCAAAACAGAAAGCAAGAAGAGCCACATTTGGGTGGAAACACCAATCTGAAATTTCAATGCAATAGTTAGAGCTATTATGAAGGAGTAAGTGTGTGCCCTTCAACATAATAAAAAGAATTCTTGCATAAAATGCTGTGGTTATTTATCTACACATGTGCAGGCACACACACCCCCACTCTTTCAAAATACATGGGGTAAGAAAAGAGTTAAACCAGGATGATCACCCAGTTTGCTCTTTTTGTTAAGGTCATTAGAAAATTAAGAAAAATTAAATAAAATAAATAGCTTGATGGATTTTTACCTGGGAAGTCCCACAGAAACAGGTCTAGCTACAGGACGGTGAGACCTCAGTGCTGACTGGGAGAGAACTCTCCTTTTGGCACTCACTGGTGAATCTGGATTTGCTGGAACCTCTTCATTACTGTGGGTAAAACACACACAAGAATCCTGAAATTGTCTGAATGTTTTTTATGTTGAATAGGTGAAGTCGGTAATACTACGAGGGCAAATATGGTTAGAGAGCATCGTTTGTTTTATTATGATACACTAAAAAAAGTTTTGTGCAATATACTTATTTTCTGTGGCCACATAAATAGAACAGTGTAATTCAGCTAGCAGAAATGAAAATGTAGATTTTTATTTTTAAAGTATTAAATAGGTAATTTCCTTTTATGAAAGGATCAAAAAGACTTAAGTGGAAAATTAAATTTCACCAACAATAATTTCAGATGCCTCCTCCCCAAAATCCAAAGCTTAAAGAGTGACACAAACTATGGCACAGTAAGATTCCTCCTGAATTTGAAGTGTCTGGAAAAGTGAAGATTGGAAAAGGAGAAACATGGAAGATTCCACAGGTCCATTTAATTATATGTGAAGCCACTGTTTATTGCATACCAAATACGCTAGCTATCTTTACTTAAAATAAATACAAAATGACTGATTAGGATCCAGTTCCTTCAGATTCTAGCCTCTGAATAACCCCATAGATCTTAAAGGTTTTCATGAGGCTTATTATTTCAGCAAACCTCTTTAAAGAAGGCTGATTCTTTAAGAGCTCAGCAACTTGGCCAAGAATGAAAGAAAGAACAGGCCAATGTGTTATGAACTGTGTCCCCAAAGCTGTCTTCAGACACAAGATCTACACTCTGCCAAAAGTAGCATGTACAAACAACCTGACGCATGTAAAATTATCGTGTCCCTGATAATAATCCAGAGATATCTTACCTTTCATAGGGATCCAACTCATATGGATCTCCAAACACAGACAGAGAAGCTGCACCGATATCTGCTCTCATCAGACCAAGTGAGGGCTCCATTGGTTTGTACATGGAAGGAAGCGAGGCTCCACGCAGAGGTTTACTAAGACCAAGAGTTCTTGCAATACGGGAGCGAGTAGTAGCCTCATTTTTCACCTGCACAGATAAAGAGATTGGGTTATTTCTATATTAGGGGTAGGCACGTAGCCTGGGTTTAAAGCCCAGAATTCTTCACTTAAGTACAGTCATCGGGTTACTACTGTTGGTAGCAAAAGAGGTGTGCATTTATTCTCTACATTTGTTTTAAAGCATTTATTAAAATCTTCTAACTATGGCTTATATGTAATTTCATAAAGAGACTGCACATATCAGATTTAAGTGACCTGATAAGTTAAGTTTCTAAAAATCTTTAATAATGTCATTCAAAATTGTCAATTCCATAATAAAGGCTGGAGGGACAGTTCTGGCTGTAGGATGTAAACTCTAGTTAAGGTAGCTGAGGACCAAAGTCAAGCTGGTACAAAGTATTCAGCATAGTTCACATGAGAACATTATCCACAACTGAAAGGGATTTTCAGAGCCCTTATGGCTGATTAACTGGGTTTGCAACAACACAAACATCCATAGCCTATTAAAAAGAATAGGTGGTGGTAATTTTCACTGAACTTGCATCAGTACCAAGTAAACACTACAGCTGAATGGCAAGGCATAACACAAAGCCTGCAGGACACGCTTTATAGTGTGATCCCTGCAGTTCACGTAACAGGATTTGTCAACAAATCCAGCAGGCCTGCCTGGAAGTTGCAATTCATTTCCATATACAGCATCTTTCTGGAGTTCACTGGACACATCCTGCACATACCCCCACCAGAAAAAAAGTTACCTGCTATCATTATAAGACAGTGTTTTTTCCATTGAATCCCATGTTATAGTGCTTTTACAGATGGCTGAAAAATGGCAGATACTGACACTGGCAGAAACTCACATGTGATCTTACTCTCATCTTTTTCCCCCTTCTCTTCTTCATCAGATGCTTGCGTCTCTTCAGCTGTGTCCCTGAACTCTTCTTCCCAGCAGAAGATTTTGTCTGAGTTCTTTTTTTGCCTCCTACTTTCTTTCTCCTACCTGATGGAACAAAAGACAACCAAGTATCTGGCTAAGTGCTGGCACTGCATTTTACCCTGTACTCCCCTTTTCATTCCCCCATGGCACACAAAGGCAGTTCAGAGACCTACAGTGTGCTGCAACAGTATAAACCAGCTGAGCAGAGAAAGCAAAATCATTCAGATTTATTTAAAAGCAACCTTCAAGACACTTCTGGGCAGAGGCAGTATGGGGAAAGAAGAAAACACATGGTATACTTCTGTAGCTGCATAGGTGTGGCAGCACACAGCTGATCTGGAGTACTGCGTATGATTCAGGCTTATCTTCCCAAAGCTTTTATTCTTGCAGATGAGAACCATAGGAGGTGTCTGATGCCCTTACCTGTTTTTCTTTTTTGCCTAGTAGGAGCCCGCGGTGTAAGAGGACGCTGGTAGATGGCTGTGTTTAGGCCTGCTACAACTGCCTCAATTGTTTCATCCAGAAGAGAGGACATGAGGTAACTTGGCACGTGCTGTGTGGGGGATTAGAAGTTACATGATACAGGTATCTAAAGGTCAGCAGCAAATTAGTTATAAAAGCATTTGATGAAAAATGGATTTGAGATTCGTATGAGAAGCTGCCAGATTTGTATGACCAAGCTGCCAGTTAAGCAATTATGTGACCTTTCTCACCTATTGACTGTCATATTAAGGAGAACATGACCTTGCTCTTCAGCCTCGCTCAGTATTACAAGTCATGGTTTGCCTAACTGACTCTTTAAATTAGAACAATCCCAGAGACTGACATTTCCTCAATGAAAAAGTTCGCTTAAGAACTTTCCCAAATCCACCTAACTGACCTCTGGCTCATCATGCAGCAAAGTGCAATGAGCAAAGACTGAAAAGCCAACACAGTAGAGATCCCTTGTCTTAAACTCCTCATTCTTTAGGTCAGATTTACCTAATACTGTGAAACATGTCCAGAGGCAGCATTTCAAACACACACCTCAGGGAATTCACTGAAATGGCAGGTGAGTCCCATTCCAGAGCACCACTTTATTGTCATAAGCAGGGGCTGCTCCTACAAGGTTGTCGTGGTTAAACCCCAGCCAGCAACTAAGCACCATGCAGCTGCTCGCTCACACACCACCTCCCCAATGGGATGGGGGAGAGAATCAGAAAAAAAAATGTAAAACTCGTGGGTTGAGATAAGAACACTCTAATAGAACAGAAAGGAAGAAACTAGTAATGATAATAATAAAAGGATGGGAATATACAAGTGATGCACAGTGCAACTGCTCACCACCTGCCGACCGACGCCCAGTTACTTCCCAAGCAGCAATCCCTTCCAGCCCCACTCCCCCCAGTTTATATACTGGGCATGATGTCACATGGTATGGAACATCCCTTTGGCCAGTTTGGGTCAGCTGCCCTGGCTGTGTCCCCTCCCAACTTCTTGTGCCCCTCCAGCCTTCTTGCTGGCTGGGCATGAGAAGCTGAAAAGTCCTTGACTTAGTCTAAACATTACTTGGCAACAACTGAAAACATCAGTGTGTTACCAAGGTTAACAAGGCAAAGCTTAATCTGTCAGACCTCCCACCTCCAACTCAGTCTTTTTCAGTCTGTGCTTCACACTCCAAGAAGAGCCTTTATAGCAGACCCAGCCTGAAATACACAGGCAACTGACCAACTTGAAGAAATACTTAGTTTTACACACTCTTCCCTTCTCCATCTTTACATTTTCCTACCTTTGGAAAAAAACTGACTTAATACAATCAAAACGGCATGTTATTGTCAAATGAAACCAAGTTTATTTTCATGGAATCACTGAGTAATTCAGGTTGGACAGGATCTTGGGGTGTCCCTCAGAAGGGTCTGACATTTCTGTTCACTGGTCAACATTGAATTCAAACCAGATTGGTTAAGCCTTTCTTCAGGCAGGTGCTGAAAGCCACCAAAGATAAAGAGTTCAAAAACTGTCCAAGCAACCTATTCCCACAGTTGACCATCCCCAAGGGAAAAACAATTTTATGTCAAGCCAGATCCTCCTCTTCCTTTCAAAAGTTGTAGAATTTCACACATTTCTACCAAATCCAACAGCAGCATTAATGAATAACCAACTAACATATCACTAGTCCCATGGAGGTTATTTACAGGGTCTATTTACACTAAGTCACTATACGCTCCTGTGCAATTTAAGGCTTTTTATATTTATGTAGCTGACAGGTAGAGTGCTTTGGCTAAAGCCAGAGGGCAGAGCAGGCAGGAGATCCCCAAGTTTGAAAGTTCTCAGTTTGCAGCATACTAATTGTTACCTGAAGGATCATAATTATCCCACCAAACAGAAACATCCAGAACCATCTCAGCTGCAGTCACCTTCAGTAAACAGTTCAATGAGTAAAGGATTTGATGGATTTTGGGTATTTGGGATACTTTCTTGCATAGATTCTCTGGTACCTGTTAATGTAGTTGAACTCACACTGCCACATCATTAAGGACACTAGCATCTGGTTTTTTTCTTTTCAGTAAGAGGCTGATTTTCAGAAACATAGAAACCTTAAAATTTCAAAGTTTTTCTCTTCAATTTGGCTAAAGGTGGCCAACAGGTTCTACTGCTATGGGAAAGGGGGTAGGAGGACAAACAAGCAAATACACAAATGTCAAATAAACATGCCCTGTCTCTGCAAAAAAGCTTGCTAAAAAAACAGAACTGGTGCACAAACTGCATTAACAGCCACTGGGAATAAAAATACAATTTTGCTCAGAGCTGAGGTGATAAAAATGCAGATTAAAAGAGGAAGCTACTGCAGATTTCAAAATAGAGAGTCTTGGTCGTGTGCTGCACTCCATTTGCACACGTTCTACATCCCAATTCAAAAGAGCTCCACAACTACTAATCACTGTGCTATGGACAGCTAACACAGACAGCTGAGCTACTTAAGGGGGGACTTATTTTAACTCTTCCACAACATTCTTCCAGAGGCTCATTAGCAAATACCCTAAATACCTGAATTTGTTGCGCTGTTGTTATCCGGTTTCTGTTCACTGTTGCCCTAACTCGTTCACTCTGCCGAGTTCTGGCTATAGCTCGGGTTCGGACATGAGGGCGTAGTCTACTGGTGGTAGGAATAACATCAGCCATGAGGGCAGCAACCTCTTCTTCACTGACATGATCTGTATCTTGAAAGAAAAGATGCCCAGGTCACTTGTCTTTCTACAGGTGAAAGCATTTCCAGAATTTTGGAGAAAAAAAAGTTAGTATGCCCTTTCTTAAACCAGTCACCTCCAAAGCAGACATAATCCTCTCAAAAGGAAATGAGCACAGACACCACTGCTGACTTTTACACAGAAAGACAATTTTCTAGGTCACAGAAATTGCTGCTACCTTGGCAATCTGAGATCAGGATACTAATAAATTCTTTCCAATGTAATACAATGCAGTTGCACTAAGGTGCTGGGCTTGCCTCAGGAAGGTTAAAGAATGCTTATAAGCAGCAGCTCAACAGGTTGTAACTGCAGATGAAAATCTTAATAAACAAGATCCTCTTATCAGTCAAGAGTTCAAGTCAACTCTTCAGGTTCAAAAGAGAATGCCTATCAAAACAATTATTTAAAACAGATAAAACCAGGGGTTAAACATCTCTTCAAAACAGCACATGCTTCACATCATCTAAGCCTGGAGAAAAATATTTACTTTGACTGGATACCACAAAATCCTTACCTGCAGCAGCACTGACACCCATGGGGGCACAGGCTGGACAGAACCATTCATCTACAGGGACTTCACTCAGAGGTGGATTAAGGCATTCCATGTGATACCTTGAGAAAAGAAAAGAAAAAAAGAAGTAAAATAAAAATTAAACAACGTGCTCCTTACCAAGGGAAGAGAATCTTTTACCTCTGTCCACATGCTACATAAGGCGGACACATTTTCTTAAGCTTGAAACTATGGTCTATGCATCTGCTTCTACCAATCTCCAGAGAAACAATGCTACCTGATACTTATATAAGGGTCTTCAATTCTAGATGGTATGTTGATGACTTTAGGCACAGAAAAGCGAGTGGTCTTCCCTCACTGTATGGTGTATTGCTTGCCATTTGAACACAAGCTGCGACAAATGTGCAGAGGCAAAACTGATGGTGGCAAAGAGAAAGGAGAAAAGTATTGAGGTGCTGGGGAGACAGCCAATCAGAAAGCAACATCAGTTTCCTGCAAACCAACATAGTATTAATGTTACTGGTACTTCTGAACATTTTATTTTGCGTCACTAGACACAGGTCAACTGCAATGCCTTGTTATGTTGAATAAACACATTGCATCCCACATATGCCTGACATGATTAAGACAACTGGTGATAAGGATTTCTGCACAAGTGCACAAGCTAGGTTGCAGAGCATTGGTCAGTTGGCTTCATACAGCTGTTTGCAGGACTGGAGATTAACCAAACTGACCTCCAAACACCATCCAACTGAGAACAGTGCTCATCCTTATCAAATCTCAAAGGGAAAGAAGAGAGCATGATGCTCCCTTAGGTAGGCCTTTTGAAGTGTTCTCTACCCACAGGTTGAGCAGCTAGACTGAACAGTTTCACCAACCACTTACAGAGAAGCTACCCAGGAAAGTCTTTCAACATTACCCAGCTTGGGTTCTGTAATTTGTTCAATTCCATTTTCAGCAATTGAAACCCAGCCAAAGCAACATGTGTTAGTAGCACAAAATTTTTGAAGCAACTCATGTTCAAGTTACACTGCTAAAAAGAATTAAAACAGATTTCCCAAGTAAATGAGATGCTTCCCATGAAAACCAAGTGCTTAGACCAAGTTCCCTACGCATGGAACACAGGGAGACCACAGCCTTCAAGTAAGAGTTTCAGCTTCAAATTAGCAACATTTCTATGACCAACTTTGTTCTTTTTCTAAAAGGGGAAACCCTGCTGTTATTTCTGATGTATTTCAGAGTTAAATGCTGTACTAAGTAAAGGAAAAAGTCTGAAGCTGTCTGTTTCACCTTCCCATGCCAAAATCCACTGCCTGCTAACACATCTCAGTGCCTGGCCACAGAGTAAGGAAAGGGAAGGAATGTCTATCTGACACCATAATCCCATTTCATAGCAATACAAAAACCCCAGAGATATTACAGCTGTTAATCTACCTTCCACCCATCACCCCAACTTCAGATTGTGTCTTTCAAACCTGTTCCAAACCACATTGTGGTAAACTCGATTTGCAGCTAAACTGTCAAAACCACCAACTTTGTTATACTAAAATATATTAATTGTTAATAAAAAATGGAATAACATGTGCTTCTTGCATGAAAGAGTACAACTTAGCAGATGAGATTTTACACTCTTTCAGAGATTTAAGATGAAGTTGAAAAATAATGTTTGCAATAAAACATTACTTAAAAATTAGAGTAGCAAAGTATTTTCCTTCTCTGGAAAAGGAGAGCTTGTTCTCCAACTGCCAGCTACCAGGAATGAGATCATTTCCCCAAAGTAGTATTCTGACAAATAATATTGTTAGGTTCAGGCTGATGTCAACAAAAGTACTTCTAGCAAGAACTTCATTACATACTTTTCAAATTATCTCTGGGAGTTCTGAAGTCATGTTACGACCCACTTGACAAGCAAAGACTTTCAGCCCTAAAACTTTGGACACTGGAGAACCTATTGCAACAGCTATCAAGAGTGCCCTGGATAGGGAAAGAACCTCATCACATGGAAAATCATCATAACAAAACCCAATGCCAGATCTTACAGAAGTATAAGGTGATACTTGTTCTACAGAAAAACTCAAAGTAAACTGATTTTACTCACACTCATTCTCTCAGGTTCATTTACTTGCACTCTTGCACCCACCTACTCACAAGCACAAAGACTCCATGTGCCCAAGCAGTCTGGCCAGGATTATTTGTGTGCAACACAGAGGGCAAGAGAGACTGGCCAACAAGCCCTCAACATACCTCTTGGGCTCTGTGACTAGCAGTGAAGAACTGATTTCGGACTTCTTTCTTGTACCTTTAAGGAATGAATGGATACTTCTGCTTCACTATTTTGTCTCAGTACTCATGAACAATAAGAAAAATGACATCTATTCTTCATCTTCTTGACACCTATCTCTATATCAGTGTTACTCTCTTCTTGCTGCTTGGTAACCTCAGTGAAGTCACACATTAATGTGCCACACCATTAATGCAATGAACCCTTTTTCTACTGTTTGTCCAAGTATCTAGACATGCACTTTTGTATTCCTACCAATCTTAATGCTATTGCTACACAGTTCAGAAAGTTACATAGTCACATTCCAACAAGTCTTACCTGAAAATGGTTTCAATGGGAAGAGATTTGATTACTTAAGCCATAACTTAAATTCGTAAGATAATAGCATTATACCACACAGTTTAAACATTGTGGAAAGCCACATCTAGCTAAAAGCAATAGAAAGACAGGGTGACTCCATTGGCTTTAGAATTGTTGGCAAAAATAACTGATGAAATTTTCACTCCAGTGTCAGGTCAGACAGAAAATGTAGAGAAATAAAACTAGGAGTTGAAGCAAGCTATTACACATTTTTCTAGACTGAATCTCAGCCATGGAAAGCTAGTAAAAACAAGTTATTTCTTCAGGAAGTGCTTCCAGAAGTGCTAACTCTAAAAGTCAAGCATTTATAAAGAATTTATTTTAGGAAAATAAGATAAAAATAAAAAACTGTATCAGACTTGGGAAAAAAAAAAAAATCAGAGGAACTACTGAGAGACCATGAAGGAAGATCTGAAGCAGTACCCTGAGTTCAGATAATGCTTATGAAAGGTCAGAAAGAACTGAAAGACATGACTTCAGATAAGACCTATGAAACACTAGTTTTGGTTAAGTATTTTAAACTCAGTGTTCTGATGACACGCTTAATAATATTTAGTGTTCCTGATTTTGTCCCTTCTCCAGAAGGTGAATCAGTGTATGTAGATACTACAGAACACAAAGTCAAAACTAGACTTACCAGGTATCTAGTTAGCTTGCTAGAAGTCATTTTTGAAAGATTATTTTACATATTCATTGCTAGCAAGTATCTTTCTTTGTTCAATGGGTAACTTCTGACATCATCAAACTGATAATGCTGCAAGACTGATTAAACAGTATAAGAGCTTTAAATTCTAGCAGAAAACTTTAGGCCTAAAGTTGTATTCAAGTATCTTGATGCCTCTACTTAAACGCTTATTTTATTAATCAAGGAGGGGGAAAAAAAAAATACGTTAGGCAGAGACAGAAGTAAGCAAGAGTAAGGGAATCATTTAATAGCTGTGGCTATAAAGAAAAGACCTCAAAATTTCATGAAATTGTGAATCTTAAGCACTTGTCCCACACAGCACTAATGCCTAGTCAGCTGGGACGAGTCGTGAACCCTCTCAAGGTGACATAAAGCCTACATGTTTTTTTTACCTTCCATGCACCCAGATGTTGCATGGATGAGCACAAACATCTTCATCACTTGAAGTTGTGGTCACTTGTTTCGGTGGTCTGCAGCACTGATGTGTGCAGGACGGTTCACACGTATGCTGCTACACGACCAGAAAAGGATCCATCACATCATGGGGATGTCTGTGCTATAAGCACATGGATACAAGTCTGGACACATGAGCCTGAAGAGAGTAGCAAGGGGCAGTCTACAGACCAGATAGTGCCTGTGGACCAAACACTGGCCAGCCTTGCACTGCCACCTGCAATCATGCAGGTGCTACATTTATTTCAACCTTTCTTACCCTGCATCGCAGCCATCACACAGCAGCAGGCGATCCTCGTGGTCACTTCTGCCACACACCTCACAGAAGGTTGGATCATCCTCTCCATCATTACCCTGAGTTTTCGTGTTCTCAACGGGAATCTAAATAAGAGGAATTCACATTTTATGCAGAGTGTGCAGAACTTTAAAATCCATTGTCACATCAACAGCACCTGCAGCAAAATCTGAAAGTGAATGAACCAAAATGGCTGCTGCATACTAGAACCTTCATTTAGTTCATTCAGCACATGTAGGACATGATCAAACGCTTAAAAACATTTACTGAACTTGCCTACTGTCAGATACCAACAACTATAGAAAACTGCATTTTAAAAACAGATGAAACCAAAATTCCAGAATAAGATCAAAAGTAGTCAAACGAAAAAAGAACCCAAACAAGACAAGAGAATAGAGCACACTTAGCTTCCCCCCTACACAGAGGATTTAAATGTTAAATTGCTCTTCTGTTAAAAATGCAAACACTTAATAATAAACCATCAGTTTATGAAAACAGAGCATCAAACTCCTAAATGTCCCTTGAAAACCAACATGCTTCTGATTATTAATGAAGAGCAATGACAACCCTTCAATATTCTTTTATGAGAAACTAGTAGCTCACTCAACCTGTGCCTTTAAGAGCTCTACTATTACCTTGTGTCTCTCTTGCCTTACAAACCCAACAACTACACAGTATAGCTGGTAGCAAGACATAAAGGAAGAGATCATGTATAACCTAGATTACTCCTATTCATAGTATAACAGCACTTGCAGTATGCGAGGCATTTTGCCCATGTGGACAGGCTTATCAATGCAGAACAGCTTAGAGTCAAATGTCCGTTATGCAAGAATGGTATGAAGGTTATGAAAACCACGCTTTTTGCCATCACAAATGATGCCACACTTCAATCCACACACAATACTGTGGGAAACATGGTTAAGGAGAAAGAAAAATTGTAACAGTTCCTTAAAAGGCAATCTCAAAATAGGAAAGAAATAATTCATCCAGATACCAAATACCAGATAAACATGCTAGAAGTGTAAACCTCTGAATAGCTATTTTGTGGCAATTGGCCTTGTTATTTGCTACAGTAGAAAGCTCACCTTTTTTAAGATTTTACCACCAAAACGTGCCCGAATGCTAATGTACTTAAACAGGATTCGATCCACTGGACAGGAGTTTGCGTTCTAGAAAGAAAAAAAAAAATTCCCCTTACAGTTAATAAGCACATCTCTTGATTCAATTTTTAAAAAGGTGATCTTCAATTATGAATGTAATAAGTATTAAATTAATGTAGTAATCATTTTAACGGCTATTGGTCTTGATATTTTAAGTACTTTAATCTGACTTATCTGGTTTACAAGCAACCTATTGTATCAGAGAAAACACACATTTTTAGAAAAGTATTTATTATACTGAGGTAATTTAATTATTATTCAACTGCCAAAACAACATAAAAGTTCTTCCAAACATTGCCTTGAAATAGTGTTCATGTTTTAGGGCATTTTCTTTCTTTTGGATGAATGAGCAACTGGAAATGGCTTACAAATACATTCAGTAAGAGTGATTTTTTGATTTTTTTTAATTTAATTACCACTGGTACTGCTGCATGCACAGTAAATTTTGTTGTAATTCTCACCCTGGATTATGATTATGGGAACCACACAGTTAGGTGGCAAGGAACTCTGAAAACTGAATTGAGAGCAAACTGCTGATTTAGTCAGTATTCTTTTATATCTTTTCTGTGTTTATAAGTTCACTGTCACAATAGACCCCCATCCAACTGTCACAACATAGAATTCAACAAGAGATAGATATACAGAGAAATATATACATAGACACACAGAGAAAACCAGTATTACTGGTGTCTTGACTTGGGAAAAAAAAAAATTTGGATGCCTAGAAACACACTTGCTTATGACATTAGAGCTTTCAGAGAACAGGACAGATCAGGATGGGTACAAGAAAAAGATCCACACTTCACAAACACGAATCCTGCCAAATAGAGCAGTAACCCAAGTCTGTGTAAAAAAGCTTAAGAAAGCAAATATAAATACCACAGTGTTTTGTTCTCATTACACCAGAACAGCATGATCAGAGGGGAGAGAGCAGAGCACACCAGAAGGCCACAGGACTATCAGGGACAAAACAGCTCACCTTAGACCACTCCACAATGCAGTCCAAGCAGAAGTAATGGGAACAGTTCTCAGGAGTCCCAACAGCCTGATCCCTAAACGTGTTGAGGCAAATGGGGCAGTTTTCGCCATCCTCATCAGATGAAATGTTCGCTACGCTTATGTGTGGCTCTATTTTCAGAGAATCAGTCATTCCCCTCACAGAGGCCTCAGTTTCTTCCTCCTCTTCCTCCTCTTCCTCATCGTCTTCACAATCTTAAAAAGTGAGAGATGAAAAACAACTCTTGTGTGCTGCAGGGCTTCAGCAGTGAGGACAGAGGGGGTGGGCAGGATGGGGTACCAGCTCAGAAAATTCCAAGTAAGCTTATTTTAATAGGGCTGCAAGGGCAAAGCACAGCCTCCCCAGTTTGCGGCAGTAATTTTTGCTGTTTTCTTTTTTCCTAAATCCCTTCACTAAAAAGCAATGGATTACCCTGGCGAAAAATAAAGCCTGATAACGTGACTAGTCTTGCAAGAGATTAAAAGAACAGACAGCAGAAAAACAACAGATTATCAAAACAACAAGAGAGTAGGATATATCAGGCTACCACTGAACACTGAAGTTAAAAAATAAAGTTATAATAAAGTTATCATGTACCCAACTTTTTTTTCTGGGCCTTTTTTTTCTTCTTTTTTTTTTTTTTTTTTTTTTTTTTTTTTAAGTAGACACTCCAGAGGGCAAAGAAGCAGCAATACGCTCAGCTGCAGAAGAACAGATTCAAGATTTCACCAGTAAATCACGATTTTGAGACTCAAGGGATCTGGGTGCCTAGCTGGAGGCTGCTTAAAGAAGCTTGGTTTTGAGTAAAATTAATTATAAACACTCAGCACGCAGTACTGAAAGGTGTTTTTATTTTTAGTACAAAATAGAGACGTGTGCAAGTCTTTCCCTAAAACCTGTGAATTAAGTTGACATTTTCAAGAAGCAGTGAAAAGTTACCTAAAACCCACTCTCACTTATTTTGGGTTGTTTCATTGTTTGGGTTTTGGTGGTTTTTGGTGTTTTGTTGGGTTGTTTTGTTGTTTTTTTTTTTTGGGGGGGGGGGGTGTCAGCTGTTGTTGTTGGGTTTTTTTGGTTTTTTTACACATAACGAAAATGGAGTTCTTATCTTTCTGTCTTTTCTATTTAATTCTCCTGTCTGGACACAGCAGAGAATACTCTAAACAATGGATTAATAAAGCTTTTTGGCACCTGGTGTCAACTTTTTAGTCTGTTTTCAAATCAGTCTAACTAGTAACTTGGAAAACTGTGCTCTTGCCTTCCCAACAAGCTTTAAGATGTGATAAATTTTTTTTTTCTATCCAAATAATAATTTGAGTGCAGCAGTTTCAGAAGTACGTGCATCTACAGAGTACGTTTTCAGTAAAATTAACAAGTAACATCCACACTCCCTTTTCAAAGAAAAATTAGTCTTCTTCCCTCCACCCTAGGCTTAACAGCAATAGTAATTTATTTCCAAAACTCCCCATCACAACATTCACTTTAGAGCCTCATGCCAAAGCAAATAAACAAACACACTTTTCATAAGTGAAAAAACAGCATGAGCCATTGTTGCAGTTTTGACTTTTTTTCCTACTCATGCTGGGGCAGAGTTCACTGCTACTGACTATAACTACACTACTTTGGCTAGCAGATAGTCTTCAAACATACCAATGCTTTAAAAACTCAGGAATTGGGGAGTATTACTTGTTTGTTTATTACTGTAGGATTTGGGCATCAAACTGAGACAGCAGCATCTGTGAATTTACATTTCACGGTTAATTTCTGGAGGAAAAGCTTTCATCTTCCTCCAATTATTAAAAAAAAAAAAAAGCCTGTTAACACACATTAACAGACCTACCTTCTAATTCTTCATCTTCACTTTCTTCCTTGTCCTCCTCACCTCCCTCTCCCTCAGTGTCATCTTCTTCCTCCTCACTTCCAGTATCATCTGAATCACAGCTATTTCCACCATTGCTTTCTTGAAATGAGAAGAAGAGAGGAAATACCTATTTGATGCAGACACACAGAACAGCAAAGGACACACCAGAACTCCTGCTCAGGAGGTTATGTACGAAGTGAAAACCCAGATTTCCTCAGTGGTATCAAAGCTGCCTGTTCTGGGAAAATCAAGGGAAGCACACCAGCAGTCTGAGATACAGATTTTAGGATGTAAACCAAAAAAATTGTCATGTAAAAAGAAATAAGTGGTCACAAATATATCTTCACTTCTCTTCGGATGTTAAACCAATAGGTTCTCCAACCTAGAACTAGAAACAGGCGCATGCACAGAGGCTGCATTTACCTGTTTCACTGAGGAGGGCGAGACTCTGTCTTTTGCCCTTGCCTAGCGCAGCGTTCTTGTTTATCAGCTCATCCTGGCTGTCATCATCCATGGCAGGACATTGGAAATCCGCTCCCTGCAAGAAGGCAGACTTCAGTGAGGCAGTGCACTACCTCTGCAAGCAGAGCAGGCGTCAGCCTGGCAAAGAGCATCCAACGCATCTGCGGAGATGCGAACTGTGGAAGGGACATCGCTCTACAGCAAAGGCTCCTCGCACCATCGATTAGTTTTCCCAGTTTCAAGTCAGAGGTGGCTACAGGTAAGCAGTTATAGTTATGTGAAGTTTCATATCCCTACTGAGCTGGATGAAACCAGCTGCTTGTGAAACTCAGTTTACATGAAAGATTCAGCTTTGCCTTGGGCTCCTGGATGACAGAAAAACATATAACCAGAACTCCCCACTGAAAATAGGAATAGAAAACCTGCAAACACCAAAACCATCCTGTAGACTAGCAATAAAATGCAAAACTGAAAGGGACTCCTTTGAACAAGGCCCAACAGGATGACAATATGTGTTTCAAATCAAAATACTCTCTCACTCAATTGAAAAGAAACAAAAAGAAAGATTCCGTATTTTAGGTCTTTTTAAAAAAAGGCCTTTTCACAGCTCTGTCATGAAACAGAGAAGTCTCAGACCTCACAATCATTATTCCACAGAAAGGAGGAGACTTGATCTGGTGCATATTAATGCAATCACATTAATTGCTGTGCATTAGCACAGACTGACAATAAAACTGACAGATACTGAGAGATGTCTCATGATCCAAATTCATAATGACAATCAAACCAGAGCTTTTAATATATAACACTACAAAGCATTAAAAAAAGACAGATCCCTGCAAGCTTCTATAAGCAAGTAATGGAAAAATATAATTAATTGACACTTATAAAGCTAGATGTCATATCTCATATGAAGAAAAAACATCGGATTCTTCTACAAGTGTGGCAAAGAAATTTCAATTGGGTGCTCTTCTCCCACTCTCCCTGCTCTGCACTACATATCTTGCGTATTAAGAGAATTTTTGGAACAAAACATTATGTTTTATTCAAGTGCTCTTGATGCATATCTTTACTTGCACACTCCCTTTTTGAGCCACGTAGCACAGCTCTGCACTTAAGAGCGTCAGAAATGTAGGCTTTGCTAAACCAGACTAAACTGCAAATGGAGTCTTCAATCCTCAGGAAAAAAAAGCTAAAAAGAAAAGAGATCGAGCTTCAACACAACCAAGTTCTCGGTAAAGATTTCTCCTAACTTCAGCAAGAATCTTGCTTAAATAGAGGTTTAAACTTTTAGCTAAATTTGTGGCTGTTAACAGGAGTGTGTTTAAAAACAATTTGTTGGCTGAAAACACGCAGACTCATCAAAAGCCAGTCGCTCCATGATGTAACTGAAACAAATAGGAAGAAACACTAGGAATTTTTCAAGTTTCAGCAGTGCATATGTATGAATTATTCAAACTGAAACTCAATTACATAATATCCTCCCAAAACCTAAATTAACTACAGCAACGCAAAATTTGTGGCGGCTTTACAGCCAGGATACATAAGGGCAGAGACTGGCAACGCCAGTCCCATAGCAGGGCAGTGGCAGGTGTATTTGTTGTGTACGTAGCAGGAACTTACATAGCGCATTTAGATTTTCTGCCTGTATCACTTCTCCATTGGCAGGTTGTGGGAATAGAGTGGGTTCCTGCTGACCCACCACTGCCACGTCCAGCCAGCTACGGCACTCCCAAGCCACTGAGGACAACAGAGGCCAACAAAAGCCACTGCAGGCGTAAAACCGTGGGTAAGCCTCCACTTTGCTACCACAATGACTTTCATTCTCCCGCTCCCTGGTTCTCCTTAAAGCAAAGCAATAAGCACAGTGAGAAAAGGATCTTCTTATTTTTAAAAGTGATTCCCACAAACCACAGTTCTGACCAACATATACTTAACTACATTTCCAAACAGCATGCATTTCTTCACTGCTGTGGAATGAAACAACTACCCATGTTATTCTCACCCTGCTACCCCACAGAAGGATATCCTTTAAGCACAGAGGCAAACAAATCAGCACTTGTGACTTGACAATCTAAACTGACATATTTATGCTGCAAATGCAAGCTTGTACTTTGCTCGGAGGCAAAACTCGGGAGTTAAGGAAAATCTGGTATTGCAGCAAACAGTCAAATCCTGTCAGTTAAAAAAGTCTGGTTTGTGGATAGTTGGGAATAGACAAGGAGAAACCAAGTGAGATAAAATGAATTTGAAATTTAAAGCACACCACAAATTTTACTTTACTAAGAACCTTTTCCAAACTGGGCAGCTGCTCTTAAGAAAAAAAGAAGGAAACCAAAGTTGATTATACACCTAATATGAGCTTGTTCTCCTATTTTTTAAGAACAATAAGCAGCACTTCCAAATTTTTTTTCTTATGGGAGACATTTCAAACAAATTACCACTGTGAAACACAAACACATTCATGATACACTTGAGACAGCTCACCAACCTACACCAAAGCCCAGCTTTCATTCCACCACTTACCACATCAGAATTTTTCTAAGACCCGCCCCCCCCCCCCCCCCGAGCTGGAACCAGCAGATACAAAATAGACAGGAAGCATTTTTATTATTATTATTGGGTAAACCCAGAAGTTTAATTAAGAAAGAGACTGTAGTCATCCCTCTGAGGCAAACCTTAACAGTGCGCTTCTGTAATATAAAAGCCCAGACTGCTAAAAAGCAACCGGTTATCCCCGAAGGCCATTTGACTGAGGCAACCTCAGCTGCTTTCAGTTTTGGGGGTGTCAAAGACCTGCCCTCCCCACTGTACCCAACCCCTCACTGCTTGCTCACTTGGGAAATCCCATGGTGTGCAGTACCCTGCATACAGCCCTTCAGCAGCAGAGGCTCTCACATCTGCTGATCCTCTCTTCAGCATCGCACTTTGAAGACTCTATTCAGAGTAATTTAAGATGTGTCCCAGCAGGCAGCTCGTGAACGCAGATGCAGGGTAACCTGGACAGAGATCCCTTGTCTTTGGATTCAATACCACTAACGCAAGGTGTCACCACTTACAGCGAAACCCATTTCAATTCCCCAGGCAGGTGCATCATTCACACATTTGCAGTCTGCACACAGCACATCCAATACTTGCATTACAGGTTGCACACTAGGTCCGCTAAAGGCAGACACCGTGATCCTCCTTAACATCCCCTTGTTTTCAAATTCTCATTTAGAACCTCACAATATTTTAACAAAACATTAAACTGCAAAAATGATGAGTACATGGCAGGTGTTCAATCACTTTACATGCGCCAGTGCTTCTCCCCAGCCCCAGGTTCCCTTCACAAAGGCACAACCTCACTAGGGCCAAGTCAGGTTTGCACCAAGCGCTCTGTGCCTATGACAGCACTGGCTCTGCTGCAGTGTAAATCGTAAAGCCTAGGCTTTGCTGTTAAGACAGATTACATTTTTACATCAAGCTGCCTTAAGTAATTTTAATTGTACAATCAAAGAGCAATTACAAGTACTTTCTTCAAGCCATATTAGCAACAGGGTTTTCTGTTGGCTTTAAGAACAGAGAAGATTAAGCATTTCCTCCAGAACAAGTGTTTATCAAACAAGCCTTCAGTAAACATTCAGTTTTTTGAACCAAGATCCTTACACGTTACCCCAAATCAGTGTTTTAATGTACTCTGAGTATGTTCCAGCTAGAACGCAAGTGCAGGTTTCTGACCATCAGAGGAGCCACGGTCTGCAAAACACACTCAAGCTCCATCTCACTCTGATACAAAGCCAACACAGCCGCCTACAACAGTGAGCGACTTTTCCAGTTTGTGGCGGGTTAACACTGGCTGGACGCCAGGTGCCCACCAAGGCCGTTCTATCATTCCCCCCCTCAGCTGGATGGGAGAGAAAATATAACAAAGGGCTTGTGGGTTGAGATAAGGACAGGGAGAGATCACTCAGCTAATTACTGTCACGGGCAAAACAGACTCAACTTGGGGAAAATTAACTCAATTTATTGCCAATCAACCAGAGCAGGGTAATGAGTAATGAAACCAAATCTCAAAACACCTGCTTCCCGGGCACTGCTTTACTCCCAGATTCTCTACCTACCCCCCCCCCCCCCCCCCCAGCAGCACAGAGGGACAGGGAATGGGGGTTACGGTCAGTTCATCACGTTGTCTCTGCTGCTTCATCCTCCTCAGGGGCAGGACTCATCACACAGTTCCCCTGCTCCAGCGTGGGGTCCCTCCCACAGGAGACAGTCCTCCAAAACTTCTCCAATCTGGGTCCTTCCCACAGGCAGCAGTTCTTCATGAACTGCTCCAGCATGGGTCCCTTCCACAGCGTGCAGTCCTTCAGGAGCACACTGCTCCAGCGTGGGTCCCCCACGGGGTCACAAGTCCTGCCAGAAAACCTGCTCCAGCGTGGGCTCCTCTCTCCACAGATCCGCAGGTCCTGCCAGGCGCCTGCTCCAGTGCGGACTTCCCATGGGGTCACAGCCTCCTTTGGGCATCCACCTGCTCTGGCGTGGGGTCCTCCCCGGGCTGCAGGTGGATATCTGCTCCACCATGGACCTCCCTGGGCTGCAGGGGGACAGCCTGCCTCACCATGGTCTTCCTCACAGGCTGCAGGGGAATCTCTGCTCCAGCACCTGGAGCATCTCCTCCCCCTCCTTCTTCACTGACCTTGGTGTCTACAGGGTTGTTTCTCTCACATGTTCTCACTCCTCTCTCCGGCTGCCGTTTCTGTGCCCACTGCAACTTTTTTCCCTTCTTAAGTATGTTATCACAGAGGCGCTACCGCTATCGCTGATTGGCTTGGCCTTGGCCGGCGGCAGAAGCATCTTAGGCCCGGCTGGTATTGGCTCTGTCGGACATAGGGGAAGCTTCCAGCAGCTTCTCACAGAAGCCACTCCTGTAACCCTCCTGCTACCAAAACCTTGCCACACAAACCCAATACACAGTTGTACACACCTTCCTTTCTAGCACCAACAGATTTCCTCCATCACCAACTTCTTACAGTAGTTTCTACTTTTTAGAAACAGAAGAGTTACTAGGCAAGGCATTTATTTTAATCTGCTTGGGTAACATTTGGGATTATACACAGGCAAAGAAAACAAGTCAGCTGCATTTTCTCACAGGGTGGTTTTGAATGTTGATCATTTCATGGGCAATTATTGAGCAGTCATGTTCCAAAGAGGACTTATAACTAAACTTAAGTCTACTAAATATTCAAACACACGAGCTTTCAGTTCTCATTGGCACATCCGCTTTATTTGTTGGTTTGTTGGGGGTTTTGTTTCTCGGGTCCCCCCCCAAATTGACCAAACAATTCAGTTCCCTCTGGAAAACCAACGTCACACATCAGAAAGCATTTGGCTTTGTTTCCAATTTCATATGCTACATTGAAAGAAAAGAAAATAAGAGTTGTAAAAATCATGGTTGAACCTGGTTGGAAAACATCTGGATATGGTGTGACTAGTATCTGCTACCCCCACGTTCCAAAGGTAAAAGTAAGAGAACTAAGCAGGGAAAGTATTCAGATTAATGAGAGACTCCTACAGCCTAGAGCCACACAGTGTCAATCTAGCATGCACAGGGAGCTTTAAAAAAGCTCTCTAAATCTAAATTTAGATCCAACTTTCCCTGTTTAAGTTACAAAAAGATTAACTCCTAAAATACCACTATCAGAACTGCCCATGCAATGATTTAAATAAGGGAAGTGCCTAAGAACCTAACAGATAAGGCACAGAAAATTAATCCCGGGGTAGGTAAGGAAGTGCTTATCTTTACCCCATCCTGGCCCTACCCTAAATTTAGCCATCCTAAATTCCAGGACCAAAACTGTCCTCCAAAGCTTCCCCAGGAGCTGACACAGCACTCTTCCGGGAGTTTGCAATGCAAACAAAGCAACGCAAAGGCTCTGCGAAGGCACCTCTGAAGTGCAGCATCTTACCCAGAGAAGCAGCTGGGCATTTTGTACCTCTGCATGCAAAACAGCAGCCAAGCTCTATGCAATTCCCATCCTGCAATCCCCTGGGGCCACTGCCTTCATTTCCAGCTGTGACTCAAACGCTCTGCAACACTGCACATCCTTCTCTTTCTCAACAGGTGTCTTTTCTTAAGAAGAGTCACCCTTATCAGTGAGTTCCCTTTCAGCATCAGTCCTTCACACCATTCCCACCTTTAACTACAGCTTTCCCTGCTGTTTATGGGCGTGACCAGGGGGGAACCCCCCCAAAACCCCCCCAACCAGAAAACCCCACACCACCAAACAAAACCTCCTGTGCTTTTATGATTTTTTTTTTTTTTGTGCACAACCATAACAAAAGGTACCAAGACCTACTGACCTTCCAGAAAGGAAATAACACAGTAACCACCACTGCAACACACCAGCAATGCATCTGCACAACAACCAGCAGGAAAACCAGGAGCTACAACCACAAAAAGCACACCCACCCCGCTGTTACTGAACATGAGGCGCCCAGTGAAGGGCACCAGTTACACAGCTTAAAAACCTGTCAGTAAGCACAGGTCCCTCAAGGCAAAGTTTTTAAGCCTGAACACACTTTTGCAATAAGCTAGCATGCGTTAAAAAAACCACTTGCATGAAAACCTCATTTCTGTTTGTTAACCGAGAAGTCCACTGACTTTGCTGTAGAAGGCTGAAACAGCTTACAACTTCTTCAAATGCACCCACGCGTGCACCACAAATCACGGGAAGGGGGGGGGGAGGGGCGGAGGAATTGGTTTTATTCAGCAAATCTCCTTTGCAGCAGCAAGGGAAGCTACCTCCACCACTCCGGATCGCTCTCCGGTCCTCCCCGCGCAGAAAGGCCGTCGCCGCCTGCTCGGTCACTTTATACCCCGCGGGACCGTCTCCACGAGAAGCCCGGCTCTGGACAGCCCGGAAAACAGCTTCGGGGGGGGGGGGGCCGGGCCGGGGCAGCCACCCCCTCCCGCAGCGGCACCACTCAGCCGCATCTTCCGACAGCCGCCAGCGACTGCTCAGAAAATAAACTAATAAACTAGTACGTTTATAGGAACAAAATTAAGTGGGTATAAACACTCCCGCGGGGCAATTTCCCTCCGGAGCTGGTAGTCCGCTGCGGCGGGGGAAACGGCCGCTCCGCGCAACTCCGGCCCGTGGCCCAGCGGCGCCGCCGCCGCCCCCCTTGGACCGGCCCGGCCCCCGCCGCCGCCCTCCTCGGCCCAAGCAGGCCCCGGTAGCCGCCCCGCCCCCCCCTCTCCCGTCCCGTCCCCGTCGCCGGGCACTCACGCGAAGAGAAGGCCCCGACGCTCACATAACCGGGCCGAGCCGGCCTAACGGGCTGCACGGCCGGAAGCCCCCTCACCCCGGAAGTGTTTCGGGAGCACTTCCGGGTCGCGGCGGTGCCGGCGCCAGCGAGAGCGGCCGCGGGACTGAACCACTGTGCGCGCGTATGGCGGGGGGGGAGAAGGAGGTGGGAAGGAGCGAGGCGACGGGGTGAACCATTCGGGGGAGGGGGAAGAAGGGCGGCGGGACTGAACCATTGGAGGAGGGGTGCGCCGGGCTGTACCACCGCGGAGCCCCGGGAGGGCGGGACCGCACCGCCCTGAGGGGAGGGAGCCGGGGTCCCGCGGGCGCGCCGGGCCGGGCCGGGGGCTGCGGGGACGGCGGCCGCCGCCCCGGCGGCTCCTGGTTGCCCCACAGAAGCAGGGGCGACATCCCCGGGGGGCTCGCTGTCCCTTCGGCCGGTCTTCCCAAGCTGGGGGGCAAAGGTCGCCGAGCCGTGCGGCTGTCGAGGCTTCGAGGCCTGCGGGGGGCTGGCGAGGGCTGGGCCTCTAACTCCACTGTGGCTGGTCCCAACCCAAATGTCCCCGTTCCCCCGGGGCGATGGCAGGCAGGTGAAAGAGGAAGGGATGTTTTTTCCCCCCCTCTGGCACTGTTGGCGCGGGAGGGGGATCGCAGCCCTGCTCTAGGCTTGCAGACAGGACGTGACCGGGAGCTGATGCGCGTGTCGCTGCAGACACTCGGGTCATTGTCAGGAATTGGATGGGGGTTGGGGGGGAGAGAGAAAACAAGGTCCTTCTCCTGGATACACAGAGCGGAGCGAAGCCTGCGCCGGCCCTGCTGCTGCCTGCCTGCTTGGGGCTTTGGGAGAGGGGCGAGGGGGGACGGGTGGGGGTGAAAACCCTGGTAAAGGTGCAGCCAGTAAACTTCAAGCGCCTGCTGCTTGAAAAGACAAGATCTGCGCTGCTAAGGGGCAACTTTTAAATTGCACGTTCGCTGGCCCCCAGGGGTAGGATGGGGGCACGTGTCCCCTTTTGGCTTCCCCCCCCCCAGGGCCACACACACGGTCCCCACAGCACACCGGCAGGCGAGGAGGGCCAGCAGCTGACGGGCAGCTGGCAGCGTGCTCCCGCTATCGGCAGACGCAGTTCCCCGTCACCACACGCATCGTGGCTCCGGCAGCGCCGCGAGCACCGAAAGCCAGCTGGGAACAAAGGGGAGAGCTGCAGGGCCGGGATAAGCCGGGGCTCTCCCCGGGGCAGCACCGGCCGCGTCAGCAGGAAATTTCATCCCAGAGATTAAGGGCTGAGCCATGAGCTCGTTGAGCCAGAGGGGGAGCGGGGGCTGAGGGCAAACAGCACCCACCAGCGTTGCCACAAAGCCCCCAGGTCGGGAGCCTCGCCAGGGCAATGGCACCTCCGGAACGAGTGGCCGTCCTGCCTTCGCTGGGGCTGCGGGCGAGCGCTTTGCCCACCGCAGCACTGCCGGGCTGGCGTCCCTCCAGCCCTGCTCCATGCGGGGTGGTTTCACTCGGCACCCGGGGAGGTCTGAGCAACGTGCAGGGCTCGACTGTTGCAGGCAGCCAGCTGTGCAAGCACCGCTTCCAAACACACTCCTTCTCTGTGTGCGTACAGTCAGGGGCAGAAGGATTTAATTTTTTTTTTTTTTTTTTTTAAGTAAAACCTGGAATGTAAGGCACCGCCTGGAAGAGATGAGGGACTTGGCGGAACGTAGCAGCCAATGGCACGTCTGCCCCGCGGAGCCGCCGGGCAGAAGCAGTGGTGCCGGCAGGGAGGTGTTGGGGCAGTACCCAGCCACGTTACTCTGCACAAAATACCTATTTTTAAACAAAGCAAGTATTTTCCACAGCCGTGCTTCGCTTTTTGTGTTGGTTTACCCCAGAGGGTGCAGGGGCCAGCGTGCTCCGTGGCCGATTTCACTCCAATCCGGGTGCGAGCCCTGTGCTGGGGAAGATGTAAAATACGTGACTTTTTCCCTACAGCTGCTGGGTGAAAACAAAAAAACCCCACATAGCACGTGCACAAAACGACAACAGAGGGTGTCATTGTGCAGGCTGTCACGCAGAAGAGGGGCTGTCCCTGTGTCCCCCCCTCCCCAGTGGCAATGGGACAGCAGAGCCATGGGTGACTGGTAAGCGCTCCAGCAAAACACACAGGGAAATCCTTTTGCTGGGGAATCATTACCAGCTATCAGGGAGCCTGTGCTGGGTTTTGCTTCCAAATCCTGCAAAACACCTTGCAAGAAGAGCACCAGATTGCAAAACAGCTGTCAGAGCCACAACGGCTGATGCCAAGGAAGTTTTCAAGGGATGTAGAGCTTGTGTCTTTTGCTAGACAGCATGCATTATCAGTTCAGCAGGGACGTGGTGTCTGGCTGCTGTTTGGTCAGTGGCCGCGTTGGCACCCTAAGTGTTTTTTTCCCGAATATCAGCAGTATGGATGAAGTGGGGGATCCCACCAAACGTGCCCGCTCCCCTAGATGTGCTCTGGTTTCTGGTCCACTTGAGGAAGGCATGTGGCTTTGGGCAGATAGATGGGAGCCAGCCTGCCGGCTCGATGCCTGACTCTCTGTGTGTCACCTCTGCGGGACAGCACTACACCCATCCATAAAGCACTTATCTTTGGTGCTTGGCAAATCCTCGCTGAGGCACCCTAAAAGTTTCAGCGTTTCAACTGTTTGCTTGGCTGCCGGCTCGCGGGTTGATGGGCGAGAGCGAGCTCTCCCCATAGGAAGGTGTGCACGGTTACACTGACAACGTCCAGCTGGCCTTCAACTGCCCGTCATTTTTTGGGGGGCAAAAGAAGTTACTGGAAGAACACTCCCGGGGCATCTGGGCCCCCACCCCTCCAGGCCACTGCCACCGCCCCGGGATGCAGCGGGGCCTCCCAGGCTGAGGGACCCCCAGCACCCTTCACTGTGTGAGGAACCGTCTCCACCCCCCAGCACTGCCGGGGCCGCACCGGTCTTCCGCGCACCCAACCCGGCCGGCGGGGAACAACGTTAAAAAATATAAAAAGAAATAAAATAGAACCACGTAAAATTTAATACAACGATGTGGAAGGCGGCAGCCGAGGGGGGAGGACGGCCGGCAGCACGCCGCCGTTCCCGCCCGCGGCACGCGCCGCCAACGGCCCCCGCGCACAGCCAACGGCTGCGCCCCCCCCCCCGCGCGCACCGCCTACGTGCGCCCCGACACTGTCCTGATGGCACGGCCCCGGCGGACCGTACCATGGGCCGGGCCGCGGCGGGGGCGGGGAGGGGATGGAGGGGAGAGGAAGGGGGAGAGCGGGGCGGGGGGGCGACGGGGGGGACGGGGAGGGGGGTGGGGTAAGGGGCTCCCCGGGGTGGCGGTGGAGGGGTAGGTGGGTGCCGCTAGCGGCCGCCGGCGTGAGGGGAAGAGGCGAGAGCGGGGGGGGGGGGAATCGGCGGGGCGGGGTGAGCGGGAGGCGGGCGGCGGTTCAACAGGTACAAATGGTTCCTCCCCGCAGCAGCGACGTGCAGAAGCGAACGCGCCGCGCCCGCCGCTGTCACTGACGGGGGGGTGGGGGGGCCGCCCCGCCCCGCCCCTCCGCCGCTGCCGGCGGGCGGTAACGGAGGCGCCATTGGGCGCCGCGGTGCGGGGGCGGGGCTGGCTGGCGGGCGGGCGGCGTCGCTATTGGCGGGCGCGATGGGGTGGGCGGGGCGGGGGGCCACGGCGCGCGGCGTGGGCCGGGCAGGGGCAGAGCGAGAAGTTGGCGGCGGCGGCGGCGGGGGGAGCGCGGAGCGGCGGGAGCGCAGGTGAGCGGCGGCCGTGACGGAAAGAGAGGACCCCCACCCTGGGAACGGCGGGGTGCCGCCGGCCCCGTGGCAGGCACGAGGGAGCGTGTCCCGGGGGTGGGTGCGCGGAGCTGCAGCCCTCCGCGCCGCGACCCCCATCCTTCACGCTGCCCGGTGTCTCCTGTGCTGCAGGTGGGCCCCGCCGCCCCCCCCCCCGTCACCCTCCAGGAGCAGGTGAGCCACTGACTAACGCACATTGTGCTCTCGGCGACTCCACTGTGCGTGTGACAGCGGCTAACCTGCTCCTCGGACATCGCTGTGTGGCCACCTCGCCTCGTCTCCACGGACCCGCGCCTCGACGCCACGATGCCTGCATCCCCTTCCCGCCACCCAGGTGAGGGGCTCCGGCCTGCAAAGGAGTCGCCCCTCCCCCCCCCCCCCCCCAATCCAACGCTACTGCCCTGCTTCCAGCGGTTTCCCATCCTTGGCCCGGCAGACCCTCTGACATGCCCTGCAATTAGCCGCGCTGCACGGCAGGGCGTGAAAAGATTTAATGCTTCTTGCAGCAAGGCTCGGTGCATCTGGTGGGAGCAGAGATGAGGGGAGCGGGCCGTGCCAGCACGCGGGTGCAAAGAGTTGGTGGTAAAGTTGCATAGGAGGGATGGCATGCCCCCCTCTCTCCTCCCCTGCTCTTCTCCAAAGTAAATAAGTGCTAGTGGACTCCGTACCAAGTTAAAGGAGACGCTTCATCCCAGCTGGTGACGTCTTGATACCCAGTCAGTGACTAACTGAACTGCTATTGCCAAGGGTGTGTTAATAGAAGAAACTGTGCCTGGTATTGCCCTGGATGAGTCACCTTTAAAGAGAGACTCTCTAGTCTAGTCTGTTACATGAAAAGCAGAAACGAGCCTCTCTTTCCTTTTTCATTGCCATTTTTTTTCCCATTCCGCCCCCTTGCCTTTGCTCGCCGCTTTCCACTTCTTGCGCCAGGGTTCTGTCGGCCCCCCAGCCCTGGCTGGGCATTGGCAGAGCTGCCTCGTGCGATCGTGCTGCGATGTCACACAGGGGACTCTTGACTTCATGGCCCTGAGAGCAGTGAGGCGAGCTGGGCAGGGACTCCTCCAGCTGCCCAGGGTGGCCATCGCTAGAAACAGAGGAAGTGATGAGGCAGATTGCTTCTCATACAAAGTTCTCTCTTGCAATTTTTGGGCTGGTGAAGAAGCTGGGTAGTTGAAAAGTGTCTTTTTTGAAGCACAGCACAGCTTTGTCAGCAGCTTAAGCTCATAACAGCCAGCTAGGATTCACCGCAGCCTGCCAAGGTTCCCCGAAAGGGCTCGGGTATTCCCCTTCTTGCTTGAGCTGCTCACGTGTAGCCCTGGACCATCATAAAGGCTTGATCCGAAGGAATCGGCAGTGCTCTGGTCAGTAAGTATTTAATTGCACAGAAGGCAGAGCAACATCCTCTGTACGGATAAAGTCTCTCAGGGAGAAATTTTGCCTGTACCCATCTCTCCTGCCTGCGCTCATTTGTCATTTCTTCCTCTGGGTCCCAGAGGAGCATCTGCTCTTCCACAAGAAAAATCAGCTCCCTCTGTGGTCCACGCAGACTGGGTGAGTCCAGGTTCTCAAAGATGCTGGAAAGAGAGGAAAACCACCTGAATTTACCAAAGCTGCTTTCATGCTTGTTCAGAAGCTAAATGGGCCTTTTTTGATGGTGGAGGGGGGCGGGATGGGACAAGTTTGCAGCTTTCTCAGCCCCAGAAGGCTTGCCTCCTTCCTAGCTACACCTACAGCATCTTCCCGCGTCTGGTCCTGAGCAGGCAGGAGCACACCATAGCCACATGGAGAGCAGGGAGAGGGGGGAACCTGGTGCAAAATAAACCCATGTACAAGTGTGTCTGCGAGCTGAAACTGAAGTCCCGCAGTCCCCTACAACCCCATTTCATAGGTGGCCACACATGTAACAAACCTGTATCTGAAAATGAAGGTTCTTTGTTTCTCTTTGAAGAAATAGCCCTGCATTTGGGACTGTGCTGCCTGATGACTAACCCCTGGAGATGCCACTGGCAGAAGCAGCTCCGCAGGTCGCCTGGCAAGACTTGTCCCAGTTCCCATGAGCAGCACCGTGGTATGAATGCTTTCAACTTCCTGCTACCTACGGAACCATCCTGTTCAGCTCCAGTAAGCAAAGGCAAGGGGTTGAAGTGAAGTTTGTTTGGTTTTGCTTTTTTTTTTTTGTCTCTCCAGTAAGCAGAGTGGGGGAGAGCATACAGCTTGATTCCTGTTTTTTAACATTCTTGTTGCATGATTCAAAACTAACCTGCTGTGCCGTCACCTGAAGTCTTCAATAAATAGTGCAAAACCACTGTTTGGGTGCTTATTAACTGTAATCCAGGCGCTAGACCAGCTGTAGAGGAAGGCTGTGCCTTCTCAGTGACATGTGTAATGTGCGTTGCATGCCCTGTGCCTCCCATCTCTTATTTTGCCTCTGTAGCCAGTGAAGGTGGCTTGAAAAGGAGAGTAGAAGGGTGCGACCTGGTTGTCCCTCAAGCAGAAACCCCAGCATCAGTGCCCTCACCCCTGTCCTAGCCCAAGAGCCCCAGAGTGCTCCTGAGCAATGAGAAAATACACCAGGGCTAAGATGTCCATTAATTTCATGTTTTTCAGTAGCTAATAAACAAATTCATAAGGTGATACTTAGCCTGGTAACAAGTAGTTGGGTGCTAAAAGCTTTTGCTCAGAACTGATGCTGTAAGATTTTTGGGGAGAGGCAGGGGTGTGCCTTACAGGAGGAGGAGGAGATGTTGAATGTCAGGCCCATTAAGCTGAAGGGACTCTCTATGCTCCTCAAAGGTTTTGTTCTCATTTCAGTGCTTCACAGAGAGAAGCGAGCAGGCATAACGCTTGAAGCACCATGCTAGGAAGCGCCTATCGTGTTCTGTCTATAAGATGTGCCAGTGGCAGGTCCTATGTGGGGAGCCTCGCTGAAGAAGCAAGCTGGTCTGTGAAGAATAGGAGTACATAAATTGTTTAAGAGGAGTCAGTTAGTTAAATGCAAGCAGGGACTTATATAATACATCCTAAAAAAAAAAAAGACAGACTTCTGCTGGCAGGAGATTCCGTTGGGAGAGAAACTTGCTCATCCATAAACAAGAAAATTTCCCAGCCTCCTCTAGTGCTTTATGATATTTTTTTTCCCAGGGCAAGGTAGAATGCACTCAGTCTTTACCCTGAGACAGAGAAAGGAAAACCATCATAGGGAGAGCAGACAACATTCCCTGCACGGACATGCATGCCAGCTCAGATAGCTTCCTTGTCTCCACCTGCAGTGAACTACCCTTGTAGAAACTGCGTGTCCAGGAGCAAGCAGCAGAGCATCTGTACACCACTTGGGGAGCAAAACCAACAGGCATTTTCTCCTCCAGTCATTCACACCTTTCCTTATGTAACTGGTGCTGAAGCGTGTGCTTTAAAAGCTGCTTGCCAAATCCAGGGACTGGGAGGCAGCAGAAATGCTTCTAGAACTCTAGATGAAATTTGGGGGGGGGGGAACCCAAACCTAAAGGAACTTGTACAAATGCACAGCTGTGAATTGGAGGTGTTTCAAGTGTCTGCAGCTGTGCTGCCCTTCAGAAACTGTACTGGCCTGGGGCAGCACTGGTGCCCTGACCACCATCTGCAGAGGATGCCTGGCTTAACAAGCTGACACAGTCCAGGGTAGATGATGAGGAGCTGGGAGCCATTTTTCTTATGCAATATTAAAAAAAAAACCCAAACAACAACAAAAAAAACAGATAGTGCAGAGAGGAGAGGAGCCCCAGGGAGGCTGGAGGCGGCTGAATTACTCTCCTGAATGGTGCCTTGTGCTGACAGAGCCTGCAGATTGATTTTATTTAGAAAGAAAAAAAAATGCTGGGACTGTTCACTAGTGAAAAACAGGTATATCCTCTGCTTCATCATTTTTGGGTGGCACTGGAGCTGGCAGTGAGAAGCATCTGAAGAGGGAGAGGCCCTGAAGCCCATTCCTGCCTGCCGCGGGAAAGGAAGAAGCTGCCCTGCAGCGCCTGAGGGATGGGGGGACACGACTCCCCGCTCACCCAGGCACAGCATCCTTGAGCCACCCGGTATGCTTGGATCCCTGCCTTGCCCGCCAGCCAGTTGTTCCTTCTCCAGTACGCGCCGTACGCTGGGCTTTTGGTTTGTTTTTTAAGGGAAAAAACAATAATTTATTTGCTTTGATTTAATCTCATAACAATGAGTAATTCCTTCCTACCGCTCTGTAGTGGCCTAGAAAAGGACAGCATCATCTCCACTGTAGCAAGAAGGCTTCTCCCAGGGCATAAAATTTTAATTAGGAACAATCATGCAGCCTTGAAATGGGAATTGTGAGCAGCAAAAAAGTCAAACCATCAATAAAATATTCAATGGCAGAAATGTATTATTGACACAGCCTTTAGAGCGGATAAAAGCGGAAAGGCGGGGGAGCCAGAGTGGGTATCGAGCCTCGCTCGGTTAAATAACACATGGGGACCTGCATGCTCACTGTGCCATTGCATGCCCCCCCCACGCCGTGAGGAATATAGGTCACCTGTGGGTGGGGAGTTTCCCAAGGTAATAAATGAGTTTGATTAATGCCTCTCCCCCCACTGCACTGTGCACCATGGCAGGGGGAGAGGCGTTAATCAAAGTAATTTATTACCTTAGGAAACACTGCTGCCTTTGCAGCAGCTGGGTGATGGTTTGTAGGACACAAAATGAAAAAAAAATCTGCAAAATGCCACAGCCTTGAGCTGAAAAAACAGTGTTAGCCCCCGACCATGGTGTTCTCCCTAACCCCACACCTGATTCTCAGACCTCAGTGGGGGACATGGCCAAGTTACACTGTCCCCCATCCCATGCAGCCGTTCCAAATCCTGCATCCCAGCCAAGGGGCGTCAACTGCAGGGTCAAAATCTGCTGTGACATACATTTTTTAAAACCTTATTTTTTTTCCCAAGAAAGAGTGGTGCTGGTTTGGCCTGCCAGATCACAGCTGAACAGAAATAACCCACAAAAATAATAATCAAATAATATGTAAGCAGAAGCACAGGGCAAAAAATTCCATGCAAAATCAGAGATTCAAATTCATTTTCTGCCCTGTTTTTCCCAGTGGGAGGTGCTGTAAGCAATGACCCTTTTCTCTTTATATCCATTTATTTTGCAGAAGGCAAAGCTACAAATGTAGCTTCCAAAAATGAAAGATCCAGTTTTTAACCAGCAGAAGTCAGTTTTTCAGGGCACGCAGATGACTTCACGTAACATCCCAAAATCTGGGCATGTTCAAGCCAAGTGAGTTTTCGGAACATGTTTTTTTGGGTGTTTTTTTTCCCCCCAAGCAGCACTGAAACACTCTTTACAACCTCCACCACCCTCTGCTTCTCTTCTTAGCAAGGTGGAGTCTCATTTTAAAAGCAAGGGAGTGCAGAAAAGGAGCACAAGCAGCCCAAAAAGCAAGCAAGCAGAGGAGAAACTCCTTAATGCGACTGCATGGAGCAAATGTATTTTTAACTCATTTTTCCCAAGATATGCAGTTTGCAGAGGGCACAACTGAAAAAACAAAACAACCCCCAAACCCACACCTCTCCCACTCCCAGATTCAAAAAAGACAACTTCAAATTGCATCTCCCTGCTGTGGCAGCTCTCCAGTCGTATCCGGAGACACAGCTGTGTCAGCGCTCTCCCAACGAAGCAAACTTTCCTCTGTTACCACTTGACCAACCTGCTGAGCTGCAGTGGCATCTCAAAAATCAGCTTTGAGAGGGGCACGTCCCCAGGGACCAGAGCCCAACAGAGTCTCGGGAGATGCCGATGGAGAGCGAGAGCTGACATTCTCACTTGTGGTTATCCAGGTGCAGACAGAGGGGCTTGAAGGTGAATGGGAGGTTTCCCCCTTACCTGCTCCTGCCTGCAGCCAAGCACCATCCCCTTTGCCTCCTGTCCTAAAATGCTTCGAGGTGCTGCTGTGCATTATTAAAACGCTGCCATGTTTCATCCCAGGGATGGCCGCCCTCTCACCGGAAACAAGTTTCATCCGCTGGTTGTAAAGCACTTTGCGATTTAAAAAAAAGAAAAAAACAAAACAAAACAAAAAAAAGCAGCATATGCATAAGATACATTTGGTCATAAAATACTTACAGCTTTAATTTGGCAAATGGAAAGAGATGGCTTGGAAAGGAAAGAGGCAGCTGCGGGGTACGCAAACCACTTGGATGTGCCTGTTGGGCACTGGACCAGGAGCCGGTGGGGACGGCTTGCCCTGGGCCACAACAGCACGCTCACTTTGCTCAAATCCTTTCCCAAAGATTTATTGAAAATTGAAACTGCGGCACACAGGGTTACATTTGTATGGGGAAAGTGGGGTTTTACGGCGAACACTGTGCCCGAGTCACATTTTTTGCATACGACGCATTGAACACAGGCTCGAGGACCTCCTGGACAAACCCATCCCCTCCCCAAACTGCTTTGGTTTCGCAATTAAAATACAAGGTGACCCACTGGGACAGATGAACAAAAACCGAGAGTAACTACTGGCCATCAAGTAAAAAAACCCCAAAACAAATCAGTGAAATGTCACCAAGAGCATTTCAGTCCTGCTCCCCACCTGAGCCGGCACTGGGGAAGGGCTCATTCTGTGATTTTTTTACTTTAAAAACAAGTTGAAGAATTAAGTGGATTTAAGAAAAACAAGCCCCTGCTGTGTGTTCCCTGCTCCCTTGAAGCCTGGTCTGTTGCACTGTGGAAAGGGGGTTTCTACTACAGATTTCTTATAATAATAAAAAAAGAGGGGGGCAGAAATTTGTCTTAAAGCTGCTTTTGTGCCTTCCCTGCAGCCAGAGAAGAGGCTGTTTGTCACGGCCCCACTTGCTGCTGCGAGATGCTGTAAAACCCATTAACTTGCTCCATCCAGGTGAGTCTCCAGGCAAGTCTCCACCTCAGCTTCGCTCCCCTAGTCAAAGGAGCAAGGACTTTTCCGAATGCAGGATGGGTCTTCTGAGGAGGCTATGTGGAATGGGAGTGCCTCTGTTTTCTGTTGAATATAGAAAGCACTTCAAAAAAATAGAAGAAGGGGTCACTTCCATCTGCAGGGGAAGAGGATTGCTTTGTGTCATCAGTCTCTGGTTTTATTTTACAGTCTGTAAAAATACTCTGACCGTCCACATCCATTCATGATATAAAGCAGTAAAAAAAAAAAAAATAATTATATATATATAATATGGTTTATTTATACAGTTACACTTGCAAGGCAAATTGATCCTTCGCTGGCCGGGCCCTTCTACCTCCAGATGCTCTGCCTGGTTGATACGACTGTAAGACAAGACAAAAACAACCTGAGCAACCCCATCATGGTGGATGAGCGCTTGCAAAAAGGGGAACGGAAAATGGGACATACCTGAGTGCAAAGCCCAGACTGGGAGATGGACATGCAGATGCCGCAGCATCTGGTGAGATGGGGATGGAGGTTTCGGGCCATGAGGATGGCAGAAGGGTTTTGCTGAGAGGATGGTGGCATGGGTAGGAATGGGATGCCGGGATGCAGGCAGCATCGCCACGGCAGGCAGGGACATCACAGCTTGCTTTTGCTGCACCCAAAAATGTGGTGCAAGGTGGAAAAAAGGTCACAGGAGGTGGAAAGGGTTTTGGGGTGAACAGGTCCCCAAGATGGAGCAGAAGTGACTCCCATAAAAGATGGGAGCCAAATCCTCCCCGTCTTAACCCTAGCAAGGTCTTAGCCCCGGGGGATGCAGGGCAGCAGGAGAGGGGACGAGAAGCATCCTCCACAGCTCCTGGCAGGGCAGAGAGCCGGACGGCCAGTGTGTGGAGCCCCTGGCAGCAGAGCAGAGGCTGCCAGGGTGTAAGCTTTGCTCTTCCTAATGGCATCTATAAATAGCTCCGGCCTCCCGCTCCCAGCACACGCTCGCTCTCTGCAGCCTGTTTTGGGCAGCAAAAACCTCTTCCTGCTTCCCACACATCCTCCCCAGACCAGCTCGCACTCCTGGGAGCCCATGAGGACATACACACCTTCGGGGTTCAGGCTGGACACCAGGGGCTCCGGCAGGGTCTTGGGATGGCTGAGGAGCTGCTTGGTGCTGGCCCGGGGAGGTGAGTCGGCACTGGCGGTGGGAGGAAAACCTGCAGGATGGGGAAGAACACCTGGCTCAGGCAGCACTTCTACCTCCTCCCATGCTTACCGGGCATGGCCGCTGCAGTGCCGTGGGGCAGCCACATCACCCTCTCCAGGTGCTCTGGAGGAGAAATGGCTGGGTCCCCGTTTTCCCCATCTCCTTCCATGAAAGCCCCCCACCGCCTCCCCTCATCCCTGCGATGATGCGGACATGGCCCTGGGCACCACGCTCACCCTTCCCTCGCCAAACACAAAGAGGTCATCAGTGGCCAGAGCCCGTCCCCACCAGCCCACAGCCCCCAGGGGCTGATGCTGGCCCTCGGCCACCTGCTTTTTGCCACCACTGCCATGGTGGCATGCAGTGATACTGCGAAGGAAAGCTCCCTGCGGCCGCCCTGGCCCCAAAAGCAGCAATGCAACATCCAACCCCTGACCATGGCTATGAGCAGCCCCGACGCTTCAATGGGGTGGAATAAGGAGCCCCAGAACTGGCAAGCCTCAGAAAGACCCCCGGGGTGGTGAGTGACTGCCATGCCAGCACCAAAACCCCATCCCTGCTGCCTAGCCTCAGCACCCAGGGCAGAACTGGCCAGGCTTTGGGGCCAACCCCCTTGGAGGGGGAGGCAGGGAGGAGGCGGGGGTCCCGCAGAGCAGCCCCGCCGGCCGAGCCGGCAGCAGCATGCTGACCTCCGTTTCTCCGGCAGGCTGGCAGCTCACGCGGGCTCGGCTCCGGCTGGGCATCCTCCTCGGACCTGGCCTGCAGGATGGTCACCGTGGCCCCCGTCTGCTGAATAAACTGCTGCAAATTACACTGCCTCAGCTCCTTATTTAACTCCTCCAGCTCTTGGGTCTGGGCCTGCAAAACATACACCGAGGAGGGGGACAGGATGAGCTGCATGTGTCCCCCCCATGCCCCAAAAACAGCTGGCATACACCCCCCGGGGCTGCTCCCCCAATTGGGGCTCACCCTACTGGAGCCGGCAGAGGGGACCTCGGGGGTACTGCAGGGTGCAGGGTGCCCAGGCAGCGGGGATGAGGAAGGTGGTGTTTTGGGAACAGCCCTGCTTCACTGCATCTCCACAAGAGGGTGCGAGCAGCCATCAAACGGCGGCCGCCGTGCTGCTGGTTGATGCCAGACGCAAACGAGATGCTCAAGAAGAGATGCTGGAAGCATGGCCACCCTGGGGAAGGGTGGCTACCACTGCCTGGCTGGGCAAAAGCTTCTCCCTTTTGCTCCACCAAAGGGGACCCGGTGGGCGGAGGAGAGGTGACACGCAGTGCCTGGACCCCCTGATGCCAGGGGGAGACAGGACAGGCGAGCCGGGGGGGCATCATGGCTCAGCCCCGCACTGTGCAGCCCCTGTGATGAGCCCAAGCCCCCATACAGCTTGCATGGTCAAAAGGCTTCATGCACAGGCACCACAGGGCCCTACGCTATCCCACTCTGTGACTCCTTTATCCAAGATGACATTGACCCTTGTGCCAACACCACTGACCCCACATATGGACCATTTGCTCCAGCACCATCGTCCATGCCGGAGTGGGGTGATGCTGTGCTCCCCACGCAGCAGCCAGCAGGAACCCCAGCCCAGATGCAGCTTGCATGCAGAGCGATGGATGTGGAACCCTATGCTGGCTGGGCAAGAGCGCTGGTGTGCCCCCGAACAGCAATCACTGCTGCTGAGCCACCTCTGTGCACCCCACCCCACGCTCGCCGGCCAGGTGGGCCAGGACCAACCCCACTCAACCCATCAGCCCCATGCCACCAGAAAGCTGGTCCCTTCCCCTCCTGAAGGTCCCACCACCCCATGGGGCTGCTCAACCCAGTCCTATCTACCTGCAGGTTCCTTTCAGCTTCCTCCAGGGCCTTCTCCACGCTGGCTAGGTTGCTCTCCAGCTGGGTGCCTTGCTTGACCTTGGCCTCCAGGTCCCTTTTCATCTTGGCAGCCATGTCCTCCAGCTCTGTGGGGCTGGGCGCAGGGGTCTCCTTCCCTCTCTTGGCCCTTTCAGCTATCTCCCACTGGATCTCCTCCTGCAGGGCTTCGGTCCGGGCGCTCAGCTCATAAATCCTCTGGGTGTACTCTTCCAGGCTGGCCCGCAAGCTCCTAACCCGCTCCTGCCGCTCCCGCTCACACTCCTTCTCCAGCCGGAGCTCGCTCTGCCAAAACTCCTCCTCGCCCAGCTCCGTCTCATTCCTCTGGACCAGGTGCTCCAGGTAGAGGATCTCATCCTCCTGGTCGGCGAGCCGGCCGCGCTCCCAGAGCCGTAGGTCCGTCTCCAGGGTGTCCCCATGGGCCTCCAAGGAATGCAGCTGCTCCTGCTGCCACAGCACCCTCCTAAATAGCTCCTCCTTGGAGGGCTGGACAACCCCACCACCCTCCAAGTCCATCCCTTCCCGTGCTTGCTGCCTCCAGCGGCTCACAGCGAACGGGTCGCCAGGGCCTGTAGGACCCAAGTTGAAGGTCATGGATTTTTTCGGCTCCCGCGAACGGGGTGCATCTGTACCAGGGGGCCTGGGCTTGATGGGCAAGCTGGCCCGGATGAACGTCCTCTCGGGGGCTTGGGGAGTGCCCTCGGAGGAGGGCCGCTCGGCCACGCTGGGGCCCGTCCGCCGCAGGACGAACTGCACGTCGTTGGCATACTGCCCGCACTTGGCCAGGGACTCCAACGGGCATTCCAGCGGCAGCAGCTGCCGCTCCTTCTCCCGCAGCTTCTGCACCAGCACGTAGCGGCCTGTCTGACCTGCCGGGAGGAGGTGAGAACATCAGATGGGGAAAGCCATGGCCAGCAGCCGTGCGCAGAGGCTGCCGCCCCACGGCCAGCAGCTGGTGACATCCCCACCGCCCCAGAGCAGGACCCTACCCACCCAAGGTCTCCTCTTCCAAGGAAGCACCTGCAGATGGGTCGTCCCCTCGGCAGATGCCTCCACCCGCAAAGGGGCAGCTCCCCAGCAGATGGAGATGGCTCACCGATGGCCCGTGCCAAGGCGATGACCACTTCTTGGCAGGTGGTTTGCTCTGAGACACCGCAGACGACCCTCTGGATCCCATCCACCCAGACCTTCAGCTCCATCCCCACAGCTGCTGGGCCTCAGGCGTGCTGGGTCATTGCAGGACGGGCTGCCTGCAGGGAGAAAAGAAACCAGGTTTCCATCCCAAACTGCTAACGAGGAACATGAGAGCCTTTAAGAGCCGCGTCATTAAATCATCTTTAATGTCAGCATCCCGTAAGGTGTATCCTAGACCAAGCAATTGCTCGCTGCTGCCCTCCATCCATCTCTGCAGCTCTCCCTGTGCACGGATTGCATTTTTGTTGATATTATTAAAACACTACATTCATCTACAAAAAAAAACCAAACCAAAAACCAATACACAAAACCCCCCAACGTGGTTTTTTTTTTTTGCTCATGTCTGGGCAGCAGGTCCAAATATTCCCGTGGTGGGAAATGATGGGGTTTGTGCGCCTACACAGTGCCCAGAAGACGATGCCCAAGTTATTTCTGCTGCGAGTGCAGACTTTTAATGTGTTTACTGGACTTTCACTGTGATTTCTCTGACAATTTGGCAGTGTGGCACCAGGGGATTTTCCAAACAATAGTGGAAAAGGTAGAGAAACTGCCGGCTGCCCACCCTTGCAACTGGATATTGAGAGAAGGTGCAGATAATGCACATTTTAATCTATTTACCTCCACCGCAATTTATCGAAGGGGGATTAAGAAATTAAAATATAGCCTCTTTCTGCACAAAAATGTGACCAAAGGTGGGGTTTGGGAAGGGGAGCCAGGCACGAATGCCCGCGGCGAAGCTCGGGCTCCCGGGGGATGCTTTGTACAACACCAGGGCCCAGCCCAACTACCACCCAGTGGTTACTTCTCCTGTGTTAAAATAACACCCATTCGCCTGGGTGCACCCAACTCCTGCCTCTTCCAGCAGCTCAACAACTGTGACAGCCTTAAAAAAAATGAGAAGAAAAAAAAAAATTAAGCACAAGCTGTAAAAAACTCAAATATTTGAGCTTATGGTGTTTTCAAACACCGTGCAAACAAATATATGTCTTTTTTCCCCTATAACACTGTTTTTTCCAGCATCAGGCTTGTCCGAAAGCCCTGGGTGAAGGAACATGTATGGGAAGTTTCCAGGCTCTCTGTCCAGAGGGTCCCAAACCACGTTCCCAACCTAAACCGGCTGGTTGTGGCCTCTCCACCCCTGAGCTCCAGCCCTCCCAAGTTTGCAGCCAGGCTGTGAGAAAGCTCAACCTCAGGTTAAACACCACTTCTTGCTTATTTTTTTGTTGCCTGCTTGAGTAATCAAAGGAAGAGCTTGAAGGGTCCCGCCTCCAGCAATGAGGGATTTTAGCCACAGTGTGAGAAAGGCAAGGAGAAATTGGGGAAGATATGGCTTGGTGAGGCCGTTTCCCGCGGGTGCTGCGTCCCATTGGTGCCACCCCCCTGCCCACCTCTGAAATGTGGGCACGGAGCAGCCACCACAAATACCTTGGTGCTGAGCTCATGTTTGCCTTGGCTGGGCGGCTGGGGAAAACCGGTGGGGGTGAAGGGCACCTTGGGCTCGGCCGACTTCCCTGTGAGCCAAAACCACTAAAATTTGCAAGGTTTAGCCCAATTTCATTTCAAAGCTGGGTTTTGGCACCGCTTCCCCCCACCCTGTGCATTCAAGGCTGCAACCGGCCCCCGGTACAGGGCAAAGTCCAGGTGCTACCGCGGCACCACCCAGCTCACCCCGAAGCCACCGTCCCTAACCCTGCCGTGGCACCCTAATACCAAATTTGGGGTAGCAATGCATCCCAGGGAGCATCGCCCCCACCCTGGCCAGGGACCTGGCTAGCATTGAACCCTTATTCCCCTGCCCCGACCCCATGGGGAGGCCAGAAGCTTAAAAATAAATAGGAAAAAATAACCCAGCCGGGTGAGTCGTGTCGCACAGCCTCACCTTACCCAAAAAATCCAGTGGTTGCCGAACGCTGCCGAGTGCGGGAGTGGGATGGCCGCTGGCATGCCAGTCCAAGGCACCTGTTTGGGTTCAAACCTGGCACCAACCTCCAGCCCCGCCTCGGCCAGCCGCCCCAGCAATCATTTACCAGCAGCCAGCGCGCGGCACACTACCACCAAAAAGCTGGGAGCGGCAGCAGCAAGCTTTTCCCCCGATAAAGGGGACCACCTCCCCAAAAAGCAGCCGGCGCATCCCTCCCACCCCGCACATCCCTTCCCCCTGCATCTCTCCCTGCCGCATCCCCCAGCACCCCAAAATCCAATTGTTTTTATTATTATTTCCTTAAATCCTTGCAAGCGCAGGGGGTCCCCATTAACTGATCGCTTGCCGCAACCCCTGGGGTTTTTGGGGGTCACCAGCCCCAGCTAACTGCTGGATACAGGGTGTTATCTGCCCCTTGCAAGGGGGTGGTAAATAGGGCTTGGGGCTGCTCCCTCCTCGCCACTTCCCAGGGCAGGATCAGCTCCCCCAGCCCACCCAAAACCAGCCTGGCTGCCCCTCTTCCCCCAAAGCCCCGGGATCACGGCAGAGCTGCCGGGATGAAGGCAGCTCATCCTCATCTGGGGGGGACCAGTGATGCTCCTCGTACCCCCCAGTCCCTGCTTGGGCTGGGGGGACATCACAACCTGCACGCAGCGTCTCGTCCCAATATCCCACTGCACCAGCATCACCCTGGTTCAAAAAAACCCAACAAAGCACCCCAAAAGCCACCAGACAATAAACCCCAAAACTTCCACCTCGCCCCCAGCATGACCTCTGCTGTAGCCCCCCCAGCTCTTTACCATCACTCATTAAAAAATCAGCAGCTGTGGGGAGGTCTCATTGCTCTGCTCGCAAATATGACACCCCCCCAGCTTTGCTGCCTGCTTTAATTATTGGGTGCCTTTGTTACACCACCAGGTAGCGAAAAGGGCTTTTTTTGGGGGGGTGAGAATCACTTTTCTTGGGGAAGAAGCGCTTCTCAGCAGGAAGCCGGTTTCCAGCTGCCGCTGCGTGTATTTGCCCTAGGAGGTCACTTTGATCATGAACCAGAAGTGCAGGCAGCTGCCAAGCCCTGCTGGCTGCCCTGAAAACAGCCCAGGGAAGTGAGCAGGTGGCTGCGGGCACCAGGATGGATGACGGTCACTCCCAAAAGTCACTCTCATTTTATTCTTATTTCTCCCCTCCCCCACTATGGATTTCTAAATCATTTTTATTGGAAGCAGATTAACAAAGTGACTAATTTTCTGCTCCCTTCCCAGCACGATGGGACCTAAAATTGAGGGTAGGGATGATTCATACTACGACTTCAACAAATTTCCTAACTGGGAGTTGGAATTTCAAATGCTGACACTAAAAAAAAAAATTTTAAAAAATTAACAATCTTAGATCTTGCACTTTGTTTCCTGGCACTGCCATCTCCCAGCTCCCCCGAAGCTGTTGGGCTAAAGGAAGAGAAGACAAAGGAGCATTTCTGCACGTGCGGGAGGATGCATGTTTTGTGTAGCTCCTGAAAACTGCCATCCTGATGGCTGCCAGGACTCACAAGGGTTTGGTGATCTCCCTGCACCTGAAATAATACATGGCCAGCCAAGAAAACTGGCCAGTCACCCTCCTTACAGAAGCAAGGACTGCCACTGATTTGCAGGGACCACCCGCCACATCCCCCACAGGGACTCTCAGAAGCCGAGACAGCACCTTCCAGCCAAGGATTGCAAACACTTTGCAAGTGACTTTTTCCCATGTTTTGACACACACAAGGAAAAAAATAAAAAGCCTGTTAGAAAAAGAACAATCTTGCACCCAACAGCAAGGCCAGCTGCACCCAAACGCCTCTATCAGAGCTTCCAACAAGCACCATCTGGGACGAGCATGAAGGTTTTGAGCCAAGCATCCTGCCAGTGCTGAGGTTTCACCCATTTTTGGGGGTTTGCTTGCCTCCCTTGCTACATCCACCCCCTGGCAGAGAGCCAGGCATGGGGTTGGGCAGGCAGGAGAGCAGTGGCACAGGGAGAGCGTCCCAGCAAGCCTAATTAAAACTGCAAAAAGCCAGCAGACTAACCTTTCGGGTCAGGGTTTGGGCTGGGCGTAGAGTTATAAAGGCTCATAATAAATAAATAAAGATGTATTTGTACTTGAGAGCAGACTGTGATGAGCCCACCATCCAAGGAGGACCAAGGTATCCACAGGGACCAGCAGCTCTGCGTCCCTTTGGATGTGCTCCAGGCAGATGCTGGGGTGCTCTTGGTCATTTCACTCCTGCTTTGAACCTGACCCTCTTGCTCCTCTCCTGACCAACGCCAGGGAGGACGATCATCCCAGCTGCATGCAGACACACAGGTAAAAAAGAAAACAAAACCCAATACATGAGTAAAGAGCAAGTGGTGAGGGAGGAGTGGCCCTGTGCTGCCATCCTGCATGCCGGAGTGCTGGCAGGCTGGCCGTGACTCACCGCCACAGATCAGCTGCTGTGATGACGCATCCATCAGCTATTTAATGCTTCCTGAGGTCCCTCCCTGTCCAAAGCACCAGACCCAGCTCCTGGGCACTGAAGGGAAGAGATGGTACTTGCCCGCCCGCTGAAACCTTCTGGTGGGACAGAAGCCTTCCCGTTACTCAGGCGTGGAGAGGTGACCCAACATGGAGAAGATGCATGGGGAACCAAAGCCTCCTGACAGCGCTCATCCTGCAGCAGGTTGGAAGGGACGGGCCGTGGTCCAGGCTCCCCTCCAGCCCATCGAGAGTATCCTCCTGCCTCGGGTCCCTCTTTTGGAGCAGCATCACCTGCCCTTGGCTGGGGTGTTGCAGGGATAGAGCAGCTCTGCTGGGCTTTCCATGCCATGTCCATCCCAGGCCAGAAGGTGATGCCACAGTCCAAGGTTGAGGCCGTGGCCAAGGGTTGATGCTGCTGGTGGGTCCAACACTGGGCAGAGATCAGCCTTGGCAAGGCTTGGTGCTGTGGCTCTTCCTGGGATGGCAGGTCCAACGCTGGGTGGAGATGATCATCCACGGTTCTGAACGAGCTGTCCATGCAGCAGACTCTGGTGACCACCGATGGTCACTGTCACCTCAGCAGTAGGCACCAGGCAAAGCCCTGCCCGCAGCCACATGGTGCAGGACCTTTCCACGGTGCCATGCTCGTCCTGAGGATGCTGGCCCCAGAATCCTGAAGGGACACCATCACCTGGCCCGGTGGAAAGCAGCCAAGAGGGCCACGTCCCAAAGAGGTCATTGTCCTCTCCTGCAGCATGGGGGCCATCAGGGTGCAGGCAGGACACAGGCTCCAGCCCAAGGCAGCAAATGGGTTACTTCATCCCAGTGCAAAGAGCTGACAGGGGTTAAACAAGCTGAAGAGGTGACAAACGAGTCCTGCCAGAGTGGTCACAGCGGCAGCTCTTCATCCTTCTGCCGTCACAGGGAGGGTGTGCAAGCATTACTCACCCCCCAGGCCTATCAAAGCCTCTAGCTCTTATGCAAGGTGGCCGCAAGCACCCAGGAGCAAGGAAGCAGCAGTCACGGGGCTCTAATTCACACCCAAGTGGCTTATTTAGGGGTGGCCATAATGGTCCCCACATCCTTGTTCCACCCATCATACCCCATCCAGCTCTCTGCTCTGCCATGGTGCACCTGACAGCAAGCCCTAAAAATCAGCAAATTACTGAAATCAGTAATTTCAAAACCGCATGAGGGCTTGACAGACTCCGCTTTTCTCCCCTCCTTCACACCCGGAGAAACCCCAGGTAGGGACAAGGATAACCACTGCAAACGTACTCTGAAGGTGCACCTTTACCAGAGATGTGTTGACGGATCCCAGCCTACACGCACCCCCGGGCTCCATTGGGCTTCAATAGCAAGCTACTTCTGCTGGGGGCATCTTATGATGCCTAATGCATGCTCGGCATTTGCAGAAGTTACATCCATGTTTCAAGGGCTTTTTGCACCCAAAGGAGATTGAAGAGCCAAGACCAGGAAACCTAAGTCCCGTAGCCTTTGCATGGCTCAAGAGCTGAAGCATCACTTGAGCCTGAAGCCACAGACCACTGCTGAAGTCCCCCGGCACCCCAAGGGGGACGTGTCCCACACATTAGGATTGTGCAGGAACTGCCCAAAGAGACAGATTTCTGGAGAGCCATAAGCACCGTGCCAGCAATCCCCCATTAAGAGCAAAATAGAGGCTTTGGGATTTTCTGCTCTACTTCCTCCCCAAAATTACAGACCCACACTAACATGCCTGGGGTGTATTGGTGAGGCTGGCCGACGCAGGGCAGGGTGGGAAGAGCCAGGGACAAATTCTGCCCAGGGCTGCGACATGGGATGGGGATGGGCCTTCGGGTGACGGCCTTCAGCAGGGATTTAGGGGAGGGAGGCTCCCACCCCAGCCGATGCGGAAGAAGCTCACCCCATCCCAGCTCCGCCTGCAGGGATTTCTCTCACCATTTCTTTCACCCAACCTTTTGGGTCTGCTACAGCATTGCACCCACACGAAGGCTTCAGAAACAGCACTGGGAAGGAGCCGGGGAACTTTTTTTCTCCTCTTAAACAAGCCAAGATTTGTGGTCATGGCGGGCCAGCGTTGAGAGCCACATTGAAACATCAAGGATCACAGGCAGCAATGACATTTCAGGGATGTATACTAGCCAGTCCAGCCCGCAGATGAGCAACCAACCGAAAGCTCATTATAAATTAAAAGAAGGAAAAAAAAGCCTTCCACCTACTGCACACGCTCACATTACAGCATTTCAGCCTGGAAGGGGAAGGATCACCTTCCTCACCTTAATCCATCGTATTTCTCCCTTGCAGCACTAATGGTTACCATCCACAGGGGGAAAAGAGCTGGCAAGGCTGGCTAGTAAAGTCTGCCATAAAGATGGCAGGTTTGCAGATGAAGGTTTGCAAGGGAAACATTGGCAGCACCTGCTATTGCTGTAACCATTACCATCAACTGCAGACACACAAGTGAAGAGCAACTTCATGAAAGCAGCTGAGAGTAAATTCATAGTTTCTTCTCAAGGGGGCAAAGCAAAATTAGCAACGACATGTAGATTAGAGGGGAAAGAAGAAAGGCTCTTTAACTGCCACGCTCCTTTTTTCTCGTGCAACTGAACCCGTCTGGATGCCGAGCCCAAGAGGAGATGGGGAAGTATTTAGGTGTCCAGCTTCCAGCAAGGCTGGGTCTAGGTACCCTTGGGCTCTAGGCTGACCTAGATCAGCCTTGAGGATTAGGGGTTGGATTTGAAAATCTTTCAGGGTGGAGTCCGATGCCTAATTTTTCCCTAAAACTACTGCCTTTATTTTTAACACAAAAAAATATAGTGCTTGCTCTTCAGCTGCCAAGGCACTGCTGTACCTGCAGCCGCTGCCCAGCTGTGAGCCCCACTGCAGCAGCTCTGGGATGCTCAAATGCCCATTGTCTTTGGGCAATGACTCACAATCCAGCTCTTAAAAGCCAAGCTCTGAGAGGTATTTACCAGACCATCCGCACACAAACACAACCCCAGCACGCATCTGCCAGCAGGTCCAGCATCTCCGCTGCGTTCATCTTCCACAGCAGTCATCAGTGAAAGCACGATGCAATTTGTGACTGTTCTCCCGTTATTACACGCAGCCCATTCCCCAAGTCAGAAAATAGCTTATATTTCTCATCACGCGGGATGCACAAGGAATGCTGCAAATCTGGAGATGCAAGAGCCTGTTTAAGCCTTGGAAATACTCTGAAGCACCCAAAGTACCGGCTTTCTCCTCCCTAGCCAAAGAGGACAAGTGTTTCAGTTTCCTCCAAATTTCCATTTTTTTCCCCCACAAGGGCAAGACCAAAATGGGGAAAACCCAACCAATGAGCTATTTCTCCCAGTGCCTCCAGAAAAGCCAGAAACGACCCTCAAAGTGCAGCTTCCTCGTGATGCTCACCCAGTCTAGCCCAGAGGATGAGATGCACTTTGGCTACCTACAAGGCAAGCAGAGACAGGCGCTGACCTGCCGCTCTCCCCGTCTCATCTCAGAGTGATCGAGGATTTAATTTCCATAGGATTACAGGAAAATTCAGGCTCTGCACCTCTCCTCCGAGTAGGACCAGGGACATGAAAAAGCCAAATGACCTCCAAATATTCTCCCTCCAACCTGCCTTCCACCCTCCTTCAGAAGAGCTGGCGTCAGCCACCAGCAATCCTCTTTCCACTCCAATTCTCATCCTAGGGGAGAGGGTAATTAACAAATTAGCAAATGCAAAACTGGGGATAAACCTTCCAGATTTTATTTTCCACTTCCAGAATAACTCACAGTTTCCTACCCTGCTTCAGAAAGCAGCCACATGCCAAGGACACACTGCTGGGTCTCCGGAGGAGAGGATGCACTGATGAATATGCAGGTGCATGCTGCCACGGATATTTATTTATAACTTTGTAGGATTAAAAAGACCTTTAACAACCATTTGCTGAGAGCTGAAATTGCTCCTTTCTTTCTCTCACACACACACACACACACACAGATGCAGAGTCAAATAAACAAGAGACCCAGAATTAATCCAGGCTGAAACCTTTGATAAGGCACTTGGGTATTTTAGAAGTCTCTGCTTTCACACTACCTGGCACATGATTAATTAGGTGGAGGTGCTATCAATCCCTGCCTGAACCCACCCAGAGATAATAAGCTCTTTAAAGCACTAAAATGGAGGCGCATCTCTGGAGAGGCAACTCAATCCCCTGTCTGGCACTAAAACGCAAGGGGCCATTCATGAGGGGGTACCAGTCACTGTCCTTCAACAAGTGATGGAGATCACGGCTGTGCGACCAACTTTAATCCCCCAAACTGTCTTGCTGGGAGGCAGCGAACCTCTGGCTGAAAAGGTTTTGGTGCCAGCAAAGGGCTCCATCTCCCGCTCCACACATAGGTGTCCTCCTTTCAAATTCTGGGGGTCAAGGGTTCCGCTGGCACTCAGTGATACCCGAAGGACTGAGATGGGATGGGAACTGGTGCTGGGGACTGCGTCAGCTCTCCCGCCTGCACAGAGAGGAAGATGCAATAAAAACATCTTGGTTTTCCAGAAGCATTTAGGAGCTTAATCCTCATGCAACTCATGCTCACCTGGGGTCACTCTGGGGAAACTCAGCCTTTTAAACCTCCTACCCCAGCTTCTTTATACTCCCAGCAAGTCATTAAAAAGCCAAATGCATTCAAAGAGGACAGCACCAGGTCCAACGTCGCAGCCTGGGCAATCCTCAAACCGTGTTAAAATACTCCAAAAATTTCTTGAGGCAAAATAGATTTGATAGACAAGCAGTCCTAGGTGTGCAGCATCTCAAAGATGCAAAGCAATGCTGTTTCTAGTGCATCCACTCCTGGGTCACAGGGATATTTCCCTGCCAGAGTGGGAGAGCAAACGTCCTTTTACGACACAAGATGCTGAGTTTATAAGATTTTTAAAAGACTAGAACAAGCAATAGAATAGGACTTTTTTAAAAAAAAAAAAAAACCACAAAAAAACCCAAACCAAACAAACCCTACAGGAATCCTTTCTGTGGTACAAATCCCTGTGCAGATACAGCATTTTTCCCCACTGATGGTGGGGCAGGTGGGAATACCTTGGATCAGGTAGGACGTGGTACAACCTGGTGCCCAGGCTGGGTTAGCCCTGGGAAAGCCTCGCAGAGCTACCCCTTTGGGATGGGACCTCAAGGACTCGAACTGCCCCGAGAAAGCCCCATCCCAGAGGAATCAGGGCAGGGAGGAAAGGAAGGAGAGACATTCTCAGAGCAAGCCTGGGAAACACCTGACTTTCTACAGGCACAATCCATTAAGCAAAGACCTGGGCATACTGGCCAAGAGCCCAAGGAGACCATGAGCTGCTTTCTGACAATTAATTAAGCTCAAGTTGTCCCTTGGAGAAGCAGGGCAGGGTTCATGTTGCAGGAACCAGCCAGCACCTATCACAACATGCAAAGAGGTAAAAGCCCATTGCCTGGTCCACCCAGCCTTCCCACCACAAGTATGGGTGGCTCTTTGCAGAAAGGAGCACTGCCACCTCCAAACATTGCCAGAACTTGGAAAAGAAAATAAATAAAAATCAGCAAGTGAAACCAGCAACCACAAAGCCTCCAAAAAAACCAACCCAACCCATCTTTATTCTTATCTAGAAATGTCTGTGGTGTTCATCTAACCCCCTGCACACCACCAGCCGCCTCAGGCAAGCATCCAGAGGCAGAGACTAGCTCCCTGCCACACACTCGCGCCTCCCAGGGAAAGCAATACTCCTAGCAGGAATCATTAAACCAGCAAGAACCCTAAAAAATGCTCTCCCCGCGATCCCTCAGCTGGGCAGCTTCACAATACTAGCTGGGTGCTCACACCCCTTGCCAATGGCTTCCCCGGGCTGGCAGGAAAAGCAGGGAGCAGAGGGGAGGCTGTTGCTCGCTGGGCTTCTCTGCTGACCCAGCTATGCTCCTACAGGATCCTACAGGTGCCTCCAGAGTCCCCACGCTCAGGAGCACAGCGCTAGGTCTAACGTCATGGGGGACCTCCACGGGGGATGCTGGACCCTAAAATGCTGTTGAGAGCACTGTGGCATCCCATCACCAGTTCTCCCAGTTATGTGGGAGGCACCTGGAGGGACATGGGGACGTATGAACACTTGGCTCTTAAGACCAAGAGCTCCAGCAGGTCCTGCGCTGCAGCAGGGGAAGCCTTCCCAAATTCAGGCAGTGCTCAAGTGCCCCAAAATTTCCAGCTCAGGGCTGATTCACCCATGTCTTCAGGTAAGTAGTGTTGCAGGGTTTGGGGCTTTTTTTTAATCCTTTTTTTTTTTTTTTTTTTTTTTTTAAGCAACGAGTTATTCTAGATGACTAGCCTGGGGCAGCTGGAAGCACCACAGCCCTCAAGAAAGTGCTGACTCCAGTCCACAAAAAGCCAGATAATCAGCTGCTTTTAGAAGCTCATGAACTTGGCATCTGAAAAATGGAAGGGCATAAAATTGTTAGCAATCATTTACAATAATAGGATTTTGTTAAAAACCTTCCGTGGAGACACACTTATGCCTTAATTTGACCACGCAGGTTTACAAGGGCATAGACAAGCTGGGACAGATCGAGGAACATCCCTTAAAAAGATGCTCTTAAAACCAACGCATACACGCAGAGCTAATACTTAAAACATCCCTCACGCCTTTATTTAAACTCAGGCACAGAGCAACCCATCGTCAAGCAGCACCTGGCCTTCTTCCTAGCTCACCACAGCACCCAACATCGCATGACTCGAGGAAATACTCTGCTCTTGAAGCCTTGGCACACACATTATGGCCTCCAAGCCAGGGAGGATCAACCCCTTGTCTGGATTTGGTCCCAAAGCATCACCCCCCCCCCCCCCCCCCAACACATGGGGATCAGCATAACATGGGCTTTGGTCACTTCAAAGCCACCGCTGGAGGGTTTTCCCCATAGCAGAAGACACAAATGGGACAGGGCAGAGAGATGTTGAAAGAACATGGATGAGATGAACCAGTGGGTACCCTAGCAGATGCACTCAGGCAATATATCTCTGCAGCACGTGGTGACAGTGAAGGTAACCATGACATGTCTCCACTATCGAGGTGGACAGCATGCATGTTGCCGGAGCACACCAGCTCTCATCCAACCCCATTTTACATCCAGTCCCCAAAATACTTTGGCACAGAAGCTCCTCTATTTGCCTGGGCGCAGTAAATCCCTGTATCTTCAGCAATTACACCACACTACCTTTTTTGGTCAAGTCATATTTCAAAGAGCAGGGAAGGGAGCACCCTGGGATGATTCAGACCGGCCGTCGCCACACTGCTTCGGCCAGCTGCCACCCACTGCCAAAAAGTTTGGTCAAGCCTGGCAAGCTCCCCAGCATGCTCGCTGGGGCCTGCGGGTATCCAAAGCTACCAAGCGCAGCTGTAACTCGCTTTTCTTAAGCATCAGGAAAAAAAAAATTAAAATAAATCAGACTTCATTCTTAAGTTGTTTTATTATCTCAGGGTCAGACTGTTGCTCAGGTCCCCCCTTCAAGCCCTGGATAGAGCTAACTCCCACATCTCTCCAGCACTCATTTGCAAAGAGTTGTATTTTTTAGAGCAATCGGCATCCCCTTGCCAGGAAATTTCAGAGGGCAGGACCCTTGGACCCACAAGTGCTCAATGCTGCAATGTTCCGGGCACCCGCAGGTGCTGCAAGCCACGCTCTCTGGCCTTGCAGCTTTCTGTGAAAAGGTGGAAGAAAGGCTTTAGGAAGATGTATGCACGTGGGGGTGCTTCTCCATTTCCATGCTATTTCTTTCCAGAAGCTGCAGGGAAGCCAGTGGAGCTATGCCGAGAGGGAGGCCAGGCACCATGCTCAGGCTTTCCGGGCAGATAACCAGGGTGCTGGAGGATTCCTGGCATTCCAGCGGCACCGTCAGAAGGTAAGAGCATCCCCCCTTCCCTGCAGCTCCTTTCCCGAGCAGACACCGCCGGCACTGCCCAGTAGGGAAGGCAAGCAGCATTCAGATACGCTTCCTGCTCGTAATCACTGCAGCTACAGCACGTGCACGCACATATTTGCTCTCTTCTCCCTAAGAAGAGCTGCAGTTCTTGCTGCATGAGGAGCGTGACCCCACACAGCTACCCTGCGAGGTGAACGGACAGGTGAGCGTAGCATCGCTGC